>NC_081352.1:46260995-46499164 GCF_029784015.1 Lycium ferocissimum
AAACGTCACTATTCATCATTCCTAACCCATTTGCTATTCTCTTTTAATGACCAAGTATTTCAACTCCCAAATACCTTAAACAACATATAAATATCATGAATCTTACCTTAGATGTTTTAGGAACAAGCCTTGGTTGCTAATACTCCTCTTTGAGCAAACCCTAGTTTTTCTCCATTTGGGTTTCTTGACTTGGATGATCTTTGATGATTTCCTTTACTCTTGATTCACTTATTTAATGTTGTTGATCCTCAAATATCCTTGAAAACTTGTGTAATAAATGTAGAGAGAGATTCTAGAGAGAAGTGGTGTAGTGTAGAAATGAAATAAAATAAGTCTTGGTCCTCATATTTAATGAATTGGAAATCGAAATTTGAGGTGAACGGTGGTCGTCCATGGAGGTTTACGGTCCGTATTCCACTTTACGGACCGTCCCTCGTGGTCGTCTTTAACCTTAGCGAGAACCGAAACCTTGGCGACATGCATGGTGATTTACGACCATGGTTTACGGGCCGTATTTCACTTTACGGTCCGTCCACCGGTCGTATTTAACCATTTCTCCAGCGCGAAAGTTGAAACCTTTGCATGCCATTTTACGACATTGGCTATGTTACGGACCGTATTCCACTTTACGGTCCGTATTTGGACTTCACGACTGCGGGCTTTTGCCAACTTTCAACTTTTCACATTTCTAGACTTTTTATTCTATTCATTCCCAACCATTTACATACATTGCCCATGAAACATTATACACTTGCACTCCTCGCTCTCATCACTAGTTCGTCCACTTGTGTACCAACGGGAAATTTTTCGAGGTGTAACAATGACTATCGCTTTGATACTCGAATGTTAGTTAGTCTACTTATCTGTTGAGTCTCAGATGATGATTTAGTTGCATATGGTTACTCACTACTCTGCTCGTGCATATTGTTATTACATCTTTCACCGAGTCCCTCACTAGAGGGCCGGGTACGTTATATGATGATATGATGACATGATGATATGATAATGCGATGATATGATTATGGCACCGAGTCCCACGATGGGCCGGGTACGGTATACGTGTACACGACTTTATTCACCGAGTCCCATAATGGGCCGGGTGCGGTATATGATAATGATATGTATGGCTTGTTTTATAAGGCACAGGTACAGTGATGCCTTGATTATCATACTTGTCTCCTGGAATCTCTACTTCAGTTATGATCTATCTTATTGTATTTCATGCTTTATATACTCGGTACATATCCCGTCTTGCCCCTTTCTCGGGGGGGGCCGCGTTTCATGCCCGCGGTACGGATACTCGCTTCGGTGATCCGCTTGACTTAGGACTTCTATTAATTTGTCTTGGAGTGCTCCATTGTCCCGGAGCCTAGACTTTTGGTACAGATCCTTTTTGATGTATACATATGTTTATTCAGGGGTACGGCGGGGCCCTGTCCCGTCATATGTTACTGTTGATACTCTTAGAGGTCTGTAGACATATGTGTGGGTTGTATATAAGTGTTGTTCAGCTGTGTTAGCATGACTTGTATTTTGGGACGTTTTCATTCGTAGTGGCAGCCTTGTCGGCTTGCGTATATGTTTTGGGATGTTGTGTGTAGTGGCAGCCTTGTCGGCTTGCGTATGTATATAGTTGGGACGTTCCCATACGTTATGACAGCCTTGTCGGCTTATGTACTGTGTTATCTGTTGATGGTTGTGACTCCTCAGGAGACAGGTTGCCTTGATATATATATATATGTGATAGTTCTGAGACGACGTTCTATTTTTATAAGTTCCATATTATGTTTAGTTGCAGATTGATTATGGCTAACAGGTGTGTATACGAGTGTCCAGCTCGGGCACTAGTCACGGCCTACGGGGTTGGGTCGTGACAGTAGCATATTCATGAAACTAATTTAGGTGAAGATGTAGTCCGTTAGCTAAGTTTCTTAAGTGATTTAACAGAATGTTTAAAGGAACTCTTCAAGTCAGAAATGTGCTAGATCAAACAACCAAGAATTCTCACAAACCGTTAACAAGTTTCACATGCCTCATGAATTCATTATTTCACACTTGTGGACATATACAAGCAACAGAAGCAATCACTGGATTCAAATACGTTCAGATTTTATTCACGAGCGGACAGTTTCATATATTCATGGATGGATAAGTTCATGTAAAAATCTAAAAATTCTTTAGCCATAACAACAGAACTCACAAACTCATAATAAGCTTAACCGAACTTGTCATTGAGATTGAAAACAGGCACCACGCACTTAACACAGCGGATTTTAGGGCTACGGCCTCTTTGCTCCCTGATTCTTCCTTACTTCTTATTTCTTTTTTTTTATTATTGGTTTTGTTTTTTGTTTTTTGTTTTTTTTTTTTTTAGATCAAAACCAGTAACTTTTCTTTAATCAAAATAATAACTTTTCCCTCGCAAGTCATTAGATACCACAGAATATTTACACATCGATTTCAAGAAAGGTTCATGGTAAAACAGCCCCCTAAAAAATAGAATTTACACGAGCGACATGTTAATCGCACATCCGACAAATTGAACGAACGAAGCTATTTTTTCTTACGATTTCTTAGAACCAATAATGTGAAGAAAAAAAAATGAATTCATTAATCACTCCAAACAGAAGTTAAGCTCAACAAAGTCACTTCAATTAGTTACATATTCCTATATACATCAGTACATCATATGAACAAGACCAAAAAAAGAAAGTGCATTCTTATTCTTATTCAAATCACCAGAAAAACCTTAGCCACACTGTATAAGCACACCAAAACAGTGAACTGAAATAGCCCCTTAAAGAAAACTAATTTAAAGCAAAAGGACGTCACTGTTCACATGTTCTTCAAGCTAAATTATCATTCTTCCTAAGTATAATAGTTTTAACCATTGCGTCACATATTCAGAGCACACAGAGCAACAAACAGATTTAAATAGGTTGAGGAGATACAAACGACAAAACGACTACATTTTACTTCTAAGAAATTAAAGACGAAGAAAGGACGAGTGTGATTACCTTCTTCGGGACAGCGAACTGAGGCTAGTTTAGTTGTCGAGTCTCCAAATCCGCTTAGAGTGGTCCTTGCTCAGCCGAGAACCGAAGGAGGGTATTTCGACAACCAAAGAAATTTAGAGTTAGGAATAGTATTTTCTCAAAAATTCAAACTTAGTTTTCAGTTGTGAAAATGTTTGTTCAAGAGGTGATTTTTCAACACTTGAACTTGTTAACTTAAAGGGGATTTTCTACACTTGAAACTTGTCTTAAACACAGCCAAGGGGGATGTATTTATAGGCTGAGATTAGGGGCACTCAACAGCTTCCTTGAGAAGCTTTAATTCGAAATTAAAACAGGGGGAAATTATGGAGATTCAAAAACGAAATTCTGACATGAGGGATGGGTTCTCACCTTTTTCAGATGGATTTGAAGGCTAGAGATTCCTTGGGACTCCGAATATGGAGATTTCTCCATGGTTTTCGGGTCTGAGGGGCGAACAAACTTATACCCACCGGGTTGAAGGAGAGGCGAACTTGAAACCAGCGGTTCATCGCGTTCCTCTTCTACAGAAGTTGAAACGACCTCCTATTAGATCCTTTCGGCTCTGCCACCACGCCAATCAAAGGGAAAGGAGACGTGGTAGCAGTGGAGGCGGTGAAAGCTTCAAACCAACGGATTTCAATGTTTTTTGATTTAAGAGGGAGAAGGCTGTTTGGTTCGGTGGTCCGATGGAAGCGATGGTGGTGAGGTGACGTGACAGAAGTGACGGGGTGGCGGCGATGGTGGAAGAGAGAGAGGAGAGGAGCATTTGTTTTAGGGCTGTTTGGTTAAAGATGAAACCTGCTGATTTAGGGACTTAGTTTAGGTGGATTTGGGCCGGGTTGGGGGATTTTGGGCTGGGGCCTTTTGGCCCATAGATTTTAGTTTAGATATAATAAGAATTGGCCCAAATTGTTAGGTTGCTGATTTAATTTGGAGGAGAAGGGAATTGGCCCAATATTATGTAGATGACTTAATTTCTAATCCCTTTTTACTCTAATCAATTAATTAAAATATGTTTCCTTGACCTAAATAATTCCCACAAGATGTATACCTATATAAATTGCAATACAAGTAATTTAATATACGTATTTAGTTTTAAAAATAGAGTAATAAGATGATTAATATAGTAATAAATAGGATTAAAGGAAAAATGCCATATAGGAACACCAACGCTATTTTTGAGTGATTTAATTATAAAGAATGATGTTTAGTAATTTTTAATTATAAAAATATGATGTTTGGTGATTTTTGAGAAACGATAGAAACCTTTCTTAATTTGGAGAAATAATATCTTAAAAATAGCGTAGTAATTAGTGAAAATATTCCAAACTCATTTTTGGGGAATTTTCATGACTGAGAAGCATAGTGAAATTAATTAAACAAAAAAGGAGGGCCAAAATTGGGTGTCAACAAGTATTGTGAGATCATATTTGACAAGTGGTACCATTAACGTTGATTATGTCAAATCTTGTGATAATCTTGCAGATCCACTAACCAAGGCCTTGGCAAGAGAAAGGGTCTGGAGCACATCGACGGGGATGGGATTGAAGCCCATAAATTCTTGAGTCGTATATGAGGAAACTCAACCTGGGGACTAGAGATCCTGTAACCAGGTTCAATGGGAAAAACGAATCATATGATGACTTATTGAGAAAAATGCACTATTTTATTTATTCCCTCCCTATGGTATGAGTGCATTATTCTGTAACAGTATGTGAAGGTTGAGTTTATAAACTCTTAATTTAATTCTGTAGCTTGTATGAGTGGGATGTTAAGTTACAGAAGCATCCTTGACAGATTTCACCTATGTGAGTGTGGAAGTAGGCCGCTTCCTATGAGAATTGGGCTCATTCTCAAAAACACTCATGAAACCGGGATAGCACAAGGCCGTAATGTGCTGGCTATGAAAGCTCATGTCAACACCTTAATTATTATGTGTAAGCAGTAATTCTTTATTTCCCTTAAGCAGTCGTTGTTCAAGTCTGAGACCACTACGGCTCTGTAATAAAGATTATTGTTTTACTAAGTGAAGGTTCAATGTAGAGCACACCTTCATTATGCATAATAGTCTCCCTTCAACTAAATTGGCGATAACTCTCTTATTTCAATATTAAAAAGAGTGGGGGATTGTTGGTTACGGAGCATTTTTAATATTGTAAAATATTATTGTTAAAATGCCTTATTACTCCTACACGTTGTGACCATAAAAGTGGCTGAAGTGGGATCATTTCTTAGTAGACATTATTGGCTGAAGTAGGATCATTTCTTAGTAGCCATTATTGGCTGAAGTGGGATCATTAGAGCAAGACAATGGCAATTATTTCTCTTGTAACATTTGTTCCCATACGTATCATCCAATTCATTATAAGGATGACTTTCTTCTTCTATAAAAAGAAGTCACCCTTTCTCTTTGTGGAGTATAAGAGAGAAAAATACTTTGGAGAGTTCTTAAAAGAGTGAGGAATATAAAAGAGAGTTGAATTAGTTGAAGAAAGGTGTTATTCTTTGTGGAGCTTTGGACTCAACTTCTTTGTTCAGAGTTTGTTGAGTTATACGATGTGATCGGATCGGGTTGTATACTAGAGGGGACAAGTCAGAAAGATTACTCTTTGGACCGGTAAAGATTTGCTACAGTGGACTTGAATCTCCTTAAAGAAAGCGAGATATCCGCGCCTCAGCCGAAGACATTTTTTATTTTATTTTTCAATTATAATTTTATTATTATTGTATTATCACCAACACACCTGTATTCTTCACATTAATTAGTTAAACGAAATAAGCGTTAGGCACATATTCGTCCTAGATGTCAATAGCTCTAATTAAAGTTCTAAATTAATGTGAAAACCAAAATTTATTTGATTTTTTCACTTTAGAGCCATGAAAGTTGGGAAAATTGATAGTCTATGTTGCTACAATATTCGCATTATTTGAACTCCGTCATTACCAAAAAAAAATAAAAAATAGAATTATTAACTACAAACTTTGTCGCTAATCAGTCGTTAAATTGCTCGTGCGTAGCTAATAGAATTTTCTGATAATCGCTAATCCGTTGCCAAATTGGATTAACGACATATTTTATTGTTTAACTACAGAACTCGTCCATCGATAATTCCTATTTTTAATAGTGCGTAAATTTACTTATTTAACCCTCTTGATTATTCAAAAATTTAATACGCCTTAATTTTGGATTGAATCTCAATTTTAACTGAATTTGTTGGATTGAATCTCAATTTTAACTGAATTTGTTCAGTAAAAACAAAAACTAATAGATTTTTTTATTTTTATTTCGCAGTGGTCCAAGTTTAGATGAATTGAATTATTTAATACTTACACTAATAAAAGATAACATATATCTAGTAAAATAATTAAGCTATGTGAAAACTGATCTCGCCCATTATTGAAAAAATATTGACTAATCTCATTTAGAGACTATAGACTAGAGTCTATGACTACAAAATGCATAGAATAAGGTGCCGTTTGACCATAAAAATTATTCAACTTTTTTCATATTTTTTTCACTTTTTTCACTTTTGGGCGTTTGGCCATAAATATTCCAAATACAATTTAAAGTTGTATTCCGAAATACCAAAAACTCAAAAAACTTGTTTTTCAAATTTTTTTCACTTTTTTACAACTACATTTCACCAAAAACTACAATTGCAAAAACTATGACCAAACACAACTCCAACTCCAACTCTAACTTCAAAAATTCCAAAAAAAGTAAATTTGTTTTTGGTATCTATGGCCAAATGCCTACTAAGTTGTCCTCAAGGTAAATTACTGGATTCACACAAATGAGTTTTAATTTTCAACCTATTATGTAATAAATGCTATTGATCATTTCAACTACAACACGTATTATCTAGCGAAAATATCACGCTATGGCATTTTGGGTAAAGTATTTACCCGAAATGGCCATAGTTTTTTTTGCTTACATTTTTAAGCCTTCATCCCATTTTTAAAAAAAAGTTATTATCCGAGATAGCCCCCCCCCCCCCCCCCTTCCCCCCATATCAAACTCCAAGATGCTAATTTTTCCTTCCAAATCTCTTTCTAATGTTGGTGTTTTTTTAAGGGTAAAGTGTATATAAAACACATACACTATGTTACACTTTTAACATTGTATAAACACTGTATAACACTGTATAACATTGCATAACACTGTAGAAGTGTGTATAAACACCTCTTATATGTTATTATACATTTTTATACAAGGTTTATACATTGTCTACAGTAGGTGTATAAAGTTGTATATTGTTGTATAAAGTTGTACGTTGTTGTATAATGTTGTATATACATTTGTGTGCCATAATTTGTTGGGTCATAGGTTTGTAATTTAAAAATATGACTACCCAAATATAATTTTGTGTGCTAAATTGTACATTACTGAAATTTCCCCTATTATCTATACCATAGTCTAGCAGCATTAAAATATTTAATAGCCATGATACCACGCCATTTGCTTTCTTATCATCGTTTTTTCCGGCACAATCACGTTTCACTACTTGTTTTACATTATTTTTGGCTTTCAATTGACGCTTTTTCCCTTTTGGATTTGCCTTTTCGTCTCACTTAGATCTTTTCAATACAACTTTAATTTTGGGCAAATTTTATTTATCAAATAAAGACATAAATTTCTTTTGGCTCACCAATATAAAAGCTCTCTGGATAGGAGGCGGCCGTTCATAATTTATGTTCCATCTTCCTATTGCCATCCCCCTCTATAACTAGTTTTATGTGGTGCCTCTTTGGATTTTCATTGCTAATTAATCTTTTGTGACCAAGAAAAAGGAATTTCAGTACTAAAATTGGGACGACTGCTTTAGTCCTTCAAAAATTGTACTTTATGTATAAATTTGAAAAATTTAATTTGACCGGTTCAAAAAGTTAGAAATTATCTTTACGATTTGAGTAAAATAAAAACAAAAAACAAATTTAGACTATTTTTTATTACAGGTACAATCTGAGCTGGTTTGATTCTCTTCTTGACAGCTCTAGGTCTTTCTTAAAGGGTTTGGCATGCATTGTGATCAATAAACACACCATCAAGGGATTTGATGAAAAATGGGCAAGTCTTATTAAATAGAGACGAATATTTCTTTGGTATTGCCACTTGTCTTTGCTCTTGAGCCTCATTAAGTTGAGGGATATTAATTTTACCACCAATTGGTTGTGATGGTATGGTAATTATATACCGCTATTCTTAATTAGAGGTCTCGAGTTTGAATCATAAAAATGGAGTAGGTTTTGGTAGAGATCGGTTTATTCCCAAAGTGAGACTTCTTGGCATGAATGACCTAGTCGGGTCTCAAAGAGGATATCAGTCACCGAGTGAGAAAAAAAGTTACTACAATTCTCCAAAAGGAGGGTTGGTTTGTTAATTAAATGTGGAAATGTGTTTAACTAGGTTGGCCCTCATGTTTTCTCTTTCTCAAGGTAGATCTGTACTTCCCCAATTATGAGCAATTGACAGAATTTAATTCTATGATTTTCTTTTTTCAAATAATTTATGATTAAAGAATAAATAAAGATAATGGCTTCGAGCCTACGACCTCTTTTTGTCTAAATTTCCTCCCAAGTACAACATATAAAAATATTATGGCAGCATGTCTTTGGCAATTTTAGCATTAAAATAATACATCTTTAACTTTTGTTACCGTAGTCTGTAATCCAAAAATTGATGAGTTATATCTATCAGTTGTCTGTTGTTTCTTAATGGATTGTTAATTGTTATATAAAAGAATATGAGTATGCATTAATGCAAAATCTTAAATAATGAATGGAGTAGAAGTATAAGTTTTACAATTAAAAGCTTATTTCTCGTCTTATACTCGTGACAAAGGAATTGTGATTGTAGTGATATAAAATTTATTTCTCGTTTTTATAGTCATGACAAACGAATTGAGAGTGTAGTGACATTTCAATATGCACTAACGTAATATTGTATATCTATAGCCATTTCGGTGATTTATTATGTTTAGTCTAAGTTCGAACATCACATCATTATTTGACATCCTTTTAACATTACATTGCTATTTCACATGCTTTTCTAAACCAAATATTTGATTCACTTGACTTTCGTGCACTTCGGACACTTTTTCTATAATTTTCTACCGTAGTTGGCATATGCAAATAATATCGATAGACTATCACAATTCCTCTATAAAACAACATAGTTGGTGAGCACAAGTTGTTGCAAATGGGGCAAATGTGAAGCCAAATATGTCACCCTTCAAAGACCTATGAAGAAAAAACAAAACAAAAGAAAGAGTGATCTATAAAAATACTCAAGAAAGTAGTAAGTACAGACCACAACGTAATAAAATAGTAATTACGTTGAAGACGACTGAGATTTGATGACGACAACGACGCATACGCGTATCTGTAGTTCCACAAGTAGTTTATTAGCAAAAAGTTGACAAATATTGATACTAAGTGGACCTCAAGCAAACTTTAAAATATATTATTACAAAATAAACAAAATAGAAGGTCAAGAAGACCCTTATGGGCATAGGCGGATTCCGGATCTAAACTTAGTGGATTCAATCTTTTATTAAATTCATTGCACTGTTAGAATTATGAGTTCAAATTTTATTTTTGTTCAAATTTTAATAGGTTTTACATATATGTCTATATTCTGTGCCGAAAAATATGGGTTCAGATGAACCCATAATCAAAATGCTATATTTGCTTCTGACTACGGAGTGTCGTACAATGTATAAGATCTCTCCACCCTTAGTCAAGTCTTGAGTTTGAGCCCGAAAAATGAAGAAACCTGTGGTAAAGAGAGCTTCTTCTCTAATGGAATAATAAGCCCTAGACAACACGAATATGAATCTTCTAGCTAATAAATTTCGAATACTAAATGATTATCTGGAAGAACAAAAAAATTCATGTATCCCGAAAGAGAAGAAGAATGCAGACCCTTGAACTGTGGATCAGTTATTTATTGCTCCAGTTAGGGGACAAATAGAAAGAAAAAAGGATGTAATAAATATAACTTTCACACAATAGCTAGATATATGATTTTCAAATTCTAAACAGGGCATCAACGTGTTATACTCTAACAATTCAAGTTGATGCATCGTTTTCAACAGTTTCCTACTCTTTTTTAATAACCATTCAATTATTTCAATCATTCATTTTTTTTAAATCTGTAATTTAACTTCAGTTCTAAGTCGAAAGGGATTTCTCTAAAGATTCAAAGTTGGTTAGGAGACCAGTTTGAACAAATCACAACTTGGAGATTATCAAGTTGCAGATCTCAAGTCAATCTCTTCCATCATTTATTGTCAACCTAACTGCAAACTTGTCCCTCATTTCTTTCTAGTTGTTCCTAAGATTTTTTAATGTATAAGCATGTTGCCAATTTAATTTGTAGCTCAAGATTGAAAATGTTATTCAATGCCCTAGCTCTCTAGCTAGCATTTGTTAAATAACATTTGCGGCTATTTTTGTGATGAGTTCAATTTCTATACATTAGTAGTGTAAAAGTCAGATCACCTTATAATAACTACATATAATTAACCGCTTGTAATAAGTGAAATTAGTTGTCCAAAAATATGACAAGCAACCAGCTATAATAGGTTAAATCGCACATATAGTGTTAAAAAGTGTATAACTTAAATGTTTTTGTATTCATTGCTTCATGTATCTTCACAGCATGTATTATATATTATTCTTAGTGATCATAAAAAAAAAAAAAAATTAGAACAATGTTAATAAGTAAAAATAGCAGTAATTGATTATGTCATTGTTTGAGCTATTCAATAATAATAATAATGATGATGATGATGATGATGATGATGATGATGATGATATGGGTTTCCTGAAATTGAGAAAAGAGACAATAAAACTCATCATCTTCTCTATTACCCCTGCTAGTACAGGGCTGTCCCATTTGACATGACGCACATTCTTCATCTGAACTGGTAGAGGTACAACTCTCATTTTCGAGAACTCTAAGATCTTCATTAGATGAAGAGTCCTCTGAATTGTCAGACTCAATACTAGAATCTTCTGGTTCTGAATTTAATAAAATCTTGTATAAGGATTCTTTTAGGTCATCATCAATGTCAAGGTTCTTAATTTTCTCCTTGACTTTACAATTCTTGTAAAAATAACCAACTCTGCCACACTTATAACAGGCTTTTCTACCCTTAATAAAGGGAAAAAGCAGGAAGTTATTGCTACTCCAAGTATACGACCTCACACGAAATCAAAGATTTTAAATTAAAACCTTTTTTAGAATTAGAGCAAATGCTTGATGAGAAATTCAAAAGTTTAAATATTAGTCCTTTAATAGCAGAGGATGATGGTGATTTTCCTAATATGGATTATAAGGCCAAGGTAGCAGCAGATATTAATAAAATAGATGAATATTATGCTGTTAAACCTACTCAAAGGATGTACTACTATCCTAGGCCTTCTCCTCAAGATATCTTATTAGAGGAGCATGAACATGTGATCACTAATAGTTATAGGGGTAATGAGATCTATGAATGGAACATAAATGGTTATAGTGAAAGACAAATATATTGCACTGTACATAGAATGTTGATGTATAGTACGATTTGTAAGGTGCATAAAAATGATGAGCGAGTTATAACGGATATGATAATTGCTGGTTTTCCTGGCCAATTAAAAGGTTGGTGGGATAATTATTTAACCCCCGAACAACATGGTAATATCTTAAATGCTGTAAAAAGAGAGCGAGAAGCCCCAAATCAAGAACCAACTCTAGTTCAAAATGTTGTTTATTCATTGGTTATTAATATCATAGAACATTTTTCAGGAAGATGGTCGATTAATAATGAAACCATTAGGACCATGCTTCAGAATTTAAGATGCAAAACCCTCACCTCATTTAGGTGGTATCAGGATGCATTCCTTTGTCGGGTTATGGAATTACCTGAGAGTAATGATACTCATTGGAAATCTAAATTTATAGATGGATCACCCCCTCTTTTTGCAGAAAGAGTCCGAAAAGCTCTTAGGAAAGGGGAAGCAAGTATAAATTATACTGATTATACCTATGGGAAATTAATAGGTACATGTATGCAGGAAGGTTTAGCTTTATGCAATGAAATTAAGCTAAATCAGTAAATTAAGAGACATGGTCTAAATGAGAGACAACAATTAGGAGAGTTTTGTGGACAATTTGATATGGAGGTTCCACAGACAAGAGCACCTCATAGGCATAAGAAAAAGAAAAAAGATTTCCAAGCATGGAAGGAAAGATGCTTGCAGAAGAAAGCAATGCGGAAAAAAGACTTTAAGAAGAGAAAGGATTTTGTTAAAACCAAAAATCCAAAAGCCTGTTATAAGTGTTGCAGAGTTGGTCATTTTTACAAGAATTGTAAAGTCAAGGAGAAAATTAAGAACCTTGATATTGATAATGACCTAAAAGAATTGTTATACAAGATTTTATTAAATTCATAACCAGAAGATTCTATTATTGAGTCTGACAATTAAGAGGACTCTTCATCTAATGAAGATCTTAGAGTTCTCGAAAATGAGAGTTATACCTCTACCAGTTCAGATGAAGAATGTGCACCATGTCAAATGGGACAGCCCTGTACTAGCAAGGGTAATAGAGAAGATGATGAGTTTTATAGTCTCTTTTCTCAATTTCAAGAAACCCATATCAATGTTTTAGATGGTAATAACCTTGTGGATTTATTAAAAATTATCAAGGATCCAGAGCTTCGGTCTCAAATTATTGATAAGATAGGTGAAGCACCGAAGAAACCAGAAGTTTCGGTTGGTATTCGAATACAAGAATCAACAAGTCCATATACCATGGCAGAAGTTAAAAGACTTCTTCAAGAAAGGAGAAATATTATAAGTACCCTAGCTACTACCCAAGATTTGAAAAAAGAGATTGATAATCTCAAACAAGAAATTTCCGCCCTCAAAAGCCATAATATAGTTCTAGATGAAAGAATTTCTAGAATTGAGGGAAAGGGAAAACAAGTTATAGAAACCCCAGTTGATAATACCATAGAGGATCCAGTTATGGGTGAAGGAGAATGTACTAGCCAAGAAGGAAACTTCCTTAAGACTTTAGAGATTATTACTTCACAAAAGTTTTTTTTTATAAAAATTACTCTTTTAATAGATTATAATTTCAAAAAAAATTTTTTTACTGCTTTAGCTGATTGCGAGCTGATTTAAGTTGTATTCAAGAAGGATTAATTCCTTCAAAATATTTTCATAAAACTACCCATAGTTTAAAGTCTGCTAATGGGCAAAAATGGGTATTACTTTTAAATTACCAAAAGCTTATATTTGCCAAGACAAAGTCTGTATACCGGAAAGTTTTGTGTTGGTAAAAGATATTTCTAATCATATTATATTAGGAACCCCATTTTTCGAAAAAATATTTCCTATTCAAAGAATGGATACATAAGGTTTTATAGGAACTTTTCAAGGAAAGCCAGTTGAATTTCAGTTTATAACTGAACCATTTTCAAGGATTATAAATGAAATTAAAGATAGGTTGATGAATAAACATCAACAAGTCAATTTTCTAAAACAAGAAATGTATACTCTTCAGATTGAAGAAATTTTGCAAAATCCTAAATTACAGGGAAAAATAGATTTTATTAAAAATCAATTTTCATTACAAATTTGTAGTGATCATCCCAATGCATTTTGGGATAGGAAAAAACATATTGTTACTCTTCCATATGAAGAATCTTTTTCTGAAAGTAATATTCCTATAAAAGCAAGAGCATGCCAAATGAATTCTAAATATTTAGAATTATGTAAAAATGAGATTTCTTCTCTTTTACAAAAGGGTCTTATAAGATCTTCAAAATCTCCATGGTCATGCACAACTTTTTATGTTAATAAACATGCTGAACAGGAATGTGGAGTTCCTAGACTAGTTATTAATTATGTAAAAATGAGATTTTTTCTCTTTTACAAAAGGGTCTTATAAGATCTTCAAAATCTCCATGGTCATGCACTGCTTTTTATGTTAATAAACATGCTAAACAGGAACGTGGAGTTCCTAGATTAGTTATTAATTATAAACCTCTTAATGTAAGTGGCTTAAATGCAACCTGTACTAACCCAATATGCATAAATCTATGGGTTTCCCTATAGGGGGCTAAATCACTTTCAGATAATAATCCAAAAGTAGCATGGTCACTATCAACTGTAATTGTTTCTTCAATGGTTTTTACCACTTATTTAAGACCTAATTTCTCAAAAGTACCCATCTGATAAATTAATCTGGGCTGGATTTTAGAGATAGTCCACCTATTAAGTAGATCTAATTGTTGAGGCATATCATATTCCTCTCTTTTACTATTTTTTATAGTACTTTTACTTCTAATGGTATTCATTAGGATATGTATGTTGAACGTATATCACCTATTACTACTCCTGTACCATGGCTCTGATACCATTAATCGGCACGAATCTCACGGTGAGATGATACTGCAAAGGGACTTTTACTAGGTTAATAACCCTGGCGATGGGATTGTTCAACTCAGAACAAGTCCAAAAATAGCTCTAGACGCCACCTCGGCTAAGCGGGCAAAACAACAAGACCACCGCCTGAGTCTGAACAGTCCGCCTGGGTTATTCTCTGCCTAACCTCAGTACCATCTTCGGTGAATCCTAGCTAATTAAAGCATTTTTACCATAATACCTAGTAGTCTAGTGTAATATAGTCCAACACAAGATTTCTAGCATATCATTTAGGCTAAATATGAACAAGTAATTTAAATGTAAAACAAAATAAAACAAAGCAAAATTACTTAGAAATGAAAGTTGTGCTCAGTAGAGATGGAGATAATAAACAACAAGCTTTTTTATTTAGAGAGTATTTTTACAGAGAGAGAAGGGGGCCTGTGAAAACCTGCCTCCTGTCTTTACAAAACGATGCTTTTATAACGGATCAAAAGGAAAACTGACAAAAAGAGGGCGACCGACAAGTGGCCAAAAAAGTCTAAAGTTAAAAAGCAAAAGCCTTCAAAAGTCTGAAGACTAAAAACGTACCTAAAGACTAAAAAAAAGTTTGAAAAATTTTACACCTAAAAAATGTTACAACAACACCTAATAAACGTTACAACAACTTTACTTTATCAGTAAAGTTTAATAACTTATATCAGACAAATTACTTTTATAAAAGTCTCATAATTATAAAAGACAAACTACTTTTATAAAAAGACATGCTTTATAAAAGAAGATTCTTGTGGTGGGGTCCACCTTATCACTTCATTTTTTATTTTTCCTTATTTTTAGCTAAGCTGGAAGATTCTTCCTGCTGGCTTGGGAATTGGGCCATGAATTGTGAAAAGTCCTCAGTACTATCAGGACTTTGAGATTCTCCTGCTAAAACACGGTCTACATTTGCATCATCATCTTCATTATCAGTAGTATGATCAACTGATGCCACAGATGCATCGGAAAGGATTTCCATGTCAAGGTTTTTAATTAAATCCTTTTTGAATTCTTCCATGTATGCAGCTATCATCTGTTCCGGGAGTATAATTCCCTTTTTCATCTGAATTTTTCTAGCAATATGCTGAAAGGGGCTAAGAATTTCCCTTTGCTGTCTAGATTGGATGGAATCTCTGTAGCTAGCTATGGTAGCTTCAATTTGGTTTATTAACTCTTGTCCCGGAATTATGCCATCATTTGATTTTTGAATTAATTTTTTCCAAAATTTGATATAAAAAATTCTGTTTAAATAAGGTATATTGTGTGGGGTATTACCCACTTTGATAGACCATTTCATGATCGATGGGATAGAAAATTCAATGAAGAAATACATATTAGCAAGTCCATCAAAGAAAATAGTATTAGTCTGCAAGTCTATAATTTTTGGAGAAACTTCAACCCATTCAGTACAGGGGCGGATCCACACATGGCCTTCCGAGTGCTCGAGTACCCATTAACCCCGAGATAAATTATATATACCTGTATAGAAATGGATGGAAAATGGTATATATTAAAGCAATAACACCCAGTGAACAAAAAGCTTAGTGGGTGCTTCGATAGAGAAGCAGACTTGAGGATTGCATCTTTGGGAAGTTCGTGGGTTTGCATCTCTGTGTCACTATTTTCTTCCCTTTTTTGCCCAATATAGTCTTCTCTGTTCTTCCTTTTTTACTTTCTTTGTTTATTTTTATGTTTAGTTTTTAATTCCATTGTACATTTACGTAATTTCCTTGTGACACAGAAAAAGAGAAAAATCATTGTGCAATCATTTTTCTTATTTTTTCTTGAGAAAAGTTGGCAATTTGGGCAAGAAATCCTTCGAGCTATTTTTTTTCAAAAAAGTGAAAAGTCTTTTTTTCTTTTCTTCTGTAACGGTAATATTTATCGTAACTTTCTCATTAACTGTTTAAATTATCACCGTTAAATAGTTGTACACTTATACTATGTGATTTGCATTAACTTTGTATTAAAAGAAGTGAGCACCCACGAGCCAAAAATCCTGGATCCGCCACTGATTCAGTATATAAACTTTTAAAGGGTTCCGGTAAAATTTTTACGGTAGGACTATAATAGATCCACCATTGACAAAACCAATTTGGAATGCCCTGTTTATAAACATTGTCACATATTTTTATAAAGCATGAATATTTCCTATTAGGATTTTCGTATAAAAAGACTTTATTAAAGGCTTCAACATAATCCCAATAGTTAAACTTAACTGGGATTTTTTGTTCAAGATGGATATAATCCTTTTCCTTTAAAGTACTTACTCCTCATTCATTTGGAGAGAAAAAAAATTTATAATAATTTTTTAAAAGTTATAAACTCTTTTGCTATTAGCAAGGTAAAAATGTTGAAATTCTGCTGATCCTAAAGATGAAAGAACCAGCTCATAATTCATTTGATATTTGTAAGTAATTGTAGCGTATGATGCTGCATCAAAATACCTTTGCATTATTTGTCAAGGTTCATCCCCCTATTGGAGGTCTTCATTTTCTGTGAGAATTATTAACTCTCTGTTATCATTTTGTTCATATGAATCAGTTTCCTCATGATCATCATCTGTAAGGGCCTTTGGAATATGAGGGTGGCATATTATCCTTCTGCTTCTGGGATTTTATAAAATCCAGGTATTGTTGATATGTAATCTCTTCCTTAGTATTACTGGAAGATCCTGTGATGTTATCGGCTATTAGCCTTTTACTGCCCATTTGGGCAAGAACAGTGCCTCTGCCTGTTCCTTTGGATGTTGTTCCTCTACCTCCCCTTCCTCTATTAGAGTTGGGGGTAAATTGCGGTCTCATCCTGCAAATAAAATGGATAAGAGTTATGAACTCAAGTATTAGTCATGGGTGAGAAAATCAGGACGACTATTATCTGTCCCTTTTTATAATGAATTTCAAAATCAAATGGGGCTAATAATGCCTGCCTTCTTGCAAACATTTGTTTAGAAACATCATGCTTACAATCTTTATTAAACATAAATTTTGCTACTTGACAATCAGTTTTTATTAAAAACTTTTGATTATATAAATCTCCTTGAAATTTAAGAACACATTTGACTATGGCAAGAATTTCTTTAGCCACAGTAGCATAATTTTTCTGGCAATTATTTCATTATCAGAGTAAAATTGTACTAAATATTCTTGTTTATCAAACTGGAGAATATTGTTTCAATATTCCTCCATATCCAATATCCGAAGCATCTGTTTCAATAATCTTCTGTCAATTAGGATTGGCTAAAGTAAGACAAGAAAGATTATTAACCTTTTTCTTAATTTTCTGAACTGCTTGGGTATGACCCTTAGTCCATGGTTTCGGAATCTTTTTTAATCTATCATATAAGATAGATGTATCTTTTGCCAAATCTTTATAAAATGGTGAAATGTAATTTAAACTTCCAAGAAATCTTTGAAGTTGGGTTTTATCAGAATAATAATAATAATAATAATAATAATAATAATAATAATAATAATAATAATAATAATAATAATAATAATAAATAAATAAAAATTAAAAATAAATAAATAAAGGATTAATCCAAAAAGGACAGAAGAAACTGATAATCCCAGCATTGATACTACTACTTCTTCAATGTTAGTAAGAGTGCTAGCTATTATTTCCTCCTGTTCATAATAAATGTCCACTCAACCTTCTCATTTGCATTCAAAATAAGTGTTTACTTACATAATCAAGAAAGAATTAATTATTATCTTGCAAATTTACCCTCATGAGATATTAGCGTTTGGACATGCGATTTCATCTTATGATTTCATCCCATGAGATGAAATCCCAAATCATCCAAAAAAGCCTGATTTGGGATTCCAAATCATGATTTCAAATTTTTTAAATGTAAAAGTTGACCCATAAGTTATATTCTATAAATATATATATATATATCATGTTTACCAATCATTTATATCAAATATTAAAAGATCTATAAGTTGGTAGTATATTTATAACAAATTTACTCTTACCAACGATGTGGGAGGATTATATTAAAGAGTAGTTACACTACAACTCCTGTTCAATTTTTCATTTTATTGAACTAAAGTTTGATCAATTGATGTTGTATTTTTTTTAGAAAGACCTTCTAGTAGCGTATTAATTTTGTTATGAACTATGACTTGCTCATTTGGTAAGATTGTATAAGAATTGGGAAAGTTTTGATGGTTTTCACACCTTGTGGGTTTTTATGTCTATAAGAAAAAATACAACTTGAGAAATCCAAATTGCATGTCCAAACAAAACTTCAACTTCAAATCATCATGATTTCAAATCATGTCCAAACAGATCCTAAGAAACCATATTACTCCCTCCGTCCATTTTTTTACTTGTGCTCTATACCAAAAATAGATGTTCATTTTACTTGGCCAGTTTAAAAAATCAAGAGATAATTTACCATTTCATACCTATTTTACCCTTACAATTATTGGGTTGGAGACTTCAATAAATTGTTAGTGGCTTCAAAACTTTTAAAGTATGTTTGATTGATTTAAATCATCAGATGTTTCAGTACTAATAATGTAATGACTTAAATTGTCATTCTATTTATGACTCCTTAAGAGGTGTGTCAAGTCAATACATGACAAGTAAAAATGGACAGAGGGGATAATTAGGTAGTATTTAATTAAAGGTAGTTTAGTCAAAATATATTTTTTAGGAGTTAGTATTTTCTTAAGAGGTGTGCAAAAGACTAAGCGAACACTTATCGTAGAACCGGAAAGAGTAATTAACAGCACATCTTTAAATAACTCATGCATATTTACCATTGTTTTTCAATAGCAATGGCGGATCTTTTTAGGCTCCTTCAACCTTTAGATGATGATGATTATATCTATTAGCGTTGGACCACAAAGAAGTTCAAGTATCTCCGTTCTTTTTACTTGTTCCTTATATTAAAAGTAGTTTTTTTTTTTTTTTATCTATTTATCTTATCAAATCAAGAGAGGTTTTTTTTTTTTTTTTTTTTTTTTTTTTTTTAATATAATGGTCAAAAACACACGTCAAGCATCACTTTTTTTTTTTAATTTCCTACCCAAACTATCAAGTGTGAGTGTTTCCTACCTAAACCCTCACCAATTAGTTTGCAAAACACACCTCAAGTATCACTTTTTTTTTTTATTTCCTACCCGAACTAACAGGTGTGAGTGTTTCTACCCAAACTATCACCAATTAGTTTGCAAAACACACCTCAATTATCACTTGTTCACTTTTCCTACCTGAACTGTCACCAACTAATCTGCAGAACACACCTCAACTATCAATTTTGTGTATCATTATTACTACATAATTTGTGTATAACGATATACATTTGTTATATAATTATTATATATTGACTATAGACACCGATAATGGCTACAAACGATTATAGCTAGAGACATGAAATTCTTTTAGTCGCCTAACTAAAAATATCATAATTTAGCCAAAGTAGCTATCTCTTGTTTCAATTTTAATTTATGGAAGGGGGTAAGGAAGAGTTACATCTAAATGACTAAATGAGACTGAATAAAAGAGCTTGATTTTAATGTTGGGGGTGTTTGAAACAAATTTTAATATGCGGAAATAAATTATAACCACAAACAAAATATGAAGAAACATATATTTTATTGATAAATATTCATGGGTACAAAAACTGCTTACTCCCTTGATTCTTCTCTCTTAATATTTCTCCGTAATTCGAGGGTACGTTAGTAGCTTGTTTCTCAAACGTAGGATGATTTTGATTTGGATATGTGGACTTTCTTGGGATGTATTTGATCTCCATGAAAGGATATTGTGGATCTTCTTGAAGTATTTGGTTGTCAAGAAATATCCAGCCACATATTGACCTCTTTTGAATACCTATGAATTTATGGGATATCTGAGATCTTGATCTCTTTGTAAATACCCAAGAGTTTATGGGATATTTGAGATCTTGATCTCTTTGTAAATACCCAAGAGTTTATGGGATATTTGAGATGTCTTTTCAAGGGAATGTGTGTCCCTTTATATAGGCTTAATCTAGGTTTAGGCAAGTAGCCCTCCAAGAAACCTTAATGGACATTAGAGTTTGAAGATGGATTGGACTCGTCTTCTTGTAGAGTTCTATTTCAAATACGGTAAAATTTCGATGTCTACAAATGCCCCTTACTTCAAATCTTGTCGGGGTTCGCCGAAATCGAAGACACGATTTGAAGTAACAAGAAGATGACAATAGTCCCTCACCATACTTCTTTAATTTTCCTTCTCCAATTCGGAATGTGAAGGTCAATGCTCCAATTCATTTTTTTTTTAAGCATTCCGTTTTGATTCTTTTTTTTTTTTGGCCTTTGCTTTGTAAGACTAAATACACTCACTCTGAAAAGGGATTGAAATCATCTCCCTTTTCATCAGAAGAGTAGCACTAAATCCAAGTAGAACAAACTTGTTTGGACTTTAATATGCACATGAGCTTAATTGAAACCCAATTCCCACAAACTCGAATAGACTAACTTTACCGAAAATCAGTCTTCTTAGATTACACCGGTCAGAGTTTCCCCCGATCACTTGCGTCCATTCTTGCGGTTTTGCGATTTTCATTTGAGAGAAGAGATGAAGGGCAGATTTGGTCCCACCGGGCGTGCCAGAATTTGTAGACAATAAAATTCGCGTCGAGAAAATAATAATCAAGACAGGAAAATATCGCAACAATCGTTGTATTTGATTTGAATATGAGTGTTACAATCTCTATGATTCCTCTGATTCGTCTTTGCAACAATAAATTCAAGGGCTTTTGAGCTTGATCTTGAACTTGATGGATTTGATTTTGACTTGGACTTGAATTCAAAGGCTTTTGAGCTTGGTCTTGAATCTTCGTCTGGATCTCTAGAACTTCTAGAGAAATGCTTGAGTGCTTGAATGCTTTCAGCTTATAGAGAAATCTACGGCGTTTGATCCACGGGCTCTCCCTGGCTTCTTGTTAGAACTTCTGTCCCCCTTTTCTGAATTATGAGACCCCTATTTATAGTTGTAGGATGGAGGAGTTGTGATAAGGACAGGCTTCTTTCGACCAATCAGAATTAAGCTGACATGCCGATATTTGATTGGCCGGAATATGTCACTTGTACACATGGCGCATCTTCATTGGCTTTTGATTTGACTAGGCATGCTGCATCATTTTGACACGTGGCATGATCCTATTGGCTCCTTCATTTGACTTGGCGTGCCACGTCATTTGACATGTGGCACCAATTTGGGCCTCTTGAATAAGATGACATCTTGGGCTTCGACAAAGTGGGTTCATCATATGTAGCCCAATTAAATGGACTAGCCCAATGAATTTGGACCATTACTTAAATCCATATTTATCGGACTTTAAATAATTAACCCAATTATATTAGCCCATAATTTAATTATTTGGACTAATATATTTTGAATATAATCCGAATTTCCTGTGGATTTAAAATTAATAAAATATCATTGTCCACAAATGCCCCCACTTCAAGACTTGTCGTGTCCTATTAGAGGTGAGACTTGAAGTAAATGTAATGCTTTTTTCGAAATTTGAAATTTAGTTACTGCAACTTGGGTAGGACCAAGTGTATTTGCTAACAAAGGACTTTGATTGTCTTAGATAGCAATATGAAAGAGAACAATTAATTAATTAATTAATTGTTGCTTCTTGAATTTTGATGCTTAGGGCAGAACGGGTACATCAAGTAAGCTTGCCCCCTCTTTTATTTGATTTAATTCCATCCATACTAATCAAATTGCTTCCACGTAGACCGACACAATGATGATCCAGGTAAATTGAAAGTATACTTGGAGTAGGAGAAGTAGCCGACTTCTTCGCTCAACGTGAATGTTGGCCCTTCCTTGTTCTATTAAAACTCATCTGGATGTCTTCCGAATTTAACTGAGATTGGGGAACATGTAGCCGCCTTTATGAGCTCTATAAATACTTGCGTGCTCCTCATTATTCTAGCATATAAAGAATTCCGTGAGCTCTCTTGCAAGAAGTTTGGAACCCGACTTTGCAAGCTTCAACGTTCCAGGTAGTTTTGTCCGTCTTGCGTTTTTTTTTTTTTTCTTTTGTCATTCTTCTTCCCCTTTTTTTTTTTGTCCAAACGACAATGATGAGTTCTCGTTCAAGGGAATGACCTATGCATGAAGAAGATAGTTTTGAGGCACAAAGGGATGGTTACTTGTCCCCGCCCTAAGAACGGTAAGGTAATCTTACGGCGCAAAGGGATGGATACTCGTCCCCGCCCTAAGAACGGTAAGGTAATCTTACGGCGCAAAGGGATATTCGTCCCCGCCCTAAGAACGGTAAGGTAATCTTGCGGCGCAAAGAGATGGATTCTCGTCCCCGCCTTAAGAACGGTAAGGTAATCTTACGGCGCAAAGGGATGGACACTCGTCCCCGCCCTAAGAACGGTAAGGTAATCTTACGGCGCAAAGGGATGGACACTCGTCCCCGCCCTAAGGACGGTAAGGTAATCTTACGGCGCACAGGGATGGATACTCGTCCCAGATAAATCCAAGAATTTGGCTCTACATGCTGAAATGCCAATATTTCTCAGATTCAAGCAGTCTCCCCAAAAAATTCATATCTCGATGTAGGAGCGTTGAAATCACGAGCCGTAAAATTCCAAAGAAACTAGACTCATAAATCTAGCATGTATCCAAAAATCAAAGTCAACAAACATATAGATCATCCCAGATAAATCCAAGAATTTGGCTCTACATGCTGAAACGCCAATATTTCTCAGATTCGAGCAGTCTCGCCCAAAAAACTCATATCTCGATGTAGGAGCGTTGAAATCACTAGCCGCAAAATTCCCAAGAAAATAGACTCATAAATCTAGCATGTGTCTAAAAATCAAAGCCAACGACAATCTGAATAGTTCCAGATAAATTCAAGAAGTTGACAATACATGCTAAAACGTCGATAGTTTCGGATTTGCGCAGTTTCGTTGAGAAAATTCATATCTCGATGTAGGAACATCAAAATAATGAGCCGCTAAATTCTCAGTAAACTAGACTTACTAATCTAATATGTATCCAAAAATCAAAGTTGGAAACCCTCTGGATCATCCCAGATAAATTCGGTAAATCCACCTTAGATTCCAACTTGAAAACTTGACGGATTTGAAGGATTGAACTTGAAGGCTTGTCGGATCTTAAGACTTCGACTTGCGACATGGTGAATTTAAAACTTTAGCTTGAAGACTAACATATTTGAAGGCTTCGCCTTGCAGTTGCGATGGCTTTGGACTTCAACTCAAAGGGTTGCCGGATTTGGGGCCTTCAATTTGGAGAATAATGGCTTTGCAGACTTTAACTCCTTGATTTAACCACTTGCTAAGAGATTACAGTAATTCCATTGGAGAAACCCATTTGTCATGGAGATTTGCCTTCGTTGGACTACTGATATTTAGTGAAAGTCCAAATTGAAGCAAAAGGATGCTTGCATGTACGATCTCCATGCGCCTGGTTAGGCGAGCTTCATTTCGAACAACGCATAAGGGGATGCGTTTTTTTTTTTACTCATGCGATTGAACTTAGAATAAAACTCTAAGCGCCTACGTACCTCGGTGAAGAGGATCAAGTCATACCGTAGTTCAGAAAGAATGAGTTTTTTTTTTTTTTTTTTTTGTGTGTGTGTGTCCTAACTTTTGCCTAGGCTGCCCCTTGCGGGGTTTTCAACTTAATGGACTTTTTTTTTTTGTGTCCTAACTTTGCCTAGGCCGCCTCTTGCGAGATTTTCAACCTAGTGGACTTTTTTTTTTTTTTTTTTTGGCCTTGCACAGTTTATACTCTTGCGGGCCAAGAGTATCATCTTACTTCAAGGATAGTACTTCTTCAAGAACTTCGCGTTGATAGGACCGATCCTCAGGCCATCCGCATCAACAAGCTTGTAAGCGCCACTTGAATATGCTTCTTGTACGACATATGGTCCATCCCATTTTGAGGTGAATTTGCCCCTGGACTTATGGGAAACGATGATGGGTCTTCTTACCGCAAGGACTTGATCTCCCACTTGGAAGGACCTTAAGCGAACCTTTTTGTTGAAGGCACGAGATAGACGGCTTGATAACATTCAAGATTTTGTTGAGCCTCCAGCCTTTTCTCATCAAGTGCTTCTTTCTGCAAGACGCAATCGAGCATTTTCCTCTTCTCGGCTTCTTGAATAGCAAGTCGTAAAGAAGGTATTTGACGCTCGAAGTGGTAGGATGCGTTTCAACTCCATAAGCAAGCGAGTACGGGGTTGCTTGCTTTGGTGTGCGGTAAGTTGTCCTATATGTCCACAAGGCTTCTTCCATTCGTTCATGCCAATCCTTTTTGGACTTGGAGACAACCTTTTTCAATAAGTTACACAAAGTCTTATTGAACGCTTGACTTAGACCGTTGGCAAAGATGATACATAGAAGATTTACGCTGCTTGAAGCCGAAGAGATCACAAATCTTGTTCATCAATTTGTTATCAAATGGCTTGCCATTGTCCGTTATTATGTAACGAGGAATGCCGAAGCGGTAGATGATGTTTACTCGGATGAAGTTCGCAACATTCTCCTTCTTCACTTCTCTAAGAGCGACAGCTTCGGCCCATTTTGAGAAGTAATCGGTTGCAGCTAAGATGTACAGGGTCCACGAAGATTTCGGCAACGGACCAACGACATCCAACCCCCAAGCGTCAAATGGCCAAGATGCTATGGTCGGGTGTAATGCTTCGGCCGATGTATAAAATTCGTATAAACTGACAAGCCTTGCATCTTCGAGCATAGTCCAAGCAATCTTTCACCATCGTTGGCCAATAATATCCCATCCTTTTTATGTGGAAGTAGAGCTTTGGTCCAGATTGATGTGATCCACATACTCGAATGTGCTTCTTGCAAAGCTTGGACCGCTTCATCTCCCCAAACATCGCAAGAGTATCCCCTCAAAAGATCTTCTATATAAGGTATCCTTGTAGTAAAGGAATCGAGGTGCACAACGACGAATCTCGGTTCTTCTTCTTCGAGTCTTCCGGGCAAGTATCCCATAACTTAAGTAGTCAATGATGGGTTGTCGCCGGCCTTCCTTTGCGGCTAAATCGTAAAATGCTACGAGATGCTCAAGCTCACTTTCCGCGCCTTCATCCTCATTTGACGGAGGGACTACCCATTTTTGACGGATAGTCACTTGTGTTTGATCTGGCGAGTAAGCGCCGAAGCTAGAGCGGCCTAAAGCATCGGCTTTCTTATTTTCCTTCCAGGAACATCTTTCAAGAGTCACATCACCAAGCCATCCTATCAACTTCTCGAGCATAACCATGATATGGAGTAATTCGAGTGCTTTGACTTCGTAGCTTCCCAAGAGTTGATTGATCACCAACTGAGAGTCACCAAAGACTTGCAACTGCAACTGCTTCATGTCGACGGCCATTTCAAGTCCAAGTATTAGTGCTTGATATTCAGCGACATTGTTGGAGCAACGTTGTGTCAAAGTAAAGGAGTATGGTAGAATTTCTCCTCGCGGAGTAACAAACACCACACACCAGCTCCATCACGTTGTGCAAAGACCATCAAAGTACATTTTCCACGGAGATTGAATTTCAACGACCATTGCATCTTCGTCAGGAAGTTCATCGGTTAGCTCCCAATCATCAGGTATCGGATGATCCGCCAAGAAGTCCGCCAATGCCTGTCCTTTTACAGCCTTTTGAGGGATGCATGTGATCTCAAATTGTTGAAACTGGAGGTACCACCTTGCTAGTCGATCACTGAGGACTGGTTTTGACATCACAAACTTAATGGGATTTGCCCTGGAAATAAGATGAACACTATGAGCTTGAAAGTAGTGCTTCAACTTTTGAATCGAGAAGACGAGCGCCAAACACAACTTTTCAATTGGTGTGTAATTCATCTCATTAAGCGTCATCATTCTGCTCAAGTAATAAAGAGAATTTTCTTTCCCTTCGCTATTCTCTTGGGCCAACAATGCTCCAACCGACCTTTCTTGTGCTAAAATGTACAGTATCAATGGTTTTCCGTGCAGCGGGGCTACTAGAACTGGAGGCTTCATTAAATATGACTTGATATTCTCGAAGGCATTAGTACATGTCTCATCCCACTTGAAAGGAGCGCCCTTCTTCATGAGACGACTGAATGGGTGGCACCTTCCAGCTAAATTCGAAATGAATCTCCTAATGTAAGCTAGCTTCTTTGCGTACTTTTTAACTCATGAATATTTCGAGGCTCGGGCATTTTCAAAATCGCATCAACTTTGGCTTGATCAATTTCGATTCCTCGATGTCGAACAATGAAACCAAGGAATTTTCAAGTAACTCCAAAGGCACATTTTAATGGATTCATTCGAAGTTGATATCTCGAAGTCGCTCGAACACCATTCTCGTGTCTTGCAAGTGGTCGCTCCTCTTTCTTGATTTTACCACCAAGTCATCCACATAACATTCAACATTTTTGTGGAGCAAATCATCAAAGATATTCTCGCATAGCCCTTTGATATGTGGAACCAGCGTTTTTTCAAACCGAAAGGCATCACTTTGTAACAATAAATACCCTCGGGTGTACGAAATGCAGAAGCTCTTCATCTTTTGGTGCCATGCGAATTTGGTTATACCGGATGAACCGTCCATGAAAGACATCGCCTCGTAACCAGTGGTAGCATCAATCATCAATTCTGGGATGAGAAGCGGGAAATCATCTTTAGGGCATGCATTGTTAAGATCCCTGAAGTCAACACAAACTCGAATTTGGCCAGGCTTCTTTTTCACAGGAACGATACTCGAAATCCATGTAGGATATTTAACTTCACGAATAAAGCCGCCTTCAATGAATTTGTTGACTTCATTTTCGATTGAAGGAACCAAATCTGGTCTGAAATGCCTTTGGGCCTGCTTAACAGGACGGGCACCATTCTTGACCGCCAGATGATGGACTGCTACTTTGGGATCTAATCCAGATATCTCTTTATATCTCCAAGAAAAAACATCCCTATATTCTTTAAGTATTTCCATGTAAGTGTCTTCTTCATCACCTGTTAGAAAAGCACTTAGGGTAGGGCCTGGGTCTTCATCAGCACTCAAGATTAACTTCTTTCAAGGAGTCATCGTGGTCTTCACCCCTTCTTCAAGTTCTGGAGGAGCATCTCTAGCATCTTCATTCTCTTGAGGATCACCATCGTTGAAAGATATGTGGTAACACGCGGAGATGCCCTCTAACTTCTCAGCAACCTCCATCTGAAATGAAGTATCTTGATCACTTTGTGTAGTAATATAATATGAAGAACCTACACTTTCCTTATCTTCGTCACGTTCTTTGGTATACACCACAAGGCGAGACTTTGCTTTTAGCACCTCTCCACATGAAACCACAAGGTTTGTTTCTCGCCTCATTCTAGAAGGAATCAAACTTTGTATATCCTTCTGGGTTCTAGGCAAAGCGAGCGTTTTATCGCTTTGATAATCTCTGTGGAACTTGTTCTTCCTCTTCTTCTTCAGCTTCAACGGCCCCAATCTCTCAAACACAGAAGCTTTTGCGGCCGACTTTCCAAGACGATCAAACACTGAAGGCCTTTTGTTGGAAGCAATAGACTCATCTTGCACAGTGATGTAATTGGTACTTGCCCTTCTTATGGAGATGCGAACTGGCGGAGGTTGTTTGTATCCCAAACCTTCACGTGATTGCATCATGGTAGCTCCTGATGGAAGTTTCCCTAACTTTGAAGGCTCGTTGGGGTTGTACCGGCGCCTGACAAATAACATGTAAGCATTTGGATCAAAGCCTTCATTTGTACGTTTTGTAGGAGTGCCATATTTTGCGGCGGATTCTGAGCCACGAAGTCTCCAAGTAGCTTTGAGGACAATTTTATTGTGTCAATCCGTCTAATAGGGAGAGTTAGCCCCCTAGCACATTTCCTTGAGCTTCAGATGGTTGCCCTTCCTCTTTCTTCAACTTTGAAACATAGCAAAGCACGGGAGTTGTGTTCTTCTTCTTCTTTTTCAAAGACACAATGTTTCCTTTATTCGGACTGGGGTGCGGCACCTCAGCATCGACTCCATCTTTTCCAATGGTCTCATCAGCTCTTTTAATTGCAACCTTCTCACTGTTGGTCGCTGTGATATCGTCGACTTTTACTTCTCTCACAATGTAGTTCTTCAAGTAGAACTTCGCATCGACGAAGTGTGACTCGCTTCGCAAATGGCTTATCATCAAAGCAACTATCTTCTTTTCGACACCGCTTCGAGATACTTCAAACACCGATA
The DNA here is from genome assembly GCF_029784015.1 of Lycium ferocissimum. Lineage (NCBI taxonomy): Eukaryota > Viridiplantae > Streptophyta > Magnoliopsida > Solanales > Solanaceae > Lycium > Lycium ferocissimum. Next base: position 46,289,721 of record NC_081352.1, read on the forward strand.
GTAGGAGGATGGGACAACTTTGTTCTCGTGTATCCACGGCCTGCCAAGCAACATATTATACGAAGTCTTTGCGATCGACATGCATCCATGCACTTGATCGCAAATCTTCGATGGTGATATCTACTTTGACAAAGACCTATGGCTCGTTGTCCCTCGATTGAATCCTTGTATCATCAAGCGGCTTTCGTAAAGTTCTTCGCTTGTGATGCCAAGTTCCTTCATTGTACGAATAGGAAGAATGTTAACTCCATATCCATCATCTATCAATATTCGTTTTTATCCTCTTCTCGAGGGCATAACCCACCATATACAATGGACGATTATGTAGTGTTTCACCAAGTAGAAGATCGTCATCTGTGAATGTGATTCTTGTATCACATGTGTGTGCCTCTTTCGAAGAAGATTCGACGAGCTTTTCAGATGATGACAGACAATGTTGATAAGCCATCATTTGCTTCCTCTTTATCAGTATTGTAGCATGATGCCTCAATGTTGTCTCGAGCAGTCTTATTGAGGAACCAGCTTGGTAGGAATTCCCCCAAAGTCACAGGACGTCGTGGTTCTTGGTAGTAGTTCTCCTCCACTTTTGCTTTCTTCGGACGCTCAACTGATTTCTGCTTCATTAGTCTTCTAACCATCCTTTTCCTTGTTGGTTGTTTAGATGATTCTTTTTGTGGACTTGTTTTACAGCGTCTCCGCCTAGTCACTAGAATCCAACCTTCATCATTGGCTTCATCAACTTGGGTTGCTTCATCAACTTGGGTTCTAGCTCCCTCTAATGGTCCTCCCTCATGTTCTTCAAAGCTGCATATCTGGACCGGATCGAAAGAGCCAAAGGTGATAGAGATTTGATTCGAACTTGCCTTCTCATCATCAAGCAGAATCTTATTTTCATTAGCCATTAATCGCATAACTTTGTCTTTGAAGACAAAGCACTTCTCAATAGGGTGACCCACAAGTCGATGATACTTGCAATAGTTCGGTCGTTTGTTCTTCCAAACCTTCATTGCGCCGCTTCATCTCTCGGTAACTCAATGAGTTTCAAATTTCAAGTAGTTCATCAAAAATTTCAGGGACATCGTAATCTAGGAAGGGGTATTCTCTTTTTGCATCTCTTTCAAGGTCGACTTTCGACTTTTGTTATCTTGGAAGGAAGTTGCTTTCATACTTTGCTTCTTGCTCACCTTCGTAGTAAACTTTACGGGCGAGACATTGACGTTCATAGATTCTTTGTTGTCACTCTTAGGAACGAACTTGCTCCATTTCTTGGGTTCCCGTTGTCCTTTCCTTTGCGAGGGTCATAGACAGCATTACTTCATTCCCAAAGTAGAAGACATGCTCAATTCCATGTCATGAGCACGAGTAGCTAGTTCTTCAAAAGACCTTGGCTTAATTCCTTGCAAGATGTAGTGAAGCCCCTCAACGCATTCCTTGGATACACATCTCTATTGCAGTAAGCATTCACTCGAGCCTATCTTTGCAGTTTAGGCTTGCATTTCTCCATCGATTGATGAAATCAATAACTGGTTCGCCCTTCCTTTGGCAAGTGTTTGTAAGTTCAACCATGCTCACGGTACGCCTTGTGCTATAAAAGCGGTTGAGGAACTCCTGCTCTAGTTGCTCCCAACTATCGATAGAATTAGGCTCAAGATCGTTGTACCGCCGAAGGCATTTCCTTTGAGGAGCGGACGAACCGTTTGACGAGATAGTATCCATAGTCCCAAATAGCCGTTGTTACATGTTTCAACAAAATGTGCAACATGTTGCTTTGGATTTCCCTTGCCTTCAAATTGTCGAAATTTGGGAGGTTGATAACCGGCGGGCATCTTGAAGCTATCAATTCTTGTAGTGTACGCTTTGCGTAAGTAAACGAAGACTTGGCAAAGCAACTTTGTACTTATCCTTGATAGTCCCTTCGATGAACTCCTTTAGTCGGTCAAGTAATCATCCTTCGAAGAAACAGAATTTCCTTGGTAGGTGGTACTTGTTTTGCACGAGGTTCGCCTCTTATACTTACGGACCCTTCTGTGTGCGTGGCTGGATTCTCCTTCCATTAATCCATCCATCTTGTCCATCAGCTTCTCAATCCGAGCGTCTTGGTTTTGCACATGCTTGGCCAAGCCATCAATCACCTTTGCCAAGTTTGCCAATGTCTCCTCCATTGACGAAGCGTTAGTTACCATCGCTTGCATGATTGTTGGGGATGTTGGAGAATAGCATGGATTATCGCGTAAGTTGATCTTTGATCGGCCTACTTACGTGGTGTGAGTGGAGAGGATCCGTCACTTGAAGTATCATCATCTTCCTTCATGTGCAGTTCTTGGATCCGCAGAGATCAAGTAGAGCTAGAGTCTTCTTATTCTTTTCAAAGAATGTCGTCTTCCTTCCTCCGATGAACCGTTAGAGGATCTCGCTCCTTTTGGAGATGAAGATCCAAAAAAAATGTGAGTTGCAACGACGACTCAGAGTGCTTGTTGTCCCAACATGCTTGCTTTGCTCCTCGAATCGGGTCCAATGCTTCCAAAGGTGATGTCGAGGATGCTTTCCACATCAAAGAGAGAACTTCGAGTTAGCAACCTCGGAGGAAATCGATTTGGAGTTGATCTTCTCTCGAAGTCATCTCGATGATTTGTTAAACTTTGATGATTGAAAAGTTGGATGAGAGGTAGAGATTGTCCCATCGGGCGTGCGAATTTGTAGACAATAAAATTTGCGTCGAGAAAATAATAATCAAGACAGAAAATATCGCAACAATCGTTGTATTTGATTTCGGCATGAGTGTTACAATCTCTATGATTCCTCCGATTCGTTTTTTCAACAATAAATTCAAGGGCTTTTAGCTTGATCTTGAACTTGATGGATTTGATTTTGACTTGGACTTGAATTCAAAGGCTTTTGAGTTTGGTCTTGAATCTTCGTCCGGATCTCTAGAACTTCTAGAGAAATGCTTGAGTGCTTGAATGCTTTCACTTATAGAGAAATCACAGCGTTTGATCCACGGCTCTCCCGGCTTCTTGTTAGAACTTCTGTCCCCCTTTTCTGAATTATGAGACCCCTATTTATAGTTGTAGGATGGAGGAGTTGTGATAAGGACAGGCTTCTTTCGACCAATCAGAATTAAGCTGACATGCCGATATTTGATTGGCCTAATATGTCACTTGTACACATGGCGCATCTTCATTGGCTTTTGATTTGACTAGGCATGCTGCATCATTTTGACACGTGGCATGATCCTATTGGCTCCTTCTTTTGACTTGGCGTACCACATCATTTGACATGTGGCACCAAACTAGGCCTCTTGAATAAGATGACATCTTGGGCTTTGACAAAGTGGGTTCATCATATGTAGCCCAATTAAATGGACTAGCCCAATGAATTTGGACCATTACTTAAATCCATATTTATCGGACTTTAAATAATTAACCCAATTATATTAGCCCATAATTTAATTATTTGGACTAATATATTTTGAATATAATCCGAATTTCCTGTGGATTTAAAATTAATAAAATATCATTGTCCACAGGGGGCGCATGGAGTAGCTTAGGGTTAGTTGTACAACTCTTCCAAAATGTTCGATTTTAGGTACTCCCAAATCTACTAGTTATCGCCTTTGAGCTAGGAAAAGCGTTTGCTTAGAGTGACTTATTTGTAATCCATCATAGAAATAAAAGCCTTGATCCAAAGACTAATTGCGAATTAAATTTTTCCTTTTTATGCGAACTAGCTCTACTCCAAGACCCCACGGATCGAACCTAATCAAATCCAACACAGGCGGATAAAGTTCATTTGTCGAGTAGTTAATGGATGATTAATAATGATATAGCATAGAATTTTGAGTTTATGAGTTCTGAATTTTAAAAAAATTAAGTTATTGGGTTCTTGATAAATTATTCATACATATTAAGTAATTTTTTTTTGATAATCCCGAATTTCCATTAATCACCAAAAAGTGCAGAATTACAATACCATAGCTTGGCCAACACAACCAGCTCTCTCAGAATCAAAACACTAACGACAACAATAATAGCAGGAACACAGCAATACAAAGAATGAAAGAAACAGAGCCACTAGGTGCATCTAGAAAGAAAAGCTATGTAAATATATATGTAGTCTAGGCAAAGCTCAAACAGTGGAAGTGTATGCGATTTGTTTGGCTAGAGACTCTACTGGTGCTTCTTCCTTCAAATACTCTGACATTTCTCTCAATCCACAAAGCATGAACACATTCTGCAAATACACATGTGAAAGCTTGCGCATCATTTGAGTTTCCCTTGGCACTTTTCACAACTCATATTAAATAATCATCCCAAGAGGTAAATGTCAGAAATAGTTTAAGGTAAATGTCAGAATTGGTTTTACCCAGCCAGGATAGCAGTTTCTTCCATAGTAGTTTTGTATTAGGGCAATGCACAAATGGGTGTTCTAGTGTTTCATCTTGCAATTGGCATAAAGAAAAAAAAGGATTTACATGAATTCGCCATTTAGCCAGTCTTTCCATAGTGAGTAGCCTGCCTTGTAGATGCAACCACATAGTAAACTGGGCTTTTGGTCTAGTTGAAGACTTGAAAACCAAAGTCTTCCAATGTACCCTTGGCAAGATAAGCAACTGAAGATAAATGTTTCTGATCACACTTTGCTTAGGAGAAGGTGTTATCTGAATAAGTTGCAAAGTGTTGGAAGCTTTATTAATTTGCCTTACCATCCATAAAGCCTATTGGGGATACTCATACTAGCCATTTGTTTGCCTTTAATGTAGAATGCGTGCATCCACTTCATCATAAACTATTCTTCTTAAGAGCCAAGTCCCAACAAGTTTTTGCCATAGCTGCTCTATTCTACAAGTTGATATTAATGATATTTAAACCACCGACTGACTTAGGCAAGCACATCCTCTCCCAAGATACAAGTGCTTTCTTTGTAATCACATTTGAAGCAAACCAACTATAACTTCTGCAAAAAGCATCAATTGTTTTGATAACATGAGCAGGTAGAGAGAACTGTTAAGCCCAGAAGGCTTGCACCAAATAATACAAATTGTACCAGCTGAGTCCTACCAGTATATGATAGTTTCCTTGTTGTCCATGTGGTGATTCTAGTTGTGATCTTCTCTATAAGAGGTTGCCAGTAGACTGAGGAAAGTTTTTTGGTAAAGAGTGTGATACCAAGGTACTTGAAGGGAATACAAATCCTAACTTTTGTAAAATGCTAGCCTGTAGTGCATGTGTAACCCTCCAAAATAAACAAAACTTTTCCCCAAATTAGGTTGCAATCTTGATGCTTGAGAGAAGGTGAGGAAACAGTTTTGTAAAGCAATAATAGAGGACAGATCACCTCTACTAAATAGTAGAAGATCATTAGCAAAGCACAAATGGGTAATCCGTATTTTGGCACATCTAGGATGAAACTTGAACTCTTTTGATAGTTTTAGCCCATTTAAACACCTGCTGAGATACTCCATAGAAATAGCAAAAAGAAAAGGAGAAATTGGATCCGCCTGCCTTAATCCTTTTGCTGCATTGAAAGGCACAGAAGTTCCTCCATTGAACAATATAGTATAGTTGACGGTTGTAACACAAGCCATAATTCAGGAGTTAAATTTAGTAGAAAAACCCAATGCACCCATAACTTGCTCAAGGTAAGGCCATTCCATAGAATCATAGGTTTTCTGCGTGTGTCTATTTTTATCATGCACCTAGCTGAAATGTGTTTCCTAGTATATGATTTAACTAGCTCATGAGCTAACACAATGTTATCAGCTATTTTCCTACCAAGGATGAATCCTGCCTGAGCTTCACAAATAATACTTAGCATGACATCATGGAGTCTCTTAACTAGGATTTTGGCAATAATTTTGTATAGGATAGTGCAACAGGCTATGGGTCTAAAGTCTTTAATTGTGGTTGGAGTAGCAACTTTAGGCAATAAAGTGAGGGTAGCGCAATTAAAGCCCCTAAATATGTTACCAATTTCAAAGATTCAAAGAAATCAGTCACAACCATAAAAATATCAGTCTTGACAATAGGCCATGATTTTTTTTTAAAAATGTGCATTAAAACCGTCAATACTTGGAGCCTTATCATCCCTAATAGTAGTTAGGCCTTCATAAATCTCCTTTTCCATAAGAGGAGCACACAGTTCCAATTTTTACTGTTGATTGAGGACAGGACTAGTCTTCATAATCACTATATTTATTGCTGGCAAAGTTACTACTGCTGAACCCATTAGACCTTTGTAGAAAAGTAGGATTTCCTCTTTGATTGCCTTTGGATCTATAAGTTTACCACCAGCTAATGAATGACTCCTCTCTTTCACAACAAGTCGTATTTTGAGTTAGCATCTCCAAGCTTGATCCATGTTGCCCTAGATTTTTTGCTTAAGGGCACTCTCCAATTAGTGACCACCTTTCTATATCTGTCATCAGTTGCTTCTCCTTTTTTAGTAGCTTCTCAGTGCATTGTTGTGAGATTTGCCTCTGTATTCCCTATAGTGCCAGCCTAGCATTTTCAAGTTTCTGATTTATGCCTTTGAAGTGTTCACTGTTCAGCTTTTTAAGACCAAGTCTAAGAGCTTTGATTTTCCACCAGATGTTCTCCATTGTTGGTTTTCTCAGCTGCTTACCCCAAATAGATGTCACCAATTGCGTAAAAATGCTCATGCTCAGTCTATACATTGAAGAATCTAAAAGGAACTTGGATAGGAAGTTGACCAGTGTGTAAGGATAATAACATAGGGGCATGATCAGAGATAAATGGCATATCATACTCAGTAGTCATAACATGGCCCCAATTCATCATCCATTCAAAATTTCCAAATGCTCTGTCTATTCTACTGCAAATCCTATCCACCCCATGTTGTTTATTTGACCATATGTAATAATCCCCTTTCCAAGATAGTTCATTGACCATAATAATTGTAATAAAATCAGAGAAAGTCTGAGTTTCAGCTATTAGACACAGGTTTACCCCATATTTTATCATTAGAATATAACACAGCATTGAAGTCTCCATATATTAACCATGGAATATTTACTCCATTAGGACATTCAGATAGGCTATCCCTTAAGTGCTTTCTCTGATCAATAGCATTAAACCCATACACCACTGTCAACAAATAATTAACACTACTTGCCCTTCCTTGCACTTGACAATGTAGATACTAAGCTCCTTGTTTGAGAGGAGTGATGTTATACCAATTTGGATCCCAGGTGAGCCAGATTCACCCATTTGCAACATCATTATAGTTGTGCAACAATTCCCAGCCAGGAGCAATATTCTGGAGAATCTTGTTAGCCTTATGTGTTTTAGACCTTGTTTCTACAATGCCTGCTAGTTTAATTCTTCTTTACCACATGTACTGCTTCAATTCCTTTTGTTTGTGTCTCTTATTCATCCCTCTAATATTCCAGAATAGCCAATTCATTGAGGATATGGTCCATCTTTGTCAAGAGGCAATTTGGTGGCATTCATACTTACTTGGACCTTTCTATGAGTACTCTTCCCAGTAGATGATATCAACTCAGGGAAATTTTCCAAAGTAAGAGCAGGTGGTGTACTCACGACTGGGTTGTTGTCACCTATTTGTATTGGGATATGAGATATTGGTACCGCATTGGTCTGACTCTCTGGAGTTTTTTGTGTTGCTTTGTCCATAGTGTTGCCACCACTACTTGGTCCTGCAATATCTCATATAGGTGCAACCCTTGTTGTAACCACTTCACATATCATAACTCCTTTAGATTTTCACTCTTGATTTATTTTCCTAGCCTCTCTTATTCTATTTGGAGCCACTAATGGAGGAGTTTATGGTTTTGGTGTGGCACACTTGTGTCCAATAACGAAACATTTGTCATAAAACATAGGCTTCCAATCGTAAGTAATAGTTTGTTGAAACTGTTTTCCCCTGGGATACAGGAAAGGTATTTCAACTGTAAGGTTTTTGGTAATTTCCAATTCAATCAACATACAAGCAAAAGATATCCTAGTTTGATTTGCAGTGTAGTCATCGGCAAATAGAGCTTACCCACATCACTGGCTATCCTACTAAGCGATTCAGCCTCCCAACGGCTCATAGGCAACCCGGGAAATTTGACCCAAAGTGGAATTTCTATAGGAAATTCCCTGGAGAAGTCAAAGTCATGTGATTATGGCTTTAATATGATCGGTTTGTTGTTGATTATGAATGGCCCCGAGTACAACACCTCGTTTTTATCATTTATTTTTTGAAATCTAGCTATGTAGTAATCCTCCTCATGATAGAAGAGCTCAGGTTGCAAATATTCCCCCAATTTGCAGTAATGTATCATTTCTTTACGTTATATTCGGGGGTTTCCCCGATGACATACACAATTAGGGCTAGATTCCATTTTTCCAATGCCACATCCACTGTGTTCTTCTCTAATTGCACTACCATTTGGCCATTAACAATTTGCGGAGGAATATTAGACAGAGTCATACCATTTGCAATTAATCGATTCTTCTGAAAAGGCTCGTCCACGGAGCTGACTCATTCTCTGTAGTTGTGGCAGTTTTGGTTCCCGCTTCAGACCCTATAGTAGTCATGGTTGCCAACTCTAGAAATAGTTCCTTCCCCTATCCCCCTGGTGGAGCAATTATCTGCACTAGTGCAACTGTGGTGTCCGTTGCCACTGCATCAGTTATTTGATTTTGAAGTATTGTTTCATTAGTCTTTGTAGCACACACTACTAGCAGAGAATCAATGGGTGTTGGCAGAGAAAGAGCTGGAGAGTTGAGATCTAGACTCTTTGCCCTATTGTAGCTCCCTGAAGATGAAGACCCTACCTCCGTGGTATTATTATTGAGTTGCTGGGTTATTGTTGGTGGTGTTCCTCCTTTATCTATTGGTTTGTCAGCAACCTTGGATTTACTTTTGTTATCTTCCTTGCCCTTTTGTTGATCTTTCTGTGGTCTTCCTCGCTTTCCCCCCTTCACCATACGAACTCGGCTCAGGTTAACTTACCGCGCATCGATAACACCAGAGGAGGAGAGAGGAGAGAGAATTTTTCTTCTATTCAATTTTTAGTGTAAAACATTGCCTCTTAACTTACCATGCACCGGAGCAGTAAATTTTTAAATATAAATGTAAAGTTTAATTCAAAGCTACTGAGCTATGCCGAACAAATAAATTCGCCCGACTCTAGGTGTGTTTGGTATGAGGAAAAACGCTTTCCACTAAAATATTTTCCTGAAAAATAAGTGGTTTCTTATTTATTTTATGGTGTTCGGTAAGTAATTAAGCAAAAAAATTATTATTCCAAAAATATTAATATAATTTAGACAAATACTATGAATTTGGGGAGGGGGGGGGGAGGGTAAGGTGTAGGGATGGGTCGAATGAGAAGGAGCGGAATTATACTTATGGAACTTGTTTTTTCTAATTCAACCAAGATGTCTATTTTCATCATTTTTAAGGAACTTGTTTTTTCTAAATAAAATATTTTTCAAAAATTATAACCAACCAAACATGAGAAAAAATTAAAAAATATTTTCTGTAAAACGTTTCCCTCCCTGCCAAACCCACCTTTTATCTACTCACTTTTTCACTATCCCAATCTCATGCATACTTGATTGTTGATTCGTCTACACATATATAAAAGCTTTTGTTGCTTTTAGCTGGGTACTGTTACATTGTTTAAGCTCTTGGTTGCTATAGTTTGCGATTAGAAAATTAATTCATATATCAGATATAAAAGGGAAACTGTAGGCTATTTAATCGGATGATAATTAAATAAATTTATGTGGTTGACTCAATTTATTTTAATGTTTTATTACCCCCGTTTACTTTTATTTCTTATGCAAAAGAACTTTGAATTTTCTGTAAATAGAGGCTAAGAAAATAATAACCTAGGACTCCGTAGTCCGTCCAAAGATTTTCACAAATACGCTTCTTTGATGTCAAAATACATTTTGTGGAATTGCGATTTAGAAATTAAAAAAATACTTATTAATTTAGCTGGATTCAAGAGGAGTCTATTGTACGAATCGTTCTTCCTACTATTTTAATTTCCCTCTGAATAATTTTTTCTTTGTCTAAAATAGATAGCAATAGCTGCAATATTTTTTTTAGAATAGATTTTGATAAACGAAATTGTAGATATCTAAACAAATGGCAGGATTCACGTTTGTCTTACAGCTATCAATGGGCAGTGTACCAAATGTGAAATCACAGGTGAATAGGTCAACGCGAATATAATTTTAGTCAACAAACATGTTACTAATCACATTTGCAGACGTAATTGCTTGTAACTAATTTCAGTATACTAATTCAATCTTCTCATTGCATTAATTAAGCCTGTTAATTGACAAAATTTGTATGAAAGTTGCAACAAAGAAAAACCATGGCAAACACCAACCCTTTGTATAATTTGGTGATCCAAGGAAATTTAATTCTATTTCTCAATTGATCATCCAGAACTTATATTTCAAAATTATTTAGGCTCAAAGGTAAATCAGAGGTCTTATCACCACCCTTTTCTTTTCTTTTTCTTTCCCTAAAGTCGAAATTTTGAGAGTACAAGAAGCAACAGTCTGACAATCATGTATGATAGATTGTCATAATTCTAAATAATAGTGGACACAATCCATTCTTCTTACTGCTACATTCTTCTGCTTTATATGTAGCTTGTTAACCTAATATATAGTGGCAGAGCTAAGTAAATGGGGACTTGTAACCCAAGTGGAAGTAATAATAGGGTAGAATGTTGGGCCGTTTGAAATGGTAGGGCTTGGTGGGCTAATATCTTGTGGGCTGCTTGGCCAATTCGCACGAATGCGAATCTTGGGATGGTCTTTAATTTTTGTCCCTCAAATCGCTGGTCTTTAATTTTTTTTCCTTCGGCACTTTAAGTGACAAAAAAGTGATCGAAAATACACCTGATTGAAAAAACAAAAAAAGAAATTCGGATCTATGACCTAATTTCCCAAGACAAAGTTTCATAGAAATTATGCATTGTCGGCAAAGTTACATAGAAACTATGACTTATCCTGCATATTTCTGTAAAAATTAAGTTATTCGGTATAGCCTCATTTCTAAAGAACTTATGCCGGGAAAGGGCAAAACTTATGCCGAACGAATTAGTTACTACACAATTCATGCCGGACAAGACATAGTTTCTATGTAACTTTGCCTGACAAGATATAGTTTCTATGAAACTTTGCCTTGTGAAATGTTTTTTTTTCCGACTATGCTAGGGATCGAACCCAGAATCGCTGGTTTCGTAGACCAGCGAATAAGGGTACTGTGATCAACAAATTTTCATTAAATGAGAAGTAGGGCCAAAAATTAAAGACCAGCGATTTCAGGGAGAAAATTAAAGACCAGTCCGTATGAAGCAATTCGCGCAAAAAAAATAAGCCCTAAAGTGGGGTGGACTGCGTGAGGTTTGTGCCTTTCACTTCAAATGATTTGGTCTTTAATTTTTCCCCATCAAATGAGCTGCTCTTTAAATTTTGTCACCAGCACAAAATAAGGCCAAAAATGCAAATGACCCTTTGAAGTTCAGTAGCGCCTGATGGGCTGCTCTAATTAAACCATTATTTCGTATTATGGGCTTGGGCCAGTCTATTTTCAACTCATTTTTCATTTCTTATCTCTTCTCTTGTACCTGGAACTGTAGTAGGTATTTGAAATAACTTTCACACTTTTCTTAGGCATAGTTAAATAGGGGTGTCAATGGTATGATTCGGACGGTTATTTTTAAAATTTATATCATACTATTTTTCGGTTATTTTATTTTGTATAACCAAAATTAGACTTTTCGAAACCACCCCATCATCTCGGTTTCCCTTTGGTATTGGTACGGTTCGGTTTTAAAAGAAAAAAAAATGTAAAAGGCACTTATAAAAGTTAGAATGCGCCTCCATGTATACTTGTGTAGGACTTTAGCCAAAACCCTCTAGATATTTTTAATGTTTAAAAGGTAATGAATAAAAAAAAAAATGAAAGACAAGACCACTATCTTACCATAGTGTAAAACAATTTTAAGCAAAGACAAAAATATAATTTAGATCACACAAGGTAAAGAAATCAATCAATATGGAACTCAAGAATTGAGTTTACTAAGATTAATTAGTATATATCCAATAAAAGAAAAATTTATCATATGAGAGGAAAGATATCTACTAACTTGTAGCTTGCTACCCAAGATCATTGGATTACCCTGTAGCTTACTAGTTATTACTCGAGGTTTTAGAACTAATTCAATTTCGACAGGAGTAATATAATAGGTTTCAGTTTTAGGGCTTTGAATGTTAATTATGTTGCCGGCTTATAGTCGTTTCCATCACCCTGGATCTAAAGCAAAAAAATTACCCCCTTCGTCTCAATTTAAGTGTCTTACTTTCATTTTTGGTTGCCCCAAAAAGAGTGTCACTTTCTATAGTTAGTAAGTTTTCTAATTCCAACATTCTATATAGCAAGTTTAAAACCACGAGATTGAATGAACTACACACATCTTTAATTTAAGACCATAAGATTCAAAAGACTCCCTTTGTTTCTAAACTCCGTTTCATGTTAAACTAAGACACTTAAATTGGAATAGAGGGAGTCATATATTATTATTCTAGACTCAATATATAAAATATATGTACACATATATTATTCGGTACGGTTCAGTATTTTTTCGATTAATTTTATAGATAAAAAACCTACCTAATTATTCGGTACAGTTATAAATTCATGTAAAACCCGTTAGTTTATTAAGAGAAACCTAAAAATCGGTTCAGTGCTGTTCGGTTCGATCTATTAAGTTGGTTTTCAAAAATCCATTGACACCCCTAGTACACATATAGGCTCTCAAACTTAGCCTCAGCTGGCTAGTATGTCCTCCAATTTTGGGTATGCATAAGTATGCACCTCAACTTGTATAAAGTTGAACGCGTAAACACAAATGCTGATGTGACGCATAAATTTTGGAGGTGTAAATGATCATTTTGTAAGTTGGAGTGTTCAACTAACAAAGTGGAGACAAGTGAAGGTGCCTATTTGTCACACCAAAATTGGAGGGCATAATTGCCAGCTGAGGTAAAGTTTGAGGGTCTGTTTATGTATTATGCCTTATTTTTTATCATTTTCTTGAAAAAAGAACAAAGAAAAATATTTTCCTAAAGCATTGAAGTTTCGCCTGTGGGATCTGTGGTTGTGTTTCCCATAGTTATTCCAAATAAATTAATCATCATCCAACAATAAAAATTCTTATAGAAGAGAATGGTCCAAGGTACTTAGAGAGCACGGAGTTTAACAAAAAAAAAAATTTATTTGAAATTTGTATTCTTGTTTTTTAAACATGTCATAACAATCGTGTAGTTATAAGAATTTTGCATTTGTGGTCCTAGGCATATCATAACATTCGTGTAACAATAAAAGCTTGTGATTAAGTGTATAATGTGAAGTCTAACTTAAATTGTTCCCAAGTTTAAACATATGTCATTTTTTTTTAACGAACTAAAAAAGAAATGTTACCACGTAAACTAGAACAGAAGAGAGTATAAAAAATCTATGCAGTTAGTAATTAGGATTTAGACTGTAAATCCTATTTCATAACTTGACTAGCTATGGTTCGTTTTCTACAGTGTGTAAACATTAGATTTTTCTTCACGTTGTTTTGGGTAGGCCTGTGCACAAATCGATTCAATCCGAATTTTTGAACCGATTCAAAACAATTCGGATAATTCAATTTGGATAATACAATTCGATTTCGATTTACAAATGCAATTGTAAAATATTACGGTTTAATGTTTCGTATACGGTTGGCTTCAATGATCTATCGAACCGACCCGAACAAACCGAATTTATATGCCACTAGTGACTAATATGACTAATACTCTAATAATCTGACTATATACACGCTTATTACTTAATAGTGAAGTAATATTTATTTAATTTCAGAAGTGGTGCAAATGAATGTCTGCATGCACAGCTTGCACTGGATATTCATGGCCTTCTTGTTGGCCTCAAGCTGACTTCCCTTTTAGTCTTTCATCTTTTAAGCGTGCTTCTCACGAGCCATCTTTGCCTTTTGACCATTGCCTCCACCCATGGCTTTGTTTGTTCTTTGATCTTAGCCTGTACAAATTAGAGTTTTTTGTTGTTGTTTTTTTGAGGATGCAAACTGAGTTATTATGCCTGTCTGCTTGCAATATGCTGGATTATTAATTTGGTATATGTAATGTGGTGTTGGCTGATTTGTATGCTTGCACAAGTTGTTAAGCTCTTGTTTTGCTATTTATATGCTATTATGCTTGCAAGTTTATGGTTTTTTCTTAGTTAATGTCTTGGTTATAAGGCTGCAAATTTAGGATCTCATTATTTTTTGTTATGTTTACTCTAAAACTGAAATGAAATAGTTACTTGTTTAAATTTCGAATTAACCAAACAAATTGATTTGTGTAACCGAACCGAAATAATAAAAAATGAATCGAATTGAACCTAGAATAGATCAAGTTTGGTTGAGAATTTTCGAAAGTCGAAATTCGAAATTTCAACTCGATGATGGCCAAAATCGAACCGAATTGATTCGTGCACAGGCCTAGTTTTGGGTACCAATCCTAGTGCTTATTTAATTTCCAGCTTCTTGTTCTACTGTATTTTCGGGCGAATTTTTCCGAAGGAATACAATATCAACTTTTCAGAAAGAGAAAATACATTAAGAAGAAGGGAATCAAAAGTTTCAAAATGAAAACTTTGGATAGACCTCCACCAAATATGAAATCGAAATCGATAGATGTTAATTACGAAATCGATAGATGTTAATTACGAAATCGATAGATGTTAATAGCTAGATTTCTAATTACGAAATCGATAGATGTTAATAGCTTTAGTCAAAAAATTCTATTTGCATTAAAAATCACTTAATATATATATAAATAAAGAGAATTTTTCAAATGTATATAGCCTAACACAAGATATTGCACTCACATAATCATATTTTTAGTTTGCATCCGCATAATCATCTCTTATTTTTCTGCATTAGTGCTTAAAATCCGATATAAAACATTGTACAATATTATAGACTTACTGTAAATAATGTATCGATCAACCACATATAAAAATGTATAATTGTGTATAAGAGGTATTTATACACAATTTTACGCTGTTATATAAAATTATACAATGTTACAAACTTGTACAAAAATTGATTCCATCACCTATGAACTTCAACCACAAAACTCCATCCGGAATGAATCAAATCCTCATCGAATAGCTTCAAATTTTAACAACTTCAAAATGACATTCTCAACGAACGTCAGTCATCACTTTGTCAATAATCTCTACAAATCACAAAATTCATTTGTGAGTCTTCAAGCTTTTACAAACCCCAACTATGGAGTTTTAAATTTTTCACTTGAATCCACCCAACAATGATTAAATCTGGGATCATAAACATGAATTTCACTTTCAGTCAATTTCTAAGTATAAAAAAATGAATCACAAATTAAAGAATTATTACCTTTTCCCTAAATATTTCAAATTATATAGTACAAAATAAACTGAATAGGGTAAGATCTGAAAATATACCTGGTCTCATTTTGATAATAAGTTTGGGCCAAATGATATAAAGTATAAAAAAATTATAAAAAATTTCTATAAATAATTTATCAGAAACTGATTAAGCTACCCTTTCTGATTAACCTATAAACTCATAATTTTAAATTCGACTTCCACAGAACTTGATAGAATAACACTTTAAAATACCTTCGAGCCTGTTTGGAAAGCCACCCAGGTAATTGGAATTGGCTGTAATTGGGTGTAATTACACAGTTTGGCCTATTTGTTTGACCAAGTAATTACACAGTTAGGTGGGAATTGGGTGTAATTGACAGGGTGTAATTACACTCTCCAATTCTCAAGGGGGGCTGAGAATTAGGTGTAATTACACCATGTATACAGGGTTACTTTTTATTTTTTTACTTTAATTTCTTTTTATTTTTAATTTCTATTAGTTTAATTTTTTTGATTTTTAATATTTTTTTTATTTCTATTATTTTATTTTTACTTTTGAATTATTTTTATTTTTAAATTGTATTTTTCTTTTTATATTATTTATTTTTTATTTTCTTTCTTCTCATTCCCAACCTTTACTTCTTGTGGTTCCATGTAATTGCTCGTATTTTTTTATTTTATTCATTTAGCATAACCTTGTTATTATTCTAATATTTGAAACTACACCTCTTAATATTGGAAAGAATGAGTCATTAACAAACTTGACATACAACGAGTGACGTTATTAAAGTAGAATTTCATTGTGAATGAGGTTATAGACTTATATTTTTCCTTTCTTTTGAATTATTTACTTAAGTTACATTGGAACTTACTTATATAATGTTGGAATTTGACATAAGAGTATTATGTTGAACTTTTTCTTTTGGATTTTGAATTTAGATTATATTTCCAATTTTAATCTAAATTCAAAATCCAAAAGAAAAAGTTCAACATAATACTCTTATGTGAAATTCCAACATTATATAAGTAAGTTCCAACGTAACTTAAGTAAATAATTCAAAATAATTTAAGTTATTCTTTTGAGCCGAGGGTCTTTGAACAAATTTCTCCCCTACCAAGTGGGGTAAGGTTTGCGTACATTTAACCTCCTTCAGGACCACATCATGGGATTCAACAAGGTATGTTGTTGTTGTTATTGTTGTTCCAATTTTAAGTTATTTGCTTTCACATTGCATGTTGTTTATTTTTCACTTACATTTGATGAATTTTTTGTGCCAAACATTTGAATAATGTTATGGCATTATATTTATTAATATTATTTTTTTGTCGAACATCTGATCCATGACGTTCTCACAAAAAAAGTCTTCTTTTAAGTTTTATAATTAATTAAAATTAAATATTAATTTGAAAAATATATATCAATTATTTTTGTTACAATATTAGTTACAAATATATGATTATTAATTAATGTATTTTCAAGAAATAATGTGTTATTAAATAACTAATTTAATATCATTTATAAAGTCAATATTTTTTAAATATTAATTTTAAATTTTTTATAATTAAATTTTATTTTTAAATTAAACCGACCGTGTAATTACATCTGTAACCAAAAAGACGCTTGTAATTACACTGTAATTACGTTATGACAAACAAACAGGTCGTTGTAATTACACTACTGTATAATTACTAGGCTATGTAATTACTACCCTAATAATTACACCAATTTCAATTGCCAGGTGGCTTTCCAAACAGGCCCTAGAAGTTAGGAATCGATCAATTTCTTTTTGAAAGCTATCTCCCCATTAACAAAATAATTTTGGGAAAAGCACACAAAATACCCACTCAACCAAGAGTTATAACCTGTCCCTGCCCCCACGGAATTTAATTACACTAATACCTGCCCGCTACAAAGCTATTACCCGTGTTGTCCAAATCAAATTACCGCCTGACATTCTCTTAGGGGTCGTTTGGTAGAAGGTATAAGCTGGGATATCTCAATACTAATTTTTATATCATATTTGGTAGAAGATATAAATTTATTCTAGGATAAATTTATACCTTGTACCAAATATGGTATTAAAATTAGTCGATATATAATTTTTTATACCTTCTTATCCCATCTTTTCGGGATTATTTTATATCATCTTTTAGATGGTATAAAATAATCCTTAATGGATAAATTAGTCCCGAAATTATAATCCCGGGATAATTTCGACTATCTACCAAACGACCCCTTAAAGAAATGACAAACTCTTACCCAAGGAAAAAAAAATGTCAGATGGTTTAGGCAAAGCTAATGCATACGTGTAAAACCCACTTTTCCAAGTGCTTATATTTGTCATAGTGACTATGGCAGTATCTTTATTTTGTTTTATGCTTTTTTCTTTCTTCAATTTTCGTCTTCTTTTAGGTTTTTTTTTTTTCGTCTTTTATTTTTAAGATAAAAATATTAGCTAAACTATTATTAGACTAATAAAAGATACAAAATGATAGAATTAGATTATAACAAGAAATAATTAAGTAAAATAGTAATGTTGCTATTTTATTTATTTAAATCTAAATTAATAGAAAATATAGTATATAATATATATCATGTCAGTATATTTTTATATCATGATAGTATCATCGAAGACTGCTGAAGAGTTTTATAAGGACTATAGTAGTCCTGCATGATACCATCGCAGTATATTTTTATACCATGATGCTATCATGGAGGACTGTTGAAAAGTGTTTGAAGCAGGGGCGTATGTAGCCTTAAAGGTGGGGGTTCAATTGAACCCCTAACTCTCGACGCGGAGCATAAATTTATGTGTCAAAAAAATATTAAAATTGTAATAAATAGTAGATATGAACCCATAACTTTTAAAATATAAGGGTTTCAACTAGGAATCTTAAAAGGTTGAACCCCTAAAGTTTAAATCTTGGATCCGCCTCTGGTTTGAAGGACTGCATCAGTCCTGCATGATACCATCTCAGTATATTTTTATACCATGATGGTATCATAGAGGACTGTTGAAGAGTGTTTGAAAGACTGCAGTAGTCCTGCATGATACCATCTCAATATATTTTTATACCATGATGCTATCATGGAGGACTGTTGAAGAGTTTTTGAAGGGCTGCAGCAGTCCTATATGATAACATCGCAATATATTTTAATACAATGATGGTATCATGGAGGACTGTTAAAGGGTTATTCATTGAAGGACTGCTGTAGTCCAGCATGATACCATCTCAGGATATTTTTACACCTTGACGGTATCATGATACCATCATGGTATATATCATGCACGTCATTCATTCATGATACCCTGTTAGTATTTGATATATATCACGTGGATATCATAGATGATTGAGTTGTGTTTTTATTGAAGGAATGAATCGATCTCCTATGCTACTATGTCAATATATGATATATACCATGTGGGTATCATAGATGATTGAGTTATGTTTTTATTGAAGGGATGAATCAATCCTCTATGATACTTTGACCGTATATGATATATATATCTGTGTGGTATCACAGAGGACTGAGTGCTTTTCTTGAAGGGATGACCCACAAGTCACGGATGATACCCTCTCAGTATATGATATATATCATGTGCGTATCATAATGTCCTGTAACAGTATACTTCAACTGCTACTGATTTGATATACTATATGCTAGAATAAATTATTTTTTGAGATATAAAAAAATAGAAAAAATAATATATCAGTTATCCTTTTTATTCAAAAAGATAAAGGAGCCAAAAGGTTTGTAGAATTAGATTATGAAAAAAATAAAAATAAAGAAAA
The DNA here is from genome assembly GCF_029784015.1 of Lycium ferocissimum. Lineage (NCBI taxonomy): Eukaryota > Viridiplantae > Streptophyta > Magnoliopsida > Solanales > Solanaceae > Lycium > Lycium ferocissimum. Next base: position 46,308,975 of record NC_081352.1, read on the forward strand.
AATAATTTGGAAAAAATGAATTTAGAAAAAGGAGAAAAAAATGAAAATCACCTGAAATTAAAAAATAAAAACAAATAAAAATAGCAAAAAGGTGATTGAAATTAGATTTATGTAGATAAAACAAAAAAAAACGAAAAAAAAAAGAAAATAGAAAAAAAAATGAAAAGAAAGAAGTTAGAATTAAATATGGAATTAGATTATAATGGTGAAAAATAAAATAAAATATAGTATGAAAAAACTTGTGAACAAAAAAGGAGAAAAAAAGAAAAAAAAAGAGAAAAAATAAAAGATAAAAGAAAGAAAAGAAGATAAGAAGTAGAGAGATTAAAAAAGAAAAGAAAAAAGATATAATTACCCACAAAAGCTATATTGTGTATTAAGGGTAAATAATTTTGAGAGTATGAAAGTAAGAAGGGTTGAAAGGGTAATTATTTTGTGTTTAGTGGGCATGAATATTCTTGTAATGTTTATAGGATATGAGTGGTTGCAAACATTTTCGTTGGGAAGATAGCATTCCTGTGGATAAAACGGTGGCGGCGAAGATTAAAAAGCCTCCTGTTGATAGAGATACCGCAAAATTAACGTATCTCAAGAGATACCGTGAAGCTTAACTTGCAATTTGAGCTTATGAAAGCTAAAGAAAAGATTGACCTTTTGGAGGTCTTACTAAAAGAATCCAAAGAAAAGCAAAGTTTTCTCAAGACTAACCTTAGAGAAACTCAACACGAGAAAAATATTTTGAATGAAAAACTGAAATTTTGGAAGATTATTTGTACTATGTTGTTGTTGTTTATTATTTGTATGTATTTTGTTTATTAAGTTTAATACTTCTATGTATTTTCTATTTATTTTGTTATTTTTATGTACTTTGTTTTTACTAGTTGCACGTTTTCATTTATTATGTAATCCTCACCCTTTATGTACTAATTTATCTATTTTTTTTTTAAAATTGTGAATTGTTGAAATTTTTATGTATTATTAACTCTAAGAAGATTATTTAAATTAATAATAGACTATAACAATCAAAGCAAATTAAAAATATACTAAAAATATTCAAATTGGTGACTTCATCTTAAACTAAAAATACAAATTAACCGCACGAGTCCGAAATTTAAATTACCCAAAATCTAAGAGAGTGAACCAAAATAACCCCTAATCATTATCAGACTAGAAGTCCTCAATATCGTCCTGAGAACAATATTTTGGGTTTCTTAAGACATATCTTTTTTCTGTAGATGTTAATTCTCTACTTGTTGATGATGCTTGTTCTTCGGCCAACTTTAGCATGTAAAATCTACAACGTCTTGCTAGCATTCTGTTGTTTTCTTTTCTAATCCTTTGTACGGCAAGCTCGCGAGCTTCTGGACTTACACGAGGCATGGTTATTGAGTACCTTTTTGGGATTTGAGCGTTGAGATTTTTCAAGTCACGAACAAGACGTTCTGATTCGGCATGCGGATGTGCCCATTCTCGGCGTAACCCGCAAAAATATTCTCGTGGATCTGAATATTTCACGTTGCAAAAATCATCATTACACTCTATAAGAAGGTGGGGTTTCAAATCATCTAGTTTGAAATCATTGTTATCAAGAAAATTTGTTTCACTAGAATAGCTGCTATGATTTGAACTATCATCACCACTGCTATTCCAATCCTTTGGAAGGAATAAAGATCAATCTACATTTCTACTACTCGATATTGAATATGTTGTAGTCTAATAACAAATGAAAGACAATTCATATAGATGGAAACATACATATATATAGATATATATATATATATATATATATATATATATATAGAGAGAGAGAGAGAGAGAGAGAGAGATGGAAACACCTAAGTACCCTCGGGGTGGTCATTATGACCCTACTTACTTACTTTATTATAAAGAAAATATTAATTTTTATCGGACATCTCACAGTCTGAATCTCACTTGGATCTGAATCTGAATCTTACGTAACCATGTTGACCATATTCTACCCTTAGGCAACGTATTTTCATTCGATTGTTCTCTTTGCGAAAAAGGTTAAGAGCAAAATTCAACTCTTGTGGAGTGTCATGAGGCATTGACATAACAATTTTTTTGGGCGTTTAACCCCTAATGACCTCAAGTTTTGTTCAAGTGCTGCAGCCTCCCTGACACGCCAATCCCATTCCTCTCTCATTGTGTTATTGTATTGTCGATTGAATCTGTTGTTCGGGTTATTTGAGTATTTAAAATTATCATCTAGTTCCCATGTCCTACCCATTGCTTCGAATATGTCTTGTGAGGTAAAACATGTAATAGAGCCAATATCAGCAAATTGGGTATAGAATGACATGATAACTCGTTTTTTAATGTGAATGCTAGTTGTTTGCCAATCATATTATATACTACTCGTTGATTTGAAAACACCAACTTATATTGCGCAACATTTAAATGCGCAATATATCATACATAAATAACACATTATTTGACCGCTTTTTATGTCACACTATGCTTGATGTGACAACATAATGCTGCATTATTTGTCCGCTTTTTATGACACTAACTTGTATTGCGCAACATTTAAATGCGCAATATATGAGCCATAAATGACACACTATGCTTGTCCGCTTTTTATGACACACTATGCTTGATGTGACAACACAATGCTCCATTATTTGTCCGCTTTTTATGACACACTATGCTTGATTTGACAACACCGTGCTGCATTATTTAACCTTTTTTATGACTCTAACTTGTATTGTGCAATATTTAAATGTTCAATATATGAGCCATAGAGGACACATTATTTGGCTGCTTTTTATGACGCACTATGCTTGATGTGGCAACACCATGCTGCATTATTTGTCCGCTTTTTATGACACTAACTTGTATTGCGCAACATTTAAATGTGCAATATATGAGCCATAAAACAAAACCTTATAAAATAAAAGACTTAAACCTAAACATAACAAGATTCAAACAAACAAGACTTACTTCGGGCCACTTTACAACCCCTAAATCGACGATCCAAACGTTTAAGTAAACTTGATGTAATGAGCCGACATTATTGTCCGCAAAAAAAGATATCAAGTTCTATATAAAATATTAATATTTCGGAGTTTTGAAACATGACTAATCTTGCGTCAAAGTATGAAAAAAAAAAAACGTGAATTTGAGAGCTTTAAAATTGTGTGGAAAAAAAAATACTACCCTTTGCGCACTAAATTAGTGCGCAAAGGGTACTTCAGTCACTTTTTTTTCTGGATTATTTTGGTACCTTTAGTCACTTTTTGGGTCATTTAAGTTGCGGACTCCACATAAGAGTGAAGAAATTGCATGGTTCAAATGAGCTGATCTTTAATTTTTGCTATTTAAATGGGTTGATTTTTAATTTTGCTCTTCAAAATCGAACGTTGTCTAGTGGGACATGAGCTCTTAAGGACACGAGGCATAACTAATAGAATATTATGATGCGAAAATAAAAACATATGCTCAGAAAAAAAAATTATTTGCATTAAGAGACAAAAATTAAAGACCAACACAAAATAGAGATAAAAGTGCAAAAATGACCCCACAGGTGTCCCTTTTGTTCTTCACGTCTTATAATGTTTGGTTGAGCTTACAAAATTTATTTAACTTCTAAAAGTATTTTAGAGTATTGTAATTGGCATTTGATTTATTAAATTTAAAAAATATTTTAGAATACTAGAGCATCAATTAGTGTTGGCTACGGTTTTAAAAGTGCTTCGGGGAAAAGTTATTTTTTTCAACTTTTGAAAAATAGCTTCTGGTAATACAAAAACGCACCTAATTATTTTCTAAAAATTTAGCCAAACATATTCAACTCTCTAAGATAAACATTATTCATTAAAAAAAAAAAAAAAAAAAAAAAAACTTTGACTCTCCAGAAGATTGATCATATACAAGTTGTTAACTTATTTGCTTTGTCTAATCTATATTTGTAAGTTTTTCTCTTTATTCTCATTATATAAACTGAACACAAGAATTCAATTTAAAAGAATAGTTTAAAAATGAAAGAAATCATTCAATCTACGAAGCTATTACCAACATTTTTTGCCATAAATAAGATATTCAATTGATTCACCAATCGTCCCCACTTAAGGATCAACAACTTTGTTGCTTACGTCTGGCACTACTTCTTGGATCCATGTCACAATTCCTGGCACCTCTCGACTCAATTAATTTGATCATGGCTCTTTTCCTTTTTGGGCCTCGATGGATGGCTAACACCTTCCTCGATCGTTGCTTCTGGTACTTATCTAGAGCATATTTGGATTGACTTATTTTAGGTGCTTTTAAGCCAAAATAGCCTTTAAGTGATTTTTTAATGTTTAAGTAAGATAAAAAGTCTTTTTAAGCACTTGTTTTGCCCAAAACAACAAAAATAAGCCAAAAGCCATCGCTCCTAATATTTCACCAATCGCTACTTCGCGTTATGATCTCAAGCAGTGATCAATATGATCTGATACTAATCACTATTGTAAGCTGACCACGAGTTCAACCTAAAAAACTAGCTTATAAGATGGAAAAGCTTATTCAACCTAATGAAAATCAGTACTCTTTGCGATTAATAAGAAACTCAATTAACACGAAAGACATGAACACTCACTTTGGGACGAAGAAATATTAGCTAAAGACAAAAATCAATCAATAAAAATAATACTCCTTCATAAGGCGTAGCAAAATAACTGAAATATGTGAATTGAAATTTAATAGATTTTGAACGTGCTTTGGTATTGACAAGTGATATTGCAGAACATCTTAACTAATACGTAACGTTTAACTAATACGTAACGTTTCTTTTTTCACTTATCAATTTAGGTGCACATGAAATTAAATCTAGTAGCTCAACTCGAGTTTTGCCTCTCCTCTTTGGAAAAGCATACTTGTTTTTTTTTATACCTCGATTAGACGGATTCAGTTGTTTTCTTTGTCCTCTCGTTTTCAGGAAGTGGGGGTCGGTCAGAGAAATTAGAGTTACCAGTAGTCAATTAGGATTGTTGCAGTGACATTATCTTTCTATCAATCCAGTGACATTATCTTTCTATCATATATACACGACAATATGATTGAGGGTAGTTGTAAAATCAACATTTTCACTAAAAGAGTTTAAGATTTAATATATATGTATATAATTAATTTTTACTTATATATATAATATACCTTTTTGTATATTAGTGTATTTTTTGTTAAAAGATGTTCAATTTACCTTCCTTCACTCTATTTGGCACGCCAGTGATGAAGGATGTTATTATTGAATAGGTAGGATCCCTCTATCTTATATCAAAGTTAAGTCTAGTCAGGATTTGGCTTTTAGTGATGAGCTTAATCTTTCGATATAAGAAGCGGTTCGCCCCCTTAATAAGCCTCGGCCTTGTGCGAAATCAAATTAATTGGATTCGTAATCTTTCGAGTAACGATGATTAAACAAATAATAATTGTTTAAAGAAAAAATATCTTCTGTATTTTTACAGCCTTCCAAAATATTCCTTTAGATGATAGATAATACTAACTAACTTGTGATATACATCATGCGTGACGACATGTTGCAACTTATAGCAGCCAAGCTTTTGGATTGCCTAAAACTCGTTTTCCTCAAGGATGCATGGAAAATAAAAAGAGGAAAAAGCAAAAATGAAATGTTTCCAGTTAAATTCAATGGCCAGAAATCTCTTTCAGTGGATTATCATGAAAATTATGTTGTATTAGAAATTACTACAGACTCTCATTAATGCTCCCTCCACACATTTATGCCCTTTTTTTTTTTTTTTTTTTGTATTTTTCTTATAAACAGACACAAATCATAAATTGTGAGGCATACCTTCAATTTTTGATGGCTATCTTTCATGCCAAAACAAGAAAGCCATTATTTGTGACAGACTAGAAACAAGGAAAAAAATTTCGACAGTTTTAGAGAAGTGGCATGTTCGCCGGTCCCCACTTGACAACTCTATCTGTCTCTGTTTTTTTTTTTATTTTCTTCATTTTCTCTTTCCTCTTCGATCTTCATTTCCATGCCCATTTTCATTTTGCTTTCGGAAAAGTTTCGCCATTTTAAATTAGCAAACCAATAAAAGATTCTTTTATCCGTGAATTAAGTGAAAGTAAAAAATGAATTATTGTCCTTGAAATCTGGGTTTGGAGCCTGGAGGTTACAGTTTTTTCTCTTCCTTTGGTCTGAATTTGAGGGTTTTACTACATAATAATATAGTAATTGCAAATACATACATCTTCATCTCAATTTATATGACATTTTTTCAATTTCGAGATACAAACAACTTTTTCTTTGACCGCAATTTTTTTCATATATGTTTAGTTATTTTGAATTTTTAATTATTGTGATTTATAGTTTTCATCACTTTCAAATATGTATATTTGTTTTTTCAAATTATTGATGTTCATTTTTTTGTAATCCGAACTGTGCCACATAAATTGAGATAGAGGGAGCATTAATTTTCCATAACATAATTATACTGCAATTATAATATCATATTTGGTTGCATAAGTATAATTACACAATTATATATATATATATATATATATATATATATATATATATATATATATATATATATATATATATATATATATATATTTTAAAAAAAGTTAACAATGAAAAATACGTGTATATAAAAATATCAAATGTTAGAGTACTTATTGATAGGTAACTTAAAATACACATTCTTAAATTACAAAAATAACTAATATCATGAAAAGTAATTTGTGCTCCTGCGAGTTTACTATAAAATAGTATCATGAAGAGTATATTTTATCTTTTTCAGCCCTTATTTAAAAAAAAAAAAAAAGAAGCTGAACTTTTTCCAATAATTTAAGAAAAACAAAAAATAGTGATTTTTACTTAACTAGTTAACCAGTAAAACCATCCAAAATAGAACAAAATGAAACAAATATAAACGAAATTAAGTGAAGTAGAAAGAATAAAGAAGGATAGGTGGATTTAGCGAAAAAGAAAAAGTTATGACAAAAAAAGAAAAAAAGCAAAAAAAAAAAAAAAAAAAATAAGAATAAAAAATAAGAGAGTGTTTGTAGTATTTTTTACATTCAAAGATAGGTTGGAGCTTTGGTGGATGAAATTATTTGGGCATTCTGGCCCACAGTTCATTGTCAGATGATAGGTCCTTACTCAAGTATTATGTGGCATACCTCACGCATAATAAAATTTCTCATTATCTTGGTGGTTTAATTTAGGAGAGCTAAGTTTTGGAGAAATTTGTAATATTGGAAAGCAAAAGCGAAATCCTAGACCATAGTCCCTTGTTAATTACTAGAATTAATAGAAGTCTGACTCCTTTTTCTTTTTGGGTCATAGTTAAGAGAAAAGAGAAAAATTCAACTACACAAGGAGGCATAGTTGAATCGACTCATGAGTTTTTTAATTACAACACATTTTAGTGACAAAATTGTCATATGGGGATGCATGAAAATTAATTATTTTGGAGTAGTATACACTGATATATAGTGGCATAGAAATGTGCTGTGCAAGTGTATGACGACAGCCTTGTTTAAAATATATATCAGAGGTTACGACATACTTGCAATTAAAAAAATTAATATTAAACCAACGAGTATTATCCACTTAAAGTGTTTAAATTTTCAGTGGCAAAATAGTGAATTTCCTTATATGACAATTATCTCTGATGAAAACAAGATAAAACTGTCATCGAAATGGACTTATATATATATATATATATATATATATATATATATATATATATATATATATATATATATATATTTGAGGATTTTTTAAGAGGATTCCATCATCTACTATACATCAATAAATGGACTTGAATTATATATATATATATATATATATATATATATATATATATTTGAGGATTTTTAAGAGAGTCCATCATCTACTATACATCAATAAAATAAATTACCCTTATATATGTATAAACCCTTAAATATGTATAATGTAATATTTCGGTGAATGAGTTTTGATAAACCCTTTCGCTCCTCTGGCTACGTCATCAGTAAAAACAAATCGATACTGCAATCTTTGCAAGTGGCTATTATTTTTAAAGTTTCCTGAGAAACTATATTAGTGCTATAAATATGTCATAAAGGAAAACCCCATTTCCAGTAAACAGTTTTGTATATAGTACTGTTTCTCTAATGGCGCCCAAAACACCTTCTCTTCCTCTTTATGAAGTAAAGTATCGAAAAAACATAATATCAAGAGGAATAGAACTCTTCATCCTTTTCCTTTTGTTCTCACTCTTGGCTTATAGATTCATCTGTCTAAAATACCATGGTTTCCAATGGTTATTGGCTGTTATATGTGAGTCGTGGTTCACTTTCCTTTGGATTATCACCATCAGCACAAAATGGAGTCAAGTTGAACCAAAAACATATCCTCGACGCCTTTTGGAATGGTACCACTATCAAACATCTTCACACTTTTATAATATCCTTCGAATTTGACTTATATATACTGATGATGTATAACATATTTACGCTATCAGCATATCTTATCTTTTAGATTAGTAATTTGACTTATTATAGATATATCGTTACTTGAAGATCTGGTAGCTGTGGTGCTACCTAATGGGAAGGGATTCAGTCAAGACTTCTTCATTAAAAAACGCACTTATAAATAGGTTATAAATATTTCTTTTTCATATTTATACATTGTTAAATCCCTTGACAAGTGGGAAACGTTCAGGTGTGGAGCTAGGGGTACGTAAGGGGCGCCAAAAAATTAAAGTAGACTTTGAATCTTATTGGCTTCTTCATGTGTTCACTTCTTATATTTTGAATCCCTTAATGAAAAGCGTGACTTTGCACTGGAAATGTTGCACTCTATTATGTTTCAAATTTACTAAAAATTTTGTGTGTAAGAACTCTCCTATAGTACTGCCAGTGTATATATAGAAGTTAGCCTTTTCTTTTTCTTACTTATGCTCGTCTTTTTACTTTTATCTTGTATAATCTATATAGGACCTCGGAGTTTCCTGCCGTGGACATGTTTGTTACCACTGCAGATCCCGTCCTAGAACCGCCTCTTATAACCATAAACACGGTGTTATCATTGTTAGCAGTGGATTATCCGGCTAATAAGCTAGCTTGTTATGTCTCGGACGATGGTGCATCAATTGTAACCTATTATTCACTTGTTGAAGCATCAAAATTTGCTAAGCTTTGGGTTCCTTTTTGTAAGAAGTATAATATTGCCCTTAGAGCCCCTTTTCGATATTTTAGTGGTAACTCATCACCACCACAAGATAGTTCACAAGAATTCCTAGAAGACTGGAAGAGAATGAAGGTAGGTAACTATTTACTACTTTCACTTTTTTTGTTTTTCATATTTATATATTTAGTACATCTCATAAGGTTGCTTTTTCCGGTTCGGACGTTTCAGAAATTTAGAGGTTATAATATTGATAAAACTTATCTAGGTTATTTTCTCTTTTCAAAAGTTTTCTACGTTATTTTATTAGTATTTTAAAGCTTAAATAATATGGACATATAAATTATAGTTTCAATTTTTGGCTCGTCAAACTAGAGATGCATTGATATTATTTACGTATGGAAGGTACTTCCTAAAAATTGTCTATATATAGTGTAACCAATAATGAACACTGGACCAATGAACCTCTGTAAATGTAAAACAAGAAAAAGATTTACAAATTACACATGAGTCCGATAATGCCCACAACAAAAAATAGCTTATATTTTATAAATTTTTGTCGGTATAATCAGTATATAACATTTAAATACATTAGTATACAGTTATAATATACTAAGTATACATCGAGTACATTCTATAAGTAGTAAGTTGCTGCTAGCTTATAAAAAGAACTTTTTGTCCGAAAATTGCAGGAAAAGTATAAACAGCTGTGTGAAAAGATAGAAGATGCTAGCAGTCAAGAACCAGAGGCATGTGATTTTGCAGGAGATTTTGCTGTTTTCTCAAATATCGAACGCAAAAATCATCCAACCATTATAAAGGTTTTTTTTTAACTTATTTATGTCTTCTTTCCTTTTCTTTGGAAAAGTTTTCATTTCCTTTCGTAATTCAAATATCACAAGAAGAAGAAAAAGGTACACAGGCCATCCACGAGGTTGCGATACATAAATGTACTCGTTTTAGTTTCAAATATTATGCGAACCTTTCTTATTTGAAGTTTGTTATTTTGTGTAACAAAACTATATTTTCATAATTTATTTGGATCATGAATCTACCCTAGCATTTATCATTCAACTTCTTCAAATAATTTAGTATCTTTACACTTAAAAATGTTAACAGAATTAAAGATACAACTAGAACTGAAAAACATCGAAACATAGCTTTATATTTTGTTTTTTTCTTCATCATATTTACGTTAGGAATTAAAAGTAGTTGAGTGTCTTGAAAGGATTAAATTCATGCATGCTATAGATTTTTTTAAATAAAATAAGGTAATTTTGTTAAATAAAAGGAATGTATTAGTGTAACTATCCCACAAGAACTAAAGAGAAAAATGAAAAACTTACGTCGGGATTGACGTTCGTTGCTTGATTCTATATTCGTAGTTCATCATATATATATAAAATAAACTAAATTTAGAAGATGGTCATATTCTTGTCCCGTCGAATCATACAAGATTGTTAATTATGTAAGGTCTAAATTTAAAATCTTGACATATGTATCACGCTCTTCTATGTCATTTTCAGTCAACTTCGATTAGAACAATTCATTGTTTGTTTAATGGTATTAAGTCCTTTTGCTTCCCGTCCATAAAAAATTCCATTCTTTTTTTCATATTCCCTAATATTCTCAAATGATGCATGTAAAAGAGCTTGTGCTTACGTTTCCGTTTGTCAAAAAACAAGTTTGCTTTGATAGTTAAAAATGGTTGTAACATTTCTTTTAAAATTCAAAAACAGACAAACTTATTGATATAATAACTTGGAATGGAGAATTCGAAGCTGAAAAATTGGTCTGAGAAGTATTTCAAGCTTCTAACTCTTTTTTTTTTCAAGTGAAATTTTAGTCCAAACACAATTTTCTAATACTTTTAAAATGTCAAACAATTTCTAAATACTCTTTTAAACCTCAACAACTACTCATTTTTGAACTTCACCTCAATAATATCTTAATTACATAACGCCGTCTTTTCTTGCTTCACAATAATCTGCTATAACAAATTAAATTATACTAATAGTTTATAATTATTTTACAATGTAAATGCACAATGATTTCAAATTGTTTTATATGAAGGTAATATGGGAGAACAAGGAGGGTCTTGCTGATGATTTGCCTCATCTTGTGTACATCTCGAGAGAGAAACGTCCAAAGCATCCACATCACTTCAAAGCCGGCGCCATGAATGTTTTGGTTAGACCACAAAACCCTACCTTCAAAGAAAAAGATTTTTATTAATTAGTGACGTACGCAGAATTTATGGTTAATGAAGTTAATAAATGAATGAATTATTATTATTAGTTCAAAAAAAAAAAAGTGCATTTCGATGGACGTTCTTGTTGGAACCCCATAAAAAATATGGGACTTCTAACGGAAAGTTCATTGGAAATGCTTCCGACAAGACCATTTCAACAGATTTTGGCGGAAAATTTCATAGAAAATTTGCGTTTTTTTAGTAAGTATACAATGATGCGTGATGTCATTATTTATATTTTACCAACTATTTTTATTTTTCGTATTATCTATATCCATAGTTAATGAAAAAAATTCGGCGAAATATTGTCATGATGAGGTGACACCTGCCCCCATCCCCACCACAAAAGAAAGAAGACAAAAAAATGTTCAAAGAAATGTTCTTTTTTTCTTTTGCTATTGATTTATTTTGTGTATTTGATTTTTTACATTGATGAAAACAGACTAGAGCGTCTGGAGTGATGACAAATGCACCATTCATGCTAAATGTGGATTGTGACATGTACGCAAATAACCCACAAGTTGTACTACATGCCATGTGTTATTTTCTTGGTGCTAAGGATGAAAAAGATTGCGGTTTTGTTCAATTTCCACAGTACTTCTACGATGGTTTAAAAGAAGATCCTTACGGAAATCAATTAAAAGTCTTACACGAGGTAAATTCTACTAATTTCTAAAGCATACGCATGCATTCAACAAAAAAAAAAATCATTAAACATGAACCATTTATTAAGTACATTTTAAGACTGAACTTTCATGGGTCATTTATATGTTTTCTTCAGTATATTCAATTATTTAATATTATATATTTATCTTCTGCTGATTAGTATTTGGGAAGAGGAATTGGTGGCATTCAAGGGCCATTTTATCAAGGAACAGGATGTTTCCACAGAAGAAAAGTTATATATGGCTTGTCACCAGATGATAAAATATCTGCTGGTATGGAAATTAATAACTTCTCTGTTTTTTTTAACTTCATGTGACGCAATTACTATTTAGAGAGTTAAAAGGGTTTTTTCTTTGACTATAATATTTTTAAGTATTTTGCATTGTTCATTATTGTTATTTATAATACTTTTCATATAGCTTTTAGTACGCATATTTTATTTTAAAAAATTTAAATTTTTATCTTCGAATATATATATTCAAAATTATGTCGCATAAAGAACCAATGTAGTATTAGTTAATTCTGTTGTCTTTTTTCCCTCCATAGAAATAATGGTTTTTAAAACTTTTGCATAACCCCTTTCGTTTATATGACGTCTTAACAACTTTTTACTAGAAAATAATTTTCATAGAGTTTATTTTACAATTGCAAGGACTTGTAGCACGATAACATCAGGCACACTGCTTAATTAATAAGACCTGTTTCATGATAATTAGGAGAATTGAAGGATGAGTATCTACAGAAAATTTATGGAAAATCAGAGAAGTTATCAGCATCAGTTGCTAAGACTCTCTCAGGAGGAGCAAATATTATTGAGCAAGTCAATTCAAATTCTCTCTCCAGTTCCATTGAAATAGCACATCAAGTTGGAAGCTGTGGATATGATTTTGGCACAGGATGGGGTCAAAAGGTAATCATGATTCATTTGATGTAACAATTTTATATCTACACACATACAGTTAGATTACCTAAAATATATTATAGGTAATTGCTTGTAATAAATGAAATTAGTAACTTAAGAAAAATAAGATAGACAACCTGCTATCATATGTTAAATTACACGCATGGTGTTGAAGTCCCACAGCGATTGTAGGAGGAAAAATTGGTCTCTTTGATATGGCGTTAGGCAATCATTGCATCATGAGCTAGTTTTTAGGATTGAGTTAGTCCCAAAACTCTATCGTCAGTCAAACCCATCTCAATTCTTGGATTACCCAATGTTGGGCCTCCATGTTATGTTGTCGACACTCTAGATGTCCGATCTTAGGCATGCAAGGGGTGTTGAAGTCCCACTTTGGTTGTGGGAGGAGAAATTGGTTTACATAGTTTTGGACAATCTTCAGCTCATGTACTAGTTTTTGGCGTTGAGTTTCATAAGTTTTAACACTAGCCATATATGTAAGTTAAATTCATATACATTTTATGAAATAATTAATACTAGTACAAGTTTTAACTTGATTATTTTAGTGTATAATTTCTCATTTGGGTCTAAATGTGTTAGCTGGGCTGGCTATATGGTACTGCAACAGAGGATGTCTTAACTGGACTCTTTATCCAAGGAAAGGGCTGGAGATCCGCCTACTGCATACCCGACCCGCCTGCTTTTCTTGGATGTGCACCTTCAGGTGGGCCTGCTTCAATGATCCAACAGAAGAGATGGTCTACTGGGCTATTTGAAATTCTTTTCTGCAGTAAAAGCCCAATTATTGGAACCATCTTTGGGAAGCTTCAATTGAGACAATGCATGGCTTATTTGTATATCCATCTATGGGCCTTGAGATCCATATTTGAAGTTTGTTATGCCATTCTGCCTGCCTATTGCCTCATCACCAATTCCAGATTTTTACCCAAGGTGAGAATATTGGGCCCAACCAGTAGTACATATTCTTTTAAGTAAAATTTACTTGGCATAGCTTACATTATTACCTATTTATGGAACATAACTAAACTTTACAATAATTATATTTAGTAGCTAAAATATAGCATATTTACTTCCTATAGCTATCACTTTTTTACCACTCATCTGATAACTTCCCACACCCCTAAATTTAAGAAGAAGAAAAAACGTCCCTCTCTCCTATCCCCCTAAATACATGCCATTATGCCCAATATCCCTTAATTTCCTCCAATTTCAAATCAGTTTATAATAGTTCAACTTCCTTGTTTATCTCTAATTAACTACTCATTAATTTCACTCATAATTCAAATCTAAATCCCAAAAAAAGGTAAGATTCCATACTGATTTTTACGTTTCACCGTGTATTTAACTTATATTTTCGTTTTTTTCCCCACTTTGGATTGATATTTTAATAGTTGTTTTTCATATATATTTTGGCTATATTTTGAATTATGTTTGATTATTATGTTCAATATTACTTATTCTGGTTTCAGTTGACTATATTTCAGATATATTTTGACTATATTTAGAAAAATTTCAGAAAAAAAAAAGTTGCAGTGAAAACGTTGTTACCTCAATTATGACTATATTTTGGCTATATTTTAATTATATTTTTGATAATTACGTTCAATATTACTTATTCTGGTTTCTGTTGACTATATTTCAGATATATTTTTCGTATATTTTGACTATATTTTTCAAAATTTCAGAAAAAAAAAAAAGTTGCAGTGAAAACGTTGTTACCTCAATTATGAACTCAACTTGAATTCAATATTTCAACAGATGAATTCAAATCTGTTCACTAGTTTGATATTGTTATTTTTCAAAGTTTTTTGATGAACAAGTTTTTGAATTTTTTTTTTTTTTTTTTTTTGGGTTAAAAATATGAATGTACTTTTTGAATTCAATTTTTTTTGAATTTATTAGCTGTTTGAATGACATATGAGATCAGATATGGAATGGGAGGATATTTGCGTGAATCAGGGAACATTAAAAACTGATTTTAATGTAAATTGGAATAGATTTTGTTTCCATAAATATAGCACTTTCAGTTTTTTCAACGTGTGTATTTCCGTTATATTTATTCTATATTTAAGTCGTCGCATCTACTAGCTAAATATAGGTCCTCTAGCTACGAACTGTAAATGTAGAACATATAGTTATAGGTTGTTAGAAGGAGCTAAAAGGTAGTTGTTTGTGAAAATTTTACTTCTTTTAATTATTATTTTTTGGGGGAATTTTTATACTACCCATCAATTCAACAAAAGTGATAACAAAAAGGAATTGGAAAAACTACAGCCCAATACGATTCGTCCATATAGTTTATAAAATATGTCCACAGTATATAGGTATATGTAATATACATACACTATATATATGTACACAGTATATACCAAATATACATGCACTATATATATAATATACATACCTATACACTGATAGTGTATAGGTAATGTATACTTCGGCCATGTTGGTAAACTAGTTGGGCGAAGGGTACATTTATGTAAACTTCCCAAAGGAATACTTACACTTTATAGCTGCCACCACAAATAATAGCTGGGATATATATATATATTTCTTGTATATTAATATATAATAAACATAATTAGTGTACATCTTTGTTTATTTCGCTAGCGGTTGTAATTATTTTTGGCAACAAAAACAACAACATACCAACTGTAATTCATTTTGGCCGTCAAGCAAAATATGTTAAATGCCCACAAAATGTAACTTCAGTGTATTTCTTATAATTTTTAACCAGTATGGAGTCAATAATAAATATATAATTACTGTATAATCAGGGTGTACACGGTTATGCACTTATTATATACTTTGTTATGCTTTTTGTTTTTCAATTCATATCTCAAAAGTTATTCTTTACCAAGTTTATATATGTGCAGGCAAGTGAATCAAGTATGGTTATACCAGCATCAATCTTTATCATCTACAACGTATGGTTTATTATATGTTCAAATGAGCCAATAGAAGCATGGTTGAACAACCAAAGAATGTGGAGGGTCAATGTATGATCGCATGGCTATTTGGGATTCTAAGTGGTATAACAAAGTTATGGACTTTACAAGCATATTGTTTATCAAAAAAGGACCAGGGAAATGATCGAGATGACACAGATAACTCCAATATTGGAAGGTTCACATTTGATGAGCCCCAATTTTTGTGCCTGGCACTCCAATTCTCTTATTGAACCTTGGTTCCTTGTTCATTGGAGTGCTAGATTTCAAAAAAGGAAATCTTGAATGGGGATTAGGAGAAGTTATATGCATTATGTGGGTACTTTTTATATTTTGGGCATTCTTAAAGGGGTTGTTTGCTAAAGGGAAATATGGGATTCCAACACCAACTATTCTCAAGTCAGGGGCATTGGCATTGTTGCTAATCCATCTTTTCAAATTTACCAATAAATTTTAAGTAGTAGTAAAGTTTAGATGTTAATTTTGAATGTTCAAAATTCAATAGCATAGATGAGTTTAATTAAGGGTTGTTTGAAAGAGCATCTTGTAATTGGATTCACTTTTTAAATGAAGACAGGTTTTGTATATTCAGATGTTGAGAAAACAAATAATCTATTATTTATTATTCAAATCATAATACAACATCTTAATGTATATTAGAATCCAGACGTCTTAATCTTAATAAAAATAAATGAGCCTAAGTGTTGATGCAGTATTCCCCTATTCTTTGGTTTTGTTGTAGAAAAGTGTGTTAAAAAAGTGTCACTTGTATTTATTAATATTCATTTGTGATAGTTAGAGCAAACTCGATATAGAGATATTTCTCTTAAATATTGTTCAATTATCTCACTGAGCAATGCTATATCAGCCCTTGGCCATAAACGAGAGAACGAAAATAGAAGTTTTAACCTGGAAGCCATTTTTTCTCTATCGTTAAAGGAAAAATAATTCTTATTTCTTGGATCATAATATAAAGATATATACTATACCATTTACGAAAACAATGTTGTAATGAATGTTTTCTTGTTTCAAGATTATACATAATGTATGTGTTAATTGAAAGTCAACAAATTTTATCCATCTATCTGAGATTATAGAGACATTATATTTATGAGATTGAGTTTAAAAAATAGTAAGTAGTTGAATGTATGACAATACTACTTTGTCAGGTATATTTTATGACCCTGTTCTCAGGAGTATTTACATTAAGTTGTTGTACAAGTCCTTATTAACTAGGGCTCATTTGGTTTAATTGGCATTTTACTTAAATTATTTATTAATCCTATGTTTTACCAATTTTAATTACACATTTTGATTTGTCCAACTTACATTTAATACACGTTCCTTTCCCTTTATTTTATTTTATTTTTCTTTCTTTTCTTTCCTTTTGAGCCGAGAGTCTTTCGGAAACAGCCTTCTTGCCCCAAAAAGGTAGAGATAAGGCCTAAGTACATCCTACCCTCCACAGACCCCACTTATGGGATTACACTGGGTATTATGATCTTGTATATATAATCCATGTACTAAAGTTTGTTTGGATTAGCTGATTAAAAGTAGCTGATAAGTATCAAGTCTTTGAAATTGATTTTACATGTAAATAGTTACGTGTTTGGTAGAAGTGCCGAAGTTTATAATAAGCAGTTAATGTGCTCGATAAAAAAGTGTCGATAAATACTTTTTAGTTAAAATGATTGAAATGTCCTTATAAATATTCAAAAAAAAAAATATATACATTTAAATATACTTTTACATAAAAAAGAACGAATAAAAAAAATAGAATAGAGAGACGATAAATAGGAGTTACGTTTTAGAAAGAGTATTGCGAAGATTATATAGACTTCAGGGATAAAATAATAAAAGGTTTGGTCAAAATTAAAAGTGTTTATAAGGTGCAAAATCATAAGTTGGGGGTGGTCAACTTATGACTTTTGGCTTATACACACAAGGTGTTCATCAAATGTGTGAATAAACTAAAAAGTTTTATAAGCTAGTTTGATCAACTTATAAACTTAGTGAAAAACCTAAAAGGGCAGCCGGTGCACTAAGCTCTCGCTATGTGCGGGGTTTGGGGAAGGGTCGGACCACAAGTGTCTATTGTACGCAGTCTTATTCTGCATTTCTACAAGAAGTTGTTTCCATGATTCGAACCCGTGACATCCTAGTCACATGGCGACAATTTTACAATGAAGTATTAGTTCCCGCTCTTACATACAAAACATAAAATTCTTAGTAAAATAGTATCAACATTTTGAAACTATGTAGAATAAAAAGATTGTCATTTAAATCAGAAGGGGTTAAATAGTAAATGCACCCGTAAATCTAAACTTTCT
Source organism: Lycium ferocissimum (assembly GCF_029784015.1). NCBI lineage: Eukaryota > Viridiplantae > Streptophyta > Magnoliopsida > Solanales > Solanaceae > Lycium > Lycium ferocissimum. The sequence continues at coordinate 46,327,237 of NC_081352.1, forward strand.
CCTCCAATTACAAGAATCCGCATGAGCCAAAAAAAATTTAAAGCCACCCCACCCGGGGTCCGAAAGGCGACATTATACATCAACTACTTTTGTCCCTCTCCTACTTCATTTTCTTTCAAAGCTAAACAAACATCTCGTGTTCTTTCACTGGAAAGAAAAAAAAAACGCCTCATTTTCTTCTCCTTTCTCATTTGGAATTTTTTTTAAAGGAAAGTTTTTCTTTAAGAATTTTAAATGAAGAATTAACCAGACTATAGATATCACATTGACATCATCGCCATCATTGAATCTGCCAGATTCACCATTTACAGATACTACATTGACATCATCGCCATCGTTGTTCAACACTTCTTCTTCTCCTTCTTCTGCGGTGATTACACATCAAAATCCTCTTGACTTAGATGCTGCAACTCCAAATCAGTTGGTGTTGTTACTCCATGATGTTAATCTCCGTGAAGAGGTTGTTGATCAACTCGTCAAGGTACATGACACGTTTTAAATGTTTTAATTATATATATGTTTATATATACATTTTGCGTACGTTTTAATTTTTGTATATCCACTTGTTATGTCTTTTTATCTTGTACTTGGTAGTTGTTCGGTGATTGAGATACAAAGGCAAGAAAGTTCATCGATCGCTTAATTTCTTTTGTGCTATTTTTAAGTGGCCAGTAGAATGCACATTGAACGAACTGTTGCAAGCGGTTTGTAAAATCTCTGAATGATTGATTTGATTGTCTTTCTCTTTCTATACACTTTTAAGTATGTCTAGGGGTGTCAAATGGGCAGGTTGGGTTGAATTTGGGCGGGTAAAAAATGGGCTGAGTTAATAAATGGACGGGTTATTGACCCCCAAAAGTTACTTGGGATGAAATGGGCTAAAAGTGGATCATAACCTAACCCGTCCAATTCTTATTAAGTTTTAATTTCTCTATTTCTTCTTTTATAGTAATTTTTTAGTACCTAATAAAACTATTTTCTTTCTTTGCTATGTCTATATAGGACATCAAATTAAAAAAATTGACAAGATTTCTCATGGTTCAATTTGGGATTCATATCAACCCAGCTTTTTATGGGCCGGAATAGGCTGAGCTCGTAATTGAGCGGGTCACTGATCAACCCAAACTTAGACACAACCTCAACCTTTCATTTGGAAAAGTTTGCAAAATTTTAGCATATACAAGCGCTAATTAACAGGGCCACGAGCTAGCCCAATGATAACTTAAATCTTTTTAAAGAGAGAAGTTCATTTAATTTTGTCAATTATCACATTAATGTCATTTCTACGAGCTTGAGTAATTCTTAATGCAATTATTGAGTAAGATCAACAGAATCATCTATCTTTTCCAATATAAAGACATTTTACTAATGATAAGTGCAAGTTCTTTTCTGGATTTTAACCTATATATACAAATTTATAAATCCCATTACACTGTTAGATAGGTCTTCATTTAATTACCTAACATAACTATATTTATTAGTTGTATACAAAGTAAGGGATTAGGCTCCAATCTTCCCAATTTTATGCTCTAATAGCTTGAGCTCTAAAGCATGGGTTTCAATCCTAACCACCTACAAACGCTTTACACCCAATCATTCCTAAGCAAGTTGTGTTAGACTGACCTCACAAGCCAAGATCATCTGGGGTTGGGTGCACAAATAACCAATTTGAGTAACCCATATAAAGTTCCTATAAGTCTAGTCACTTCAAACTCAATTTTAATTGGACTCACAGGTCTGAAGTTTAAAAAAAAAACTTTCAAGATATAGGTTTAGATAAAATGTCCAAAATATTTATGTGAAGGTTCACTCATATGCCTGAAGTTGGCTACAACTTCTTCATTCTTCAGCTTTATGATCCACCCTTCTTTATCGGCTCCAAAGATTTTCCCTGAAACAAAACCAAGGACTAAGTAAATATAGAATATCTATCCTTAATCAACTATCATAAACTGGGAAGAAATACCATCTTCATTAACGGTGCTGTAAAAGGAGACGGGCACCAATTTTCGTCAACAACTGGCAATGTCCTCAATTCAGTGATATGCTGAAACGACAGAAAGTCAAACATAATAGTTTTTGTCTAAAATCTCTCAATGTTGGCTAAAAATTAAATATTTTTGAAAAAGTTATACTCCTATGTCCCAATTTATATGGCACAGTTCCGATTTCGAGAGTCAAACAGTTTAATATTGACCGTGAATTTTGGCATGAAATTTTCAAGTTTTAAAATTAAAATTTACATACTTAAAAATTACGCAAAAAGTAATATAAGTCACAATGTTTGACAATTCAAAATATTTAATAGATATATGAAAAAATTACTGTTATACCTCGCATTTCGAACACTTGAATATTGCGAGTTAATGGTGGGAAGCTAAGGACGAGGTTACATTTTCCCGGTTGTGTTTGAAGTGCGTATAAATATTATTGTCATGGAATATTAGGGGTAAACCTGGGAAATTGAAAATCTTTGTTAGTACTTCTTGACAAGTGAGTGGCCGTGGGACCCACCCATGGATGGCCAATTGCTTCAAGCCATGAAAGGGGTGCATGTGTCCATTTTATATTTGTAAGGGTTAAACACATACATGGAGAAAGATGACCATGCAAAGCAACAAGTCATCTTTGTGACTTAAGGAAATTTCTAGAAATTTGGAGAAAATTAGAGAAAAAGGAAGAAAAAGAAAGAAGGGGAAAAACGTCCAAGAGGGTATATATATATATATATATATATATGTGTGTTGGTATACAAGGCACAACCCAATATTTCATTCTCTAAGAAAATTCAAGAAACTTGAGAGAAAAATGAAAGAAAAGAGAGATGGGAGGTTCGACGGTGGGGGGGCCGAACTAAATATTATGGAGAGTGAGAGGAAAAATTATTTTCTTCTAGTTTGTGACTAAATGGAAGGTCCTCTATCATGTGGAGGAGTTGTTGGAAGAAGTAGATCATTTGTCTTGCCATACACAAGCTAGCCGAGAGGTGGAGAAGATGAATGGAAGAGGTATGATTTAATCTTATCTTTTTTCATATGTTATAGATGATTTGTGTATATTGTGAAGTATGGAAATGAATGAAAATAGAGATGTTGAAAGTGTAGCCGTGTGGGTGTGTTTGGCCGTGTACATGTAGAGGTGTTAGGTTGATGAACTAATTGTATTCAACATGTTTGTGTGTTGTTGAAATGTGTAGAAAATGAATGAAAATCATGAAAATGTATATGTTGATGTTGGGCCGTGTAGGGGCTGCTTGGTATGCAAGAAATGAATTAATGTTATCGAATATTTTGGTCGTCGTCGTTATGAATTCTATGACGTAAAATGAAGAGTGATGATCCAAGTTGAAGTTAAAAACCATGTGGGCTGATTTGAGGGTTAATGTGACCTTATTATAGTCTCTTGAAATTGTGAGAGTAGTGTTGTAATGTATGGGACTATTGGCGTAGTTTATGAATTTGAAAGAAAGAATTAAGTCGTTCTTGTTCTTGTTGAAATTGGAAGGTGTTGGGCGAAGTAGTATGTGAATTGAATCGAATTGAATATGAATGGGATGTTGTTAGTAAGATTGTTGGTATTGTTGTTGATATTGTGGCCGAGTTCCATTCTCGGGTTGTTGTTGTTGAATTGGGCCGAGTTAGAATCTCGGGGGATGGCGCATTTACTGCCGAAATTTTGGTAGACGAGTGTTACTTTGAGAATTTACTTCTAAATGCCTCTAATTAAGGTTTGGTAAATATGACAAATTTGTAGATCTTGGCGGATTTGGAACTTGAATGTGGAGTCGCATGGGAAGCAGAAAAGGTATGTAAGGCTTCACTTTCCTTCTTTGGCATGTCTTAGATGTAATAGGCTTGAATACGTGTCTCGAGGACCACTCTAATTCTAGAAATCCGAGCTTGAATTTGACTACTATTCATTCAAAGCAGATTGAATTAAATGCTTATGAATAGCTGAAATAATTGTCTAAACACCTAGAGCTTGCATGAATAGGGTCCGTTTACCCTAAAACTCTCATAAGTCATGTCGCGAAACGTTTTATACGTAAATTGTGTACGCCGCCTCATTTGACTCGAGGTGGGCCCACTATTCCCGAACTCCCTCCTATTGTCCCATTAGGCTGGTTTCCGTACTATAGTTAATGGGAGTTCTTGGTTATCATTCCGACTACCAAACAATAGCTGTTCTAACTAAACCATTGACCCCAAGGCATGATTTTCCTTCCTAAAAGTTTACAAATGTTTTCCAAAATATTCATTTTTCTCCAAAAATCAAGTTTTACAATATTGAAAGTCTTAATGACTAAAACGACGACTATGGTTCTATGATGATAATGATGATGCCAGAGATGAGAAAAAGTATATGACGAATATGTCAAGGATATGTTCTTACTACGAATATGACGATATGAAATGTCAAGCTATTTTTGGATAATGACTATTTTCAAAGGTTTTAAAGTAAATGAAATGATGCCTTATGATTCTGTTATATGTTTTTTTTCATGAAGTTATTCTCCATTGATAGTCTCGTCTTATATAAATTGTCCCTTCAAGGTGAGACAAAGCGCCTATGGTTATTCCATATTGCGATCGGAGGTTATCGACCTTACGTCACTCCGATAGAGTCATAGCTTTTCTTTGGGCTATGGATGCTATGCTATGATATATGTATATGGGGAAGATGGGAGCAGGGCAGAGCGCTATAGACGCTGGGTTATACACGGTACATGTAGCCGTATTTGACTTGATATCATCCCGGACACGAGATGTCCGGACGCGGGATATATATATATTATGGTTAAATGGATCGGCTGCCGACGCCTCGGTAATACTACATGCTCTATTTTCTATATATATATGAAAAGAAATGTTTTTTTCAAGGAAAAGATAAGCATGCATGGTATCCGCCTCCAGAGGCATTCACATGTACAGGTTACTCTGTTATCCGATGATATGTTCTATGCTTCCAAGCAGATATTGTTCATATATAAGTTATTCCTTTATCCCACGATATGATATCCCGTTATTGTTCATGCTTATATCTCTTACTATGTTGCTACTTGCCTTACATGCTTAGTACATAGCTCGCATCGATCTGGGGTCGCGTTTTCCGCGTGTGTCATGAGCCGAGACTAGCATAGAAGATGCCCGGCGGAGTTGGTAGGCTCCACTTGTCCGGAGTCTTTGCCGAGTCGAGTATATGAGCCATGATGATTTGTTCGGAGTTAGAGACTTTGCGTGCATGAGTCGTGGGTATTGGGTTGTCATGTGTAAACGGCTCCAGCAGCCAATATGTTATTATGTTTCGTGTCACGAGTCTTATATGATGTCAGATTCTATTTATGGAAAAAAAAAAAATTTCTATGTATTCATTTCCTACTAGTTCATAAGTTCATATGTGTAATAAGAGTTAGCGGGTTCGCTCGGCTCCGAAGATGGGGTCGGGTGCCCATCACACCCTAGTAAAGTCGGGGTGTGACAATTACAGTCAAAGAAAGACATGCTTGAATCTGTAAATCTGAAAGGTGCCACATAAATTGGGAATAAGGGAGTATATAACTTAAATAATAGAGTAAGAATTGAATTACTTGTTTGGCCAAGCTTCCGGAAAGTCGAAATTGCTTATTCTAAATATTGATGTGTTTGGCCAAGCTGTTAGGTAAAAAGTGAGTGCTACTAAGTAGTAGCACAGCTATTTTCCAGAAGCTAAAAAAGCAACTTATTCCAATAACTACTTTTGAAGCCTTAGTCATACACAAATCACTGCTCTAACATTGGCAAAAGTATTTTTTAAATTAATTAGATAAACACAAACTACTAATCCTAATACTAATTCGATAAGCATTTATGATAAAAAAAAAAATTCAAAATAAATAGATTTTAGAAAATTTGGCCAAACATACCATTAGTCTTTTTCTTTTTTACCTACTGAAAGTGCTAGTAATTGTCACATTCTGAATTAGTGATTTTTCTTATATATTTCAGAAGCGAGATACATGCGAAAATCTTGCTCTTCTGTTGTGGAACACCTTCAATGTAGCTTACATACTTTTGCAGGTATACCTCTTCTAAATTTCACTCATCTAAATTCAGTTGGATAAACTTAAACTGGACTTTTAGAGTTTATGTTATGAATTTTATGACCTTCTCGTCTAAAAGCAATTATTAGAGAGAGCACATTCTTGATACATGTTAAATTGTGTGACCCTATAATTTAAATGTTCAGACTGTCACAAAAACACATTCTTAGTTACTTAATTATGTCTTCAATAGTTATACTCTTCTCCCGGAGAAGAGGCATATGAATGCATGTGAAATAATTCTAGATAAATGATAATTATTTTTTTTAGTGTCTTTGTAACGAGATGGTACTGATAGGTTAAACAAAATGATAGGCTACTTGTTTTAATTCATCACTCCATCAACTAATTCTCTTTTTGAGTTATTTCCCTCTCACCAGCAACTGTAACTTTCACAAGTTTTGATTTTGTTTTCTCTAGACAAGCAACAAATGTCAAATGATTTTTCTTTATTTGATTTGCTGAAATTTTTTGAAGAACGCGTTTTGATCAACAAGAAGTTATCATTACCTATTTTTTCTCTTATTAATTTCAGGAAGTCACAGTAGTGTACCGGAAGTTGTCACCCTCAAAGTTATCTCCGAGGGAGTCAACTCGAGCATGTAAAGCCCTTGCTTTGTTTCAGGTCAGCAATATCCAATCAAACCAGTGTATTTCCACAGTTCCCCTTGTTGGTTTACTTAGAATATAGCGTGGCATGTGTTATAATCGTATGCATGCTCATCAACGAGACAACAACTACGCTTTCTCCTATTGAAGTAGCAAAATATACTAAATTATGTCTTTCACAGGGCACCTCTTTTATGCAATTTGTGCAAAACCTGTTAGATTTGGTGAATGTGCTTTATCCTGCAATGTTTTAGTCCATGTGCAAAACCTGTTAGATCTGGCATGTGATGGTTTTTATTTTCTTGGCTTCTAGGGCCTCAAATGAAATGCAGTAAGGCCAAGCGAGAGGAAATAATCCTGTAGTCCCCGGGATTAATCCCCTAGGCAATGTCTATTAATACCTAGAACTTCAACTCATAATTCTCCACAAATCTCATAGCTGGACCAGTATTAGTAACTGGAAGTAAGTATTAGTACCTTTTTACTTTTGTGGTACAATGTTCTGCATATTAACTTCAGTTCAATCAGTATCTATGAGCAAATTTCCTAGAAGGGTTGAAACAGTCGGTTTCAATATCAATATCCATGAAATGCAGTACAAGAGGCAATTTTTGTGTAAGTCTATGCACATCATATGATTCTCAAAACTAACATTCTTGGTGAAGATGATTTTTTATTATAACTATTTTTTTCAACAAGAATTTGATGGTATCGTGTCATAACTTATTTTGTGAAATCAGTTTTCCGCCACTGCATGATATGTATTCACCTTACTCCTTTATGGCTATAACCTGCAGGTTATGGCCAATAACCCAGAAACAAGAAGGGGGCATAGAAGGTAATGTCAGTTCTTGAAATGATACAAAGTGAAATGAAATTTAGACCTAGGCTGAACTAACCGTAAGAGTGAATCAAATTGCTGTACGTGTATGAGTATGGAAAGATTCAGGTGTATAAGTTTCAAAAAGATCGCGTTAGTTTTTAATCCTGTCACAGGCTCGTCAGAGTTATAAAATTATATCCACTTCTCTTAGAATATCTTCCTTCTCTTTTCCTGCCATCTTCTAAATAAGTGGAAGAACAAATTCTAGCCGCTGCAGACCTTTTTCATCATATACTTGTGCTTCATTTATTTAATCTTTCAAAAAAAAAAAAATCTATTTCCATTAACTACGACTAATTTTGTCCAAGCATCAGTTGTTGATGTCTATTCCATTATCATCATGCTTGAAAATCTTTTGTGATGAAGTATATGTCCTTTTTAATGCGCTACTTTACCTCAAAGTCAAACTTTTTGTTTTTTCAATACTAATTCTTATCGCTCTGCATCCCACGCCCCATCTTTCTTTTTTTGAATATGGAGTGCTAGAATAATTGCAGACAGAGCAAGAAATGTTTTACTGTTATGTGACAAACAGTTAACTCGTCTATTAACTTCTCTTTACAGCCCGAATACCGTATTATCTCTACCCATTTCTCAAGACTAATGGAAATGATGACCAGCCTTTGGAGTATTTGAGGCTCACCAGCTTGGGCGTTCTTGGTTCCCTAACAACGGTCTTCTTCCATTCATTCATGCATTTACCTTTTGCAATTTTCTTCAAGACTGGATGTTCAGTAATTACACTTAACTTCTCTGATTAAATCATCAATCAAAAGTCCAAATGTGTCTTATAAGTCCATAAGAAAAGTTTACTTTTCACTTTCAATATAACTATTCTTGTTTTGGGTTTTCTTCCCTTGGTGCTAATGTAGTTCACATTACTTTTCTCAGTGATAAACTTTGGATATGCTTCCTTGTGACATTACCATTATGTTTAGATCCATGAAGAGAGTGGAGAGGGTGAGGGGAGAAATTCATTGGCTTCCTTTTTGGTGGAGTAATCAAAATTACCTCTGGTTGTTTGGTTTATAAGTGGATTGAACTAAAGAAATATACTCTTTTTCCATCCAATTAAAGAGATGCTGAAAAGTTTAAGTTAAGGGATACACCACCAAGTATATGACTAAATACCTCCTCTTTTACTTCCCTTCTTCCTACTCTTCCTCTTTACAATTGGAAAATAAACCAGCAAGTACAAAAATGAGTAATAACCCCTAGTAGAGACTGGTACAATTCAATTCACCATTTTGTTCTTTCGGGTTTGATTGTGTCGTAGCTTTCTAATTCGGATTAGGTTTATCGTTGGACGAACTGCATTGCTGATATAGTGATATTGATCCCAAAAGAAAAGACGGGAGCTCGAGGTATAGCTGGGCTGTGAACATCCAACCATGGTATAAAAATTGAATAGGTTCGATATATAGTACCATTTTGTATTCGTAATTTGACTGATGATCATACATTTGTAGCATTATTCTAATTTTTGTGAATGCTACTTCATGATTCTGAATTTGCTTGCTGGTGCAGTTTGATGATCCATATGGATCAGATGTCCTTACTTTTTTCATGGAATCGCAAGTGGTTCCTTTGTGCCTGGGGTGCATGGATCTAGGTGATGAACTGTCATCGATGGTTAGTCCGTTACATACTTATTTTACACTTAGAAGTTACTCCCTCCGTTTCGATTTGTTTATCCTAGTTTGACTTGGCACGGAGTTTTAAAAAATAAAGCAAACTTTTGAATCTTGTGATCTTAAACTAAAGATATATATGTATTAAAATGTAGGAGGGTTTTGGGATGTAAAGAGTTACTAATTATAAAAAGTAATATTCTTTTTGGGGAAAAGGGTCAAATATACCCCTCTACTTTATTTTATTAGTTAAATATACCCTCCGTTAGTGAAGGTTAATAAAAATACCCATGGCGTTTTCAAACTTCACACTTATGCCCCTATTTGGATGGAAATCCCCAAATCCTCTCAAATTACCCAATTTAAAAAAAAATTACCACTTTTTTGTTGACCCGCCCCACCCGACCCGCCTATCAATTATCGAGTTTCTTTCCATCAAATGATAAAATTCCAAAGCGTATATTAGGTGAGACAATTCAGATGTGGCACACCTTTAGATTAGATACCTCACTAAATAAAATGATGAAAAATTTTTGTTTTGGAGGATGAAAATTCTCCATCAGGGAATATGAGAACGTCCCCAATAATTGTAAGCACGGTAGAAAATTTGTGCATGTGATGATGAATTGCAGAGTTCTAGAAAGGCAGCTAAAATCAAGAACAATGAAATCAGAGTGGAAATGGATGAGGTAAGGGGTAATAAATGATATACTTTTAATTGCAATCAACTAATATGCTTATGAGGAGTGAACGAACCACACGTTAATTCTGGGAGTTATTCGTTATAGGCTCCAACATACCACTTTTAAACTATTTTACTCTGTTCTAAGATGAGCATTTAAGCCATCAAAATCTTTAACTCTGCTATGAATTGGACAATTAAGTCAACAAAATATTCAACTCCGTACAATCTAACATGAACATGAAAATATGCACTGGTAACTTAACTAACTTAATCTTATTGCAGTAATCATTTCATACTCTGACAATCCATATAACAATTGTAAATAATCATACAACATATGTATGTATTAGATAGTACACACAACATTAATACTAGCTATAACCATAATGTATGCAGTATTCAAACATCTCTATTAGTGTTGGATTTTATCACTTGGTGCACTGCTTTTTTTTTTTTTTTTGTGTTTTTTTCCATGGAAAAGAATGATAAGCTAGGATTGCGCTGATGAAAATCAACAAAAAAAGTGGGTAATTTTTTTGAAATTGGGTAATTTGAGAGGATTTGAGGATTTCCATCCAAATAGGGGCATAAGTGTGAAGTTTGAAGATGTGGGCGTATTTTTGTTAACTTTATATATACTAATAAAACAAAATAACCCTTTTTAATCAAATAAATTGAAATATATATTTCTTGCCATCTACTTTCTTCAAATGAATTTCTTGCCATCTACTTTCTTCACAGGGGTTCCTGATAACCTCACAATGATGTATTTTAGTTTTATTGTTTCATCAGAAGAATTTTTTTCGTGTTCCCTCTATATACATGTATTTCGAAGGAGAATTTGGCTCGGAATAAAGTTAAAAACTTCATGGGACTGAGTGACCATATGATTAAAAGGGAATTAGGATCTTGATTACTGTTGCATAGGGTGATATAGATTTGTTTTTTCAACACAATAGTAAGTTCTGTTGCTGAAAACCTACATCATAAATGTAATACAGTATTTAGTTTGTAAAGAAGTCATGCATCCGGCGGTGGAGAACTGGAGATAGGATTTTTATAAATGGGATTCAAAATATAAAGAAGTAAACACATAAAGAAGTCAAGGAGATTGAAAATCTACTATATACACATTGAAAAATAGTTTTGATCTTTTATACCACAAAATTTATGCTATTGGAGTTTTAATAGGATTATACTAAGTTGGGGGTTAAAAAATATAGAACTAGAGCCAGGATTATACTAAGAGTGTTCACGGAGAAGTCAAGGGGATTCAACATATATTATATATACATTAAAAATAAGTTTAACCATATATATATACAGTGTAAATTAGATATACCTAATGCTAAAACATTCCTGAGAAGAACGCCAGCAAACTTTTGCAGGAGAAATGGGGCATGTGTCATTAGAAAAGGAGATAAGGGTATTTTGTGATATGTCTGCAAACTCCTGATTTTCCATTCTGTTTTATATATAGTGCTTCTGTATGACTTTGTTGGTTTGTGGTGATATGCTTATTCTTGAATCTTATATGAAAAGAATGTTTTACCTCCACAGGTTGCAACCCTCATAGTTATGAAAATGTTGATGCAAGAGGCGGGAATGACCTATTGTTGTGCTTCGGCTCATCGCTTTTACTCGATAGTACAGGTCTTGTACCGAGTGATAGAGAAACTGTTTGAAAAACCTTGTTTACTGCATCTGAAATATGTGGTACGATGTTATCTTAGTCTTTCAGTGGTGTTAAAGTTCGTTTGGTAAGCATTTTCGTCCCTGCTGCTCGAGTTTCATTATTGTTATTCTCTGTAAGTGTCAGTTATTATCTTTTCTTGAATTTATTGTTTGATCCACTTTCATAATGCAGCTCTTGTGCTACATCGAGAAGACAAGTTCCTCCCCAACTATTTGACAACACTTCTAAGGGCATTCTTCGTGTGAGTTCATCTGCTCTTCTTTTATTTACATTTCTACTATATTAGAAGCACCGGTTGGTGCTTCTTTCGTCGTCCGTCTGTGGACCCCCCCCCCCCCCCCCGCAACACCAACATAAAAAATAAAAAAATAAAAAAAAATTGGCCCCCATATTAAACAGGCCCTAAAAAAAAAAAAATTATGGGCCTCATATTCAACAACATTCAGTATTAAAAAAAATTGTGGGCCCATATTAAACAACATCCAAGTATTAAAAAAAAAGTGGAACCCACCACATCCAAACTCATGGGAAAAAAAAAGTGGACCCCATATTAACAAAATCAAGCAATATTTAAAAAACAAACAATGTTAAAAAAATGCGGGCCCATATTAAACACGATGCGTATTCATAGCAAACACTAATATAATAAAGTTTTAAATACGGAGCACAAACTACAATGTTATATTAATCGTGTTTTGAACATAGTATCCCATATTGACAAAATCAAGCAATATATAAAAAAAAATGAATCCCATATTAAAAAAATAAACAATGTCAAAAAAAAAAAGTGCAGACTTTGTATTCTTAGCAAACACTAATATAATAAAATTTTATATACGGAGCACAAATTACAATGTTATATCAATCATGTTTTGAACATAGTAAAAATTGTAAAAAAAAAAAAAAAAAAAAATTGTGGGCCCCATATTCAACAACATCCAGTATTAAAAAAAATTGTAAAAAAGAATTATGGGCCCCATATTAAACAACATCCAGTATTAAAAAGAAAAGTGGAACCCACCACATTCAAACTCACGGGGAAAAAAAAGTGGACCCCATATTAACAAAATCTAGCAATATTGAAAAAAAAAAAAAAAAGTGAATCCCATATTTAAAAAACAAACAATGTAAAAAATATGGGCCCCATATTAAACACGATGCGTATTCATAGCAAACACTAATATAATAAAGTTTTAAATACGGAGCACAAACTACAATGTTATATTAATCGTGTTTTAAACATAGTATCCCATATTGACAAAATCAAGCAATATATAAAAAAAATGAATCCCATATTAAAAAAATAAATAATGTCAAAAAAATAGTGCAGACTTTGTATTCTTAACAAATACTAATATAATAAAGTTTTAAATACGGAGCACAAATTACAATGTTATATCAATCATGTTTTGAACATAGTATATATAAAAAATAAAAAAAAATTGGGCCTCATATTAAACAGGCCCATAAAAAAAATTGTAAAAAAAAAATTGTGGGCCTCATATATATTGACCCCATACTAAACAGCATCAAGCAATATATAAAATAAAAAAAAAGTGGAACCCACCATCTCGAAACTCACGGTAAAAAAAAGTAGACCCCATATTAACAAAATTAAGCATTATCAAAAAAAAAAAAAAAAATTGAACCCCATATTCAAAAAAAATAATGTCAAAAAAAACTTTGTATTCATAGTAAACACTAATATAATAAAGTTTTAGATACGGAGTACAAACTACAATGTTATATTAATCGTGTTTTGAACATAGTATATATATATATATATTAAAAATAATGCAAATTAATAATGTCCAAAAAAAATGCACCCCATATTAAAAAATCAAACAATATTCATGTAATTTCCAAAGTATCTCATTAAGTCAATAATAATGGATTCATTACGCGTGCGTATCAATCCATTAGTGGGAGCAAATGAAATTATTGTACAAGATAACATACTTAAAATACTTATATATTAAAATAAGATAGAATTTAATTACTTTTTCATTTTTTCCTTACTCTAATAAATGTGAAAATAATTGTGGGCCCCATATTAAACACCATGCGTATTTGTAGCAAACACTAATATAATAAAGTTTTAAATACGGAACACAAACTACAATGTTATATTAATCGTGTTTTGAACATAGTATCCCATATTGACAAAATCAAGCAATATATATAATAAAAAAAAGTGAATCCCATATTAAAAAAATAAACAATGTCAAAAAAAAAGTGCAGACTTTGTATTCTTAGCAAACACTAATATAATAAAGTTTTAGATACGGAGCACAAATTACAATGTTATATCAATCGTGTTTTCAACATAGTGTATGTGTATATATATATATATATATTATATACATAAATATAATACAAACTAATAATGTCCAAAAGGGTGGGCTCCATACTGAACGACACCAAGCAATATAAAAGATAAAAATAAAAAAAGAAGAAACTATATAAAGCATGGGTTTAGACCCATGTTTCATCGTCCGTTGTCCCTTTAAAAAAAAAAGGAAGAAAAAAAAGTGGAACTGACCACATCCAAACTCACGGGAAAAAAAAAAGTGGACCCCATATTAACAGAATCAAGCCATATTAAAAAAAAAAAATGTGAATCCCATATTAATAAAACAAACAATGTTAAAAAACAAATGCTTAGAAAATCAAACAATTAAATCAATAATAATGGACTCTTTAGAATAAGGAAAAAATTAATTTCTACTTTGTTTCATTTTAAACATGTAAAATTAATTTAATAATTAGAATTATCTAAATCAAAATTTGATAAAAAATAATAAGTATTTTACACCGTTAAATTAATTGAATTAAAATTGAAAGTATCAACTCGATATTCAAAATATTGCTATTGTTTTATCGAAAGAGAGGAAAATAGTTTCTTTTTAAACAAGTCTTCTCTTTTAAAAGGTATTAATAAATTTTCGTAGCAAACACGAATAAAATAAAGTTTTAGATACGAAAACACAAACTACAATGTTAAATTAATCGTATTTTGATATATATATATATATATATATATATATATATATATATATATATATATATATATATATATATATATTATCATTATCTAAACACAACTACATATATATATATATATATACACTATAATATATATATAGTGTTGGGCCAACTGCATATAAGACGGCATAGGCCATCTAGTACTAATAAACATATGCAATGGGCCGTGACTTTACTGTTACAAAAAATAGTTTTGTGACTTTAGTGTTACAAATAGTTAGTTTAGTGTCTCTCTTATAAAAACTATAGTATTGCGACCCTAGTGTTACACAGAGAAAGTCTATTGACCATTGGTTAAATTAACCCCTATTGTTAGCCTAGTCTCTTTCTTCATTTTCTTGCAACAACTCCGAATAAAACTCTTTATGCAATCAATCATTTAGTATAGCACAAGGTTGAAACCTTTTGGTAGTACTTGTTTCGATCGAATTGCATCTTCTATAGCATTTTAATCGTTTAGTATCACCTTTTTTTTTTTTTTTTTTTCAATTACAGTTACAATTTCGTGTGTATGATTGTTCATTTTTGCATATGCCTGTGCAGGATGACCCCGAAACTTCATGGATGCTGCATCTGCTACATTTCAGTATTTACGGCTGTTTTCCGGCATATCAAATTAGTAACAACATTGCAAAGCCGGATACAACAACTCAAAAGGCTAAGGGAAAGGGAAAGAAGAAGAAGTGAACTTGTTCTGTGGGAACCTCTCTCTCTGTGTTTGTAATAGTAGGAGAAGATAACAAATAATGACCTCAGTAGAGGGAAGTATTTTTTAAATTAATGTTTCGACTATTAAAGACTCGAAAACTTGTTGCATAGTAGAGCCTCGTTAAAACTGATAGTTTTGTGTTTATTGTGTATTGAACTGTAGCTTTGTTCACATGGAGTGAAGTCATATGTTGTTGTTTTCTTTATAATTATAATACCGTTTGGTGTTGAGAGAAAGTGTTTTTGTTTTCTTTTTATATGTTTATTTTTGACAGGTAAGAGGTTTTGGTTTTCTTTCTTATTTCTTCTTTTTCTGGAGAAAAAATATTTGCATGTGATTTAGTTTTGGGAAATTGATATTGGGCTTCTTTTTGTTTTTGAAAATAAAAACATTAACAGCTTGTTCGGATGGTTGAATTGTGTTGTTGGTTTAAATACAATATTTGTTTGGTTGCTACATAAATTTTATTGTATCGTGTCTTTAAATTCATCGTTAAGTAACGACGACAAGTCCCATTTACAGTAGGAAAAAACAACAAATAATGACCTCAGTTGGCTCATTGGAATTGTATTGTGTTCCAGTTGTATCATTTGTAGGGATTCAGATGCCATATTGGGGTGTTGGGGTGGGGTGGGGGGGGGGGGGGGGCGTAAGTGGATTTGAATTAAGCTTTTCAACAGTTAACAACTCGTGGATTTGAATTAAACTTTTCAACAGTTAACAGCTTGAATTGTAAAGCCTGTTTAAAATTCTAAAATTAAACTTTATGTTGTTGGTCCATCTTTTCAAATTTACCAATAGATTGTAAATAATTTAGATGTTACTTTTGAATGTCCAAAATTTCAGTAGCATATATGAATTTAATTAAGTAAAATAGCACCGATGTTTATTTTAAAGGCAAAAATTGAATTTGCAAAAGGGATAATAACACTCACTCCTGAAGTTACTGACCAATTCTGGTTTTAGTCCTTGTGATGTTTGATTCACCACATAATAACCTTTAATTTACTCAAATGTACGATTTGGTCTCTTTTCAAATTTGAAATATTTTACATTTAGACTAAGTTTTAAACTAATTATTCTCGAAAAATGGAGCAATAATACAAATTTAACATAACCATCAGTAATTAAATACTTCAATAGATAATGATTCATTAAAATTTTGAATATTTATTAGCACAAGGATTAAAAGTGTACATTACAATTAATTAGAGGTTACATAATGCTTAACCATATATCACAAGAACCAAAATCAGAATTTACCTATAAATGAGGGACCACGTATGTTATTATCCAGTTGCAAAATCAGTTTTGCCTTTTTTAACCTTTTGTTTTAAATTACCTAAATACTTTAAAAGATAATGATTCATTAAACTTTTGAATATTAATGAGCATAAGGATTGAAAGTGCATATTGCAATTAATTAGAGGTTATATAATGCTTAACTATATACCACAAGGACCAAAATAAGAATTTACCTATAATTGAGGGACCACATATGTTATTATCCCTTTGCAAAATCAGTTTTGCTTTTTTTTTTTTTGGGTTTAACCTTTTGTTTTAAATTACCTCACTCTATGGGTAAAAATTTACCCGCACCTGGTGTTTATACCAAACCAATAAATGTATGACATGTGTTTGAATATATACAATTAGCACTTAACCATGATTAATTAATGTATATATTCACTTCATTAAATCACTTTAAAATATCTCACTCTAAGGCAAATAAGTATTGATGATGTATTTCCCTACTCTTTGTTTTTTATTTTAGGGCAAAGGTGCAAATATACCGCTCAACTTTGCGATTTAGAGAAGATATATCTCTCGTTATAAAAGTAGTGCAAATATTCCCTATTCGCTGACGGAATTTTTAAAAATCATTTATCTTATATTTTAATTTAAAAAACATCACGTAGCTTTAAAAAAAAAGGCTATCTATTTTTTTAGTAGACTTATTTTTTAAAACCCGCATGGTAATTTTTCTTCTTGTGGGTTGTCTGGTTCAATTAAAAAATATATATATGTGGCTTTAAAAAAAAATAAGTCTACCCATTTAAACGAACCAAACCTGATCCACCAGAAAAGAAATTACCACGCGGTTTTAAAAAATAAGTCTAGTCAAGGGTAGACTTGTTTTTGAAAAGCCGCGTGGCATTTTTTTATTTAAAAAATGAGCTAAATGATTTTAATAAAAATTTCCGTCAATGAAAAGGGTATATTTACACCATTTGTGTAACGTCATATGCACCATTTTTTTAACGATGGGTATATCTGCTCTAAATTTGCACCTTTTCCGTTGTTTTTATTATAGAAAATAGTTATAAAATGTCACTGTAAATACTACTCTATAGTGATGGTTAGAGCAAACTTGGTATAAACATTCTCTTAATAATTCTTATTTCTTGGATCATAACTTCGAAACCATCTTTTTTCTATGGGAGAAGTATTCAAAACACACTCCAACTTTGGCCAAAATTGTGCTTTATAACACACTCCAACTTTGCGGGAGTCCTATGACCCCCTGGACTATTTTTTTGTGTATTATTGAGGGTATTATTGGGTGACGTGGACAAAAAAGTGAGTCCCTCAATATTGGGTATTATTGAGTCCACGTCACCAATAATACCCTCAATAATACACAAAAAAATAGTCCAGGGGGGTCATAGGACTCCCGCAAAGTTGGAGTGTGTTATAGCAATTTCGGCCAAAGTTAGAGTGTGTTTTGAACACTTTTCCCTTTTTCTATCGTTAAAGGAAAAATAATTCTTATTTCTTGGATCATAACAAAAATATACACAGTACCATTTAGGAAAATAATGATGTAATGAATTGTTTTCTTGTTTCAAGATTATATATAAATGGATGTATTAATTGAGAGTCAACAAATATTATCTACCATATCAGATTACATTTATGAGACGGGGCGTAAAAATGAGTGAGTAGTTGAATGTGTGGCAAGTATCTATTTTGTCTAGATGTATTTTATAACCCTGTTTTCAGGAATATTTACATTTTCTAATGAATTTAGTATGTTGTTACAAATTTTAAGTTCTTATTAATTAAGGCTCATTTGGTTTGGCGTTTTACTTAATTTATTTTTTGATCCTATGTTTTACACTTTTTGATTTTTCCAACTTACATATAATCCATGCACTATGAGTCTGTTTGAGTTAGCTTATCGAAGTACCTGATAAACATCAAGTGCTCAAATTAATTTTATAAATAAGCAGCTGTGTGTTTAGATAGAAGTGTTGAAGTTGATAATAAGCAGTTAGTGTGTTTGGTAAAAAGGTGTTAATAGCAAATTTTGAATGAAATTACTGAATTATCCTTAAGCTATTTACAAAAATATACATTTAAAAATTATTTTACATTAAAAGGACGAATAAAAAAAATAGAAAGATAATTACGAGTTATGTTTTAGGGGGAGTATTTCGAATATTATAAAGATTTGAGGGATAAAACTATAAAATGTCTGTGTCAAACTAAAAGTGCTTATAAGCTGCAAAATTATAAGTTAGGGGTGGTCAACTTATGACTTTTGGCTTATATGCACAGGGGTGTTCACCAAACGCATAGATAAGCTAAAAAGTATTATAAGCTAGTTTGGCCAGATTATAAAGTTAGCCAAACACCCTCTTTGTCAATAAAAAAAAAATTACGTAGTTGGCTTCAAAATTACCATATTATTTCCACTTTTACATACAAAACTTATAATTCTTAGTAAAATAATATCAACATTTTGAAACTTTACAACAACAACATACCCAGTCTATACCCACAAAATGGAATCTTGGGAGGGTAGAGTGTGCGCAGGCCTTAACCCTTCTTACCCCTACCTTGGGAGGTAAAGAGGTTGTTTCCGATAAACCCTCGGCTAAAGAAAAGACATTTCAAAGAAGGTCACACAAGAATTAGCAAAAGTAAAGAAGTCATCACAAATACAATAGAAAGCACAATGTAAAAAGAAACAGTTATTACAGCAAAGTAGTACGATAAATCGAAGTACAAGAGCCAATAGATAGTGACAGAAATCAAAAGGCAATAAGCTACAAGGATAGTGCTACGCTTAATAGTATAGAAGGGTCCGTGAGACAACGCTATACTACCAACTAACCTTCTACCCTAATATATGTCCTCCACAACCTCCTATCTAAGGTCATGTCTCGTCAGCTGCAACTGTGCCATGTCCTGTCTAATTACTTCTCTCCAATATTTCTTCGGCCTACCTCTACTTCTCCTGAAACCATCCATAGCCAACCTCTCACATCTCCGTGTTGGGGCCTCTGCCTCTCCTCTGCACATGCCCAAACCGTCTCAACTCTCTTCCCGCATTTAGTCCTCCACCGAAGCCACTCCCACCTTATTCCAGATAACTTCATTTCTAATCTATCTTTCCTAGTATGTCCATACATCCATCGCAAAATCTTCATTTCTGCTAAATTTTGAAACTATGTAAAATAAAAGGAGTGCCACTTAAATCAGAAGGGGTTAAATAGTAAATACTACTGTAAATCTAAATTTTCTCCTCCAATTACAAGAATCTGCATGAACCAAAAAGAAAAATTAAAGCCAACCGACCCGGGTCCAAAGGCCGACATTATATATACAACTGTATTTGTCCGTCTCCCACTTCGTTTTCTTTTAAAGGTAAACAAGCAACTCTTTTTTCTTTCACTAGAAAAGAAAAAAAAAAAAAGCATAACGCCTCATTTTAGTGTCTCCTTTCTTATTTGGAAGGTTCACGAAAGGAAAGGTTTTCTCGTTAAGAATTTTAAATGGAGAATCTACCAGAGTCACCGTTTACAGATACCACATTGACATCATTGCCATCGTTGTGCAACACTTCTACTTCTCCTTCTTCTCCGGTGGTTACACAACAAAATCCTCTTGACTTAGGTGTTGCCACTCCAAATCAGTTGGTGTTGTTACTCCGTGATGTTAATCTTCGTGAAGAGGTCATCGATCAACTCGTCAAGGTACACGACACGTTTTAAATGTTTTTGTATATATATACACACACACACATACATACATACATTTTGTGTTCGTCTTTGTTTTTGTATACTCATTTGTTATGTATTTATGCCTTGTACTATGTGGTTGTTCAGTGGGTGATAACAGAGGTAAGAAAGTTCATAGATCACTGGTTAATTTCTTTCGTGTTGCTTTTGAATGGTCAATAAAATGCACATTGACTGAACTTTAGCGAGCAGTTTGTAAATTCTCTTAATGATATGATTGACATTTCTCTTTCTATATACTACTCCCTCTGTTTCAATTTGTTTGAACCTATTTCCTTTTTAGTCCGTGCCAAAATGAATGACCTCTTTCCTAATTTAGAATCAAATTCACTTTATGAATGATTTACGGTACACACAAATTTTCAAGGCTTATTTTGAACCACAAGTTTCAAAAGTCTTCCCTCTTTCTTAAATGTCGTGCCCAGTCAAATGAGTTCATATAAATTGAAACGGAGGGAGTATTATATATCATATGTACCCACAATGGGCAAGTTGTAGAATTCCGCATGACCTCAACTCAACCTTTCATTTGAAATTAGCACATACAAGCCCTAACTAAGCGGGCCTCCAGCTACCCCATGAGTAAGCACTTTTCTAGAGATAGAAATTTATTTATTTCTGTTATTATCACAGTAATGTCATTTCTATGACAATCGAGTACTTCTAGAGTAAGATCGACACATTCATCTATCTTTTTCAACATAAAAATATTGTAACTAGTGTAAGAATAATAAGGACAAGTCCTTTTCAAAAAAATTATCTATATATGCAAAATTATAAACAACATAGTTGTATGCAAGTTGTATGTTTTCACCAGATTTGTATGCGCAAAAAATTTTGTATGCAAGTTGATCGGATTCTATACAATAAAAAATTGTATGCAATTATATGTAAGTTGTATGTTTTGACCGTATTTATATATTTTTTTGTTACAAAGAACTTGCTACTTTTGAAACCCCCAAAATCTCGCTAAACCGATAAATATTGTCCATTTTTGTACTTATAAGAAGAAATTCCTTTGTTTTTTTGTTTGGCCTCAGGGGCCAGCCCAATCCTACCGGTGCAATGGACTGTCTGAGTCGAAGTAAAAGCCTCAGTTTAAAATGAGCTGAAAATGTCCTAATCTAGTGCGATCCAACAAGCGAGTTGTGTTAGAGCCCGTTTAGCTTAGCTTATAAGTTCTTTGAAAATAGCTTATAAGTTATTTTCAGTATTTTTGAGTGTTTGGCTGATCAGCTTATAAGTCATTTTATGCTTAAAATAAGCCCAAAAAAATAAGTTGGCCCGTTTGGCTTAGCTTAAAAAAAGAGAATTCTACATAGCATAACTAACTCTACTACATATTTATATATAGTAGCTATAGTTTAAAATAATTATATCCCATAGCTAATAATAATATGTTAAATGCAACTTATACCTATACATATATACAAAGTAGAATACCCCATCATCACATTATTCACTTCCAACCCAACCCTCTCTCTCTCTCTCCCATCTCGGTCCCAATGCTCTGCCGCCGGCCACCACGACCTTTCTCCGGCGAATTTTGACGGTCAGATCCGGTCATATCTTGGCCGGATCTGATCAGATATACATCAGATCTTCATCGATTGGCCTTTCATCCTTCTCTGACGGACTTTGATGGTTAGATTCGGTCAAGATCTGACCGGATCTGATGGATATACATCAGATCTTCAATGATTGGCCTTCCATCCTTCTCCGGCGAACTTTGACGGTCAGATCCGGTCACTTCTTGGCCGGATCTGACCGGATATACATGAGATCTTCACCGTCGACAAATGTTGCTTTGTCGGAGTCTGGTCGACGGTGGCTTTTTCCGGTTAAATTTCAGCGCCGGATCTAAAAAATCGTGTTTCTTTTTCAATGTATTCATTAATTTTTTAGCATACAACTCAGTGTATTCTTCTATTTTTTAGCATACAATTTAGTGTTTGGGTGTATTTTATTTCTTGTATTCTGTATTTGAGTATATTCGTTAATTTTATTTCTTGTATACAAATGAATACATTGAATTTTGAAGTGTATACAAATGAATAGAGTGAATTTTATTTCTTTGTATTCAATTTTTGAGTGTATTCGTTAACTTTTTTAGTGTAAAATTCTTGTGTTTTGTATACAACAGATTAAATATAATAAAGTGAATACAATATAAAAGTAGCTACAATGAATACAGTTGAGTTTGAATACATTTAAATTGAATACAAAATTCAGCAAATTTTAATAATCGTATTCATGAATACGACTCGAATACAATAAGTAACAAGTCTTTGAGTTTTGCTATAGGTTTGCTACGTCATGTAAATAGGTAAAATGTAGCTAAAATGCATAAATAAGGCCTTCCAAGTTAGTCATTTATGAAACTTTCCCTTAAAAAAAAATAGCTTATAAGCCAAAAAAAAATAAGTTAGGCTACCCTAACTTTTTTTTTTTGACTTATATAAGCTGCTTTTTTTAAGTCCATCTAAACAGGCTCTTAGACAGATAGGGATGGCAATAAGGCGGGTTAGGGCAGGTTAGGGCGGGGCAAGCCTTGACCTGCTAAGATTTCGACCCGCCCCCGCCCGCCCCGTTTAGCTTTTTCTAAGGAAATTGCCCCGCCCCGCCCCGCCCCGCTAAGCCCCCGCCCTGCCCCGCCCCGCCCCGTTTATATTATCTTTCATTTTTCCTCTTTATTTTTCACTTCGAAGCATGACATATTTTTTTAAAAACAATTAGATGAATGATTAGTTCCTAAAATTGGATTTTTTCTTTTGATCGTTCAAATTTCAAAATAGAACTAGAATTTACATATTTTACTATATTTAGCATGAGAATACACAAAACCATCTTTAGTATAATTAAATAAGCTTGAAGGAATGTCTGAGTTAAAAAAAGATGATTTGTCTTAATTACTAAAGACAAACTTGTGATGTAAGTATAACTGCAAGTAGTAGTATTTCACCTTTTTGTAGATGTCTTTTTAGTGATTTCTTCTAAATGAATATTGTTAATCGTAAGATTAGTTAATTAGGCTATCACTTTTGCGATAAATAGGAAAGGTTTTGTACAAGCTTAAACAAATAGAATAGTTCTATTCCGGGTTTACTTCGTAAGTTTAGTTTTATAATAAAAAAATATTGATTTTAATTTATGCTAGAAGTCACATTTGAACAAATAAGAATTTAATAACAGAAATGAGAAATCTTACAAACTTCCAACAATCATGCTTTATACTTTTAGTAAAGAACGATGCTTCAAAATGTGGATTCAAACTAAGGAACAAGCTAATAAAATAGTCATTTTTTACCCAACCCACTTATAACCCATTTCTTGCCTCTACCCTCGCTCGTCCTATTAAAAATTTTAAAAATTAAATTTTGTCCGCCCTGACCTGCCCCGCCCCGTTTATATGTTTTCCTGCCCTGCCCTATTATGACTTTGCCCTGCCCTGCCCTGCTCTACCCTAATTGCCATCCCTATAGACAGACCTTACAAGCGAACCTCATTTGGGGGGAAGTCCACAAATAGCCAATTTGAGGACCCCTATTTAATGTATAGTCGAAGTTCATAAGTTTCTGTAAGTCTAGTTGCTTCAAATTCAATTTTAGACTCGTGAGTCCTGAGGTTCCAAAAAAAAACTTCTGACATACAAGTTCAGACAAAATGTCTAAAATATTTATCTGAAGTGACTAGAATTCCTTCGTTCTTCAGCCTCAAGTTTCGATCCAACTGTCCTCAAATCGGCCCCAAAGACTC
The DNA here is from genome assembly GCF_029784015.1 of Lycium ferocissimum. Taxonomy (NCBI): domain Eukaryota; kingdom Viridiplantae; phylum Streptophyta; class Magnoliopsida; order Solanales; family Solanaceae; genus Lycium; species Lycium ferocissimum. The sequence goes on from NC_081352.1 coordinate 46,351,357, forward strand.
CCCCCCACCCACCCCCCCTCCTCCCCAATACAAAACCAAGTACTAAGTAAATATAAAATTTCTATCCTTAATCAGCTATCATAAACTGATGAAAAATACATTTTCTTCATTAACGGTGAGCAAATCATTTTTTTTTTTTTAAATGAAAACATATCAAACATGATATATGCGAATTTGATATATGTGTATATATAAGGATAAATACTGAAGTATTTAGACCCTCACAGTTGATGTAAAAGGAGATGAATTCCATTTTTCGTCAGCAGCCGGCAGTATCCTACTTAAGCGAAAGAAAGTCATATATAATGATTTTTGTCCAAAATCTGCCAATATTGGCTACAAATAAAATATTTTGGAAAATATTATACATAAATTAAATAATAGCGTGAAAACTGAATTACTCATTTGGTCAAGCTTCCCGGAAGCGAAAAGTGCTATTATATATATATATATATTTTAAAGTGCTTATTCTAGAGAATGATGCGTTTGGCCAAGTTGTTAGGTAAAAAAAAATAAAATTATTGAGTAGTAGCAGAGCTGTTTTTCAAAAGCTAAAGAAAATTACTTCCTCTGTCCCAAAAAAATTGTCTTAACTTGACTTGGCATGAAATTTAAGAAATAAAGGAAGGCTTTTGAAATTATGGTTCAGAACAAGCCTCAGATATTTGTACGGTTGTAAATCATCTTATAAAGTTAAATTGTTTCTAAATAAAGAAATGTGTCAATCTTTTTTAGACAAACTAATAAGAAAAGTAAGACAAACTTTTTGGGACGGAGGGAGTAGTAGTTTTTTTGAAGGAGCACTTTTAAAACCTTAGTCAAATACAAATTGTTGCACTAATATTGGTAAAAGTGCTTTCCAAATTAATTAGTTAAATATAAATTGCTACTCTTCAAAAATACTTATTCGATAAGTATTTATGGAAAAAAGAACTTTTAAAATAAGTACTTTTACTTGTCTATTATACTAAAATTGAATTATCATTTTTACTTGTCTACTTTAGCATATTAAGAGAAAGACAAACTCTTTTTTCTTGTTTTATCCTTAACTTTGATTACTCATTTTCAAATCATTTTTCAAGTTTATTGAGATTATACACCAATTAATATGAGCATTATTGTAAAATATATACTTCATTTATTAATTTTGTAAAATTAAAAGTGGATTAGTAAAAGTAAACGGAGGGAGTAGATTTTGAAAATTTGGATTAGTCCTTTTTTCAAAACCTTTTGAAATGCTAGTAATTGTCACATTCTAAGTTGGTAATTTTTCTTATATATTTCAGAAACGAGATGCATGCAAGGATCTAGCACTGCTGGTGTGGAACACCTTCAATGCAGTTTTTATTCTTTTGCAGGTATACGTCTTTTAATTTTAGTGGATCTAAATTCGGTTGGATAGTGTTACACTAGATTTGTTTAGTGCATGTTGAATTGTGTGTGTGATCATCTCATCTAAAAGTTTAAGTTGTACATACCATGTTAAATTATGTGACCATCAAATTTAAAAGTTCAGACTGTCACAGAGAATACATTTTTATTTACTTAATCACGTCTTCAACTGTTTATATCCCTACTCTCCGAGGGGAGAATTCTAGATGTGATAATTTGATTGAACTAGGAAAGAACTCCTTTTTTTTTTTTTTGTAACAATATGCTAGTGATAGGTTAAAATAAATCCTTCCAAATGATAGTTACTTTTTCCAATTCTCATTTCATCAACTATTTTTCATTTGAGTTATTTCTTTCCAATCAGAAATCGTAACTCTCACAAGTTTTGGTTTTGTTTTGCTGAAGACAAGCAACAAGTGTCAAATGATTTTTCTTTATTTGATTTGTTGGAAATTTTAGAAGAACGCGTTTTAATCTGCAAGAAGTTGTCAATAACTATTTTTTCTCTTAATTTCAGGAAGTTATAGCAGTGCACCCGAAGTTGCCCTCAATGGTAACTATGAGGGAGTCAACTCGAGCATGTAATGCCCTTGCTTTGTTTCAGGTCAGCAATATCCCTTGTTGGTTTACTTATATTCTAGTGTGGTGTGTAGTGTTATAATTGTGTACATATTCATCAATACATACACTTTTTTTCTCCTACTGAAGTTGCAATATGCACTAGTAAATTATGCCTCTTTTATGCACTTTGTGCAAAACCTGTTAGATTTGGTGAATTTGTTTTATTTTGCAATGTTTTAGTCCATGGAATCTCTGGAAATCTGTATTTCGGGAAAATCTGATATGTGATGTTTATATTTTCTTGACTTCTAGATGTTAAGTAGAATGCATTAGATACCCTTAAATTTTTGTAAGTTTGTTCAGATGAACAATATCTGATAAGACAGTAATATCTTTCGCAAGTCCTCTAGATTATGTCAATATTCAGCCGTAGGAGATAAGATTTTTCACTAATTATAACAAGGCCAAGGCCAAGAGGGAGTATTTCTAGTAACCCTGTAATCCCAAGGATTAATCCCCTTTGGCAAGGTATATAAAATACGAAAGAACTTCAATTCATAGTTCTCCACAGAAATCTCATATGATCAGTATAAATAACTGGAAGTAAGTATTAACTTTTTACTTTTGTGGTACAATGTTCTGCACATTAACTTCAGTTCAATCAGTATTTGTCAACAATTTTGTTAGAAAATGTAATAACAGTTGGTTTTGATATCAATATCAATGTAACATAATACAATAGGTGTAAGACTACTGGTAAGTGTATGCACAAGTTTTAACTCTCAAAAACTCATATTCTTGGTGAAGATGGTTTTTATTGTAGATGGCTTTTCAACAAGCTGAATTTGATGGTATCATGTCATAATTAACTTATTTTTTGACACCAGCTTTCTGCCACTTCATGATATGTATATATCTACCTTACTCCTTTATGGATATATTCTGCAGGTTATGGCCAATAACCCAGAAACAAGAAGGGAGCTCATAAAAGGTAATGGCAGTTCTTGAAATGCAGGGGCGGCTCAACATAATTGGAGGCCTAAAGCGAAACTTTAACTATAGGCCTCAAACCTAAACGAATTTCGAGATATTGTATTAGAAATATATCTTTCTAACTTTTATTAGATGCAAAAGTATTACTTAATAATTTTCTTATAAATGATTTCTTCGAATATTTTTTTTCAAAGTTGAAAAACATCCTTTCGTTGAGGCAATTATAACAGGAACTGTTAACATGATTCTATACGCAATTAATTGGTAAATTTTAAATAAAAAGAATAGATTTAGAACCATAAAATCTAAATTAAAAAGTTGATAACTTGGTATATCCACATTTTAATATGTTTGTTGTAATGCTTGAAAACCTAAGAAGAAACAAAAAGAATTTTCAATTCACTTTGTTCAACACTTTTCAACAATTTGCTCTTACTTTTAGCAGAGTATTACTCCAACTTATCAGATATTTGAAGAAATAGAGTACAAAAAGAGTTAAAGAGAATAAAATAATATGAGTGTTACCGGACAGATGTAAGAAGGCAAAACAACATTTTCTTGGTTTCTTCTATTTGAAAAAGGTTAAAGATAATAAAATAATATAAATTTATAAAAAACATTGTACTCTTTTTTTTTCTTTTTTTTTGAACAGGAAAATATTGTACTCTTTATAATGAGTAATTGATTTTCTTTTAGAAAAAATTAACACATAATTCTTGGTAAAATTTGGGGCCCCTCAAAGGCATATGCCTTACTTGCCTAGGCATGGAGCCGGCCCTGTTGAAATGATACAAACTGAAATGAAATTTAGGCCTAGGCCAAACTACTTGTAAGAGTGAACTAAATTCATGTATGCGTATGAGTATGGGAAGATTCAGGTGAATAGGTTTCAAAATGATTGCATTATTCTTGTAATCCTTTTACAGACCCAAAATGAAGTATATGTCCTTTCATGTTCTAGTTTATCTCAGACTCTAACTTTGTGCTTTTTCAGTACTAATTCTTATCGCTTTGCATCCCCCTCCCCCCTCTGTCTTTATGATGGAATGCTAGAATAATTGCAGATTAATGGAGTAAGAAACGTTTTTACTGTTGTGTGAGTAACAGTTTTAACTCTTCTAGTAACTTCTCTCGACAGCTCAAATACCATGTTATTTCTACCCATTTCTCTTTAAGCCTGGTGGAAAGGACAAGCCTTTGGAGTATTTGAGGCTCACCAGCTTGGGCGTTCTCGGTTTCCTAACAAGGGTATTCTTCCATTCATTCATGTATTTTATTTTTGCAATTTTCTTCAAGACTGGATGTTCAGTAATTACACTTAATATACTTTGCTGTTTACATATGCTGGAGAAACTTCATACATCTCTGATTAAATCATCAACCAAAAGACCAAATGTGTCTTACAAATCCATAAAAAGGTTGGACCCTACTTTGCTTAGTTTTCACTTTCAAATATAACTATTCTTTTTTTTTGGTTTTCTTTCCTTGGCGCTTATGGATTTCACATTACTTTAACAGTGATAAACTTGAATATGCTTCTTTGTCACATTATCGTTATGTTTAGTTCCATGCAGAGAGAGGAGAGGGTTAAGGAGAGAATTTCATTAGATTTCTTTTTGGTGGAGTAATCATAATTACCTCTGATTGTTTGGTTTATAAGTTGGAACTAAAGATATATACTTTCTCTTTACATCCAATTCAAGAGAGGCTGAAAAGTTTAAGTTGAGGGATCGATATACAACAAGTATATAACCAAACCCCTTCACTTCAACTTCCCGTCACTTTTACTTCCCGTCCTATTGATCCATAATGGTACTCTTTTACTTCGCTTCCTCCTATTCTTCCTCTTTAAAATTGGAAAATAAAACAAGTGCAAAAATGAGTAATTACCTCTAAAAGAGACTGGTACAATTCAATGCAACATTTTGTTCATTCGGGTTCATTGGACGAACTGCAATGCTGATATTGATCCCAAAAAAAAAAAAAAGGGGTAGGTACAGCTAGGCTGTGAACAGCCAACCATTGTACTAAAAAATTAAATAGGTTTGAGGCGAGCTATAGTGCCCTGACTAGACATAGTGTACATATTAGATATGGCTGATGGCCATAATCAGTTCTAAAAATCAGTATCTGCTTTTTCTTCTTGAAATACCCATCTGCATTTCTGGAGTTGTTTATGGCAGCGAAGTTATGGCATTTGTTATTGGTAATTTGACCACTGATCATACATTAGTAGCATTATTCTAATTTTTGGAAGTGCGGCTTCATTATTCTGATATTTTGCTTGCTTGTGCAGTTTGATGATCCATATGGAAATGAGGTCCTTGATTTTTTCATGGATACGGAAGTGGTTCATTTGTGCCTGGAGTGCATGGATGTAGGTGATGAACTGTCATCGAAGGTTAGCCTGCTACGTATTGATTTTAGGCTTACAAGTTTTGAGTTTCTTTCCATCTACTTTCTGCAGAGTTGTTCCTGATAACCTCAGAATGAGAATTTGAGAATTTGGAATCTGGGAATAAAGTTAAAAATTCATTTGACTGAATGACCATATGGTTTAAAGGAAATTAGGATCTTGATTACTGTATTGGCTTGCATAAGCTATTACTGTTGCATAGGGTGAAAAAGATTTAGTTCTTCAACAGAGTAATAAGTTCAGTTGGTGAGAACCTACATCATAAATGTAATATTTAGTTTGTAACGGAGGCATGCATCTAGAGGCGGAGCCAGAATTTTCATAAAGGAGATTCAAAAATTCATGGGACTGAATGACCATATGATTAAAAGGAAATTAGGATCTTGATTACTGTATTGGCTTGCATAAGCTATTACTGTTGCATAGGGTGAAAAAGATTTAGTTCTTCAACAGAGTAATAAGTTCAGTTGGTGAGAACCTACATCATAAATGTAATATTTAGTTTGTAACGGAGGCATGCATCTAGGCGGTTGTTTTAATTTTCATAAAGGAGATTCAAAAAATAAATTAGTAAGTAAACACACGAAGAAGATAAAGAGATCCAGCATCTAATATACATACATCAAAAAAAATATCTTGTATATGCAGTATTATTCTTGTATCTGACATGAAAAGAATGTTGTATCTGTACAGGTTGCAACCCTCATAGTTGTGAAAATTTTGATGCAACCGAAGGGAATGAACTATTGCTGTGCTTCGGCTCAACGCTTCTACTTGATAGTACAGGTGTTGTACCGAGTGGTAGAGAAACTTTCTGAAAAACCTTGTTTGCTGCATCTGAAATATGTGATACAATGCTATCTAAGCCTTTCAGGGGTACTACGGTTTGTTAGGTAAACATTTTCGTCCCTATTGATCGAGTTTCACGATTGTGATTTCTCTGTAAGTATGAGTTATATTTCTTGAATTTATTATTTTATCCAACCTTCATAATGCAGGCCTTGTGATGCATTGACAAGCCAAGTTCCTCCTAAGCTATTTGACGGTACCTTTACGGACATTGTTCGTGTGAGTTCATCTGCTCTCCTTTTATTTACACACTAAAAACTAGTTATGTGACTTAAGTGTTACAAAGAGGAAGACTAGTGACCATCTGTAAAACTAACCCCCATTGTTAGCTGAGCCTCTTTCTTCATTTTCTTGTAGCAACTCCGAATACCTTAAAATTGGTATCGTCTGATCTTTTTAAATGACAGTTACAGCTTCATGTGTATAATTGTTTATTTTTGCATACGCCTTTGCAGACTGACCCAGAAACTTCACGGATGTTGTACCTGCTACATGTCAATATTTTCGGATATCAATATTTTCCGATGAATCAAGACAGTAACAACGTTGCGAAACCGGATACCACAGTTCAAAAGGCTATGGGAAAGGGAAAGAAGTGAACTTGTTGTGTGGGAAAACAAATAATGACCTCCGTAGAGGAAAAAATGTTTTAAATTAACTTTTCAACTGTTAAAGGCTCGAAAACTTGTTGCATAGTAGAGCCTTGTTAAAACTGATAGTTTTGTGTTTGTTGTGTACTGAATTGTAGTTTTGTTCACATGGAGTGAAGTCATCTTTTGTTGTTGTTTTCTTTATAATACAGTTTTGGTGTAGAGACAGCTGGTGTTTTGTTTTCTTTTTATAGTAGTATTTATTTTGACAGGTAAGGGGTTTTGGTTGTGTTTCTTCTTTTTCTTTTAGTGGGAAACAAATGTGAATGCTATTTAGTTTTGGGAAATTGAGTCTTGGCTTTCTTTGTCTGAAAATGAAAACATTAAGGGTGTGTTTGGTAAGGAGGAAAACATATGTTTTTCAATATTCTCATGTTTGGTCGGTCAAAATATTTTGGAGAACATTTTCTTTAGAAAAATAAGTCCCTTCCAAATGAGAAAAATGACTTCCTGATGAAATTAGAAAATTGACTTCAAAAGAGAGAATTCTTTTTACTTTTTCCTTCGTTTTCTGTTAATCTATCTTCCTTACCTTCTCCTCATTTCCTCTTCTAATGTTTCAACTTAATAATTTATCATCAACATGTCAAAGAATTCACAGTAGTTTTACGTATTAACTATTAAGTCGCAATGAATTCTCAATTCTACATTTTCACTTTAAACATGAGTACCCAATCGTGCGTCAATAATGAAATCTCAGTAATAATACAATGCAATCTATACTGAGAAGTCAAAAAAAAAAAAAAAAAGTCTTTGCAAGAAAACAATCTGATCTTTATATACCTTTCCTATATGTATCCCATAAACTGGTCCATTGACAATGCCATATCAAACCAGAAAACATACACCAAGGGATGTAGGGAAATTCATGTTTACCTCTCCAAAGAAAATAAAGGGGACAAAAACAAGCTCTTCTACTTCTCTCTTCAGTTACAACAAAATATCTGGAGATAAACGTGACACTCCTTCGCACTCATTTAAGAAATTTAAGATAATTAACGACAAAAACAATCATATGTTCTTATAATAAAATACATGAACAGGTACAACCTGATTACATGAATCTTGAAATCAAACCATGTGAGCAAACCGAGGTATCAATCCTTGGTAAGAGAGATGTTTGATTTCGAGGGAATGGATAGATTGCTCTCGAGCATAAAAGAAAGATCGTGCATTTGCAACATTATACCTTCTATATCCATATCATTCTTCGATGGATTCGATTCAGCACGAATGGCTGCATTCTCTGAAGCATGTCCAGCATCGTCACCAACCTTGCTTGGGGTATCAACGCCACTAAAACATGTCAAATGAAACATAAGAAATTGTTCACTGAACTCGAGTTTAGGAAGATAAATAAAAGTTAAACAACAAAGAAAACATTAATTTAATCATCATTTAACAATGCAACCTCTCTAAGTAAAAAAACATTAATTTAATCATCATTTAACAATGCAACCTCTCTAAGTATTGTCTCCTAAGTATTTCTCAGTTTCTTATTTACAGGCGCAATGGGGCCTCTTCCCCCTTGAGATGTGGAAGTCTATCTTTAAATAGACGTAAGCTTTGACAGTATCAGTAGTGAAATTGTTAGCTATTATCATGCTTTTCATAGTATTTTGCCATGGATTTTTTTTTATATATATATATATATATATATATATATAGAGAGAGAGAGAGAGAGAGAGAGAGAGAGAGAGAGAATTGCTTGTTCTTGTGCCGAGGGTCTACCGAAGAAGCCTCTCTACCTCCCGTGTAGGGTAAGATATGCGTACACTCTACCCTCCCGGACCCCACTTTGTGGGATTTTACTGGGTATGTTGTTGTTATTATATATATATATATTTTTTTTTTTTGAAATTGGTAACATTGGTATTGATAGCACTAGGGCAATGCTGAAACCATATTTACAGAGGAGAAGTCCCCGCAGCCAACAAAAATCCTAAACAACAGTTACAATTGCCCTATAAAATCTATTAAGGAAACCTCCTCCTCTAAGTAGCATTCTTTACACCAAAAGTGAAACAAAAGTAGAGACTTCATCTTAATATCCTGCACATGATTACCCCTATCATCAAAAACCCTGGAGTTTCTCTCTTTCCAAATTGTCCACCAAATACAAATTGTTGTTATTATATATAGTCCCTTAAATGGTTCACTAGATACAATAGGAGGTCAGAAGGTATCTCTCTTCTTTTTAAAAAAATAAAAGAGGTCAGAGGTATCTTTTATCTTGCCAATTTGAATTTTTTTTATTTTTTTTTTAAAAAAGAAAAAAAGAAACCCTTTCCCAAGAAAAAAAAATCTAAAGAACAATAGTCTATCTCAAATTATGTCTTGGATACTCTAGCCACGTCCCAAGGTTAAATCTATCTCAAGAACAATAGACATTCTTAACCAGCAAACTAATCGAAACAAACTCGAATATGAACAGACAGATAAAATCTATTCTAACAGGCACTTTTTTGCTTATTTTCTTTTGATAAGCTAGATATGCCTTACTTCTTTTTCTTTTATTTTTACTTTTTTGTTCCTTTTTTCCTGGGGGGCAGGTTGGAGTTTCTTTGCACTCATGAAATCTCTAGAATAAAAACGAAAAGCAATTTAAGGTTTAGCAACAATTAATCAACAGAGCTACTTGTTATTTTCTCAAGGAAGATAGGTGGATGAATAAGCAATAAAGATCTAGCAAGTCAATCACCTTGGGATCTATAATATCTCTTGATTTTTTTCCAAAGTTATTGTTGCGAGTTCACCTCTCTGGGACAAGGAAACACTTTTTTTTTTTTTTTTTTGAGATTGGTAACATGACAAGGAAACACGTTATTCTCATGCTGGGAAGACGGAAATACTTTCCTTTCCCGGCCCCAAAAGAGACCATGCATGCGACCTACTTCTCCAGACGCTTTTATCTTTTCAACCTCTAAGCCATTAAAAATTATCAAACCCATTAATGAACACATTTTTATCTCTTTTTCCATTTGTTTGAAATTCTGGTTCTCAGGCGAGGGAGGCACTGGGCAGGTCAAAGGGGAAGAGGAGTCTAGTGACAATTGGACCTTGCACCTCCAGGCTCCAGGATGAGAACAGTTGTCAATCAATACTCAGTTCCTACTTTCTTCAGTCCCAAATTTGAACTAAGTTGAACTATAAAACTTCTAAGCTGTCTTAGGTTTATTATACCTTAGCTTCTCCAAGGAACTTTCAGTGGATACTGCTTTTCTTGCATTGCCCTTTCCTTAAATTTATATTCTGTGATTCTTACTATATTCTGATTTAATTCGTTTATTTACTTTCAGAGCCATGGCTGAAGCTTGTGTTCTTCCAGATTCTCTTTCTTTTCTATTGCTTTTTCTTAGACTCGTATTCTGTGATTTTAATATGTTTAGATCTAATTCCTCTATTCTTCCTTAACTCTATGTTTGGTTGCAGAGAGGGAGGGTGAAAGAGAGAAATTAATTGATTTATTTCCCCAAAATAAGATTCTGACAATTTACTTCAATCATTTTGTATAGACGGAAGCAAATCCAAAATATTTCCTCCTTTCTTTCCAAGAAGGAAAAGCTTATGTAGAGGGAGGCTTTGACCCTCTAAATTCACCTTATTTACTCTTAAATAAGGGAACTTAACTTTAATACCTCGCATTTCCTTCCAATCCTCCAGCCCTTCTCTTTTCACCCCAACCACAGGATAAGTCTATGTTCTTCGGAATCTCCACAAGATAAGTCTTCCTAAATCAGCAAATATTGAAGCCATATTACAAAAATAACAAAAACATGCACGCACCTGAATATGGTAGGAACTTCCAAAATATTGTCATTCACTTCTGCAGAAACACCCTCTTTACCAGGTGTAGCTGAAAAAGGATCCGACTGCGAAAAACTGCCAAAATCCATATCATCAAGGTTTGAACTGAAATTTGTTAGTTCCATGTTACTGTTATTGCTATTGTCATTGTTGCTTTGCACCAGAACATTCTCAAATGAATCTTTGATGGGTGCAGAGGTGGTAAAAGTATTCCACTCATCAAATGAATCATGATCTCCATTTGCTGTTTCAAGTTTAGGTGCAGGTAAATTCTCAAAGGGATCTTTGATGGGTGCGGAGGAGGTAAAAGTATTCCACTCATCAAAAGAATCATGATCTCCATTTTCTGTATCATGTTTAGGTGCAGGTGCATTATTAGTCTGCCATGTGTTATCTTGAAACCAATCAATGCTAGTAGAGGGGTCGTTTGAACTATTTGGTAGATCAGCATCCTTGGGTCTGGAAATTGGAAGAATTTCCCCAGCTTTCTGCAATGCTTCCGGATTTGCACTATCCCATATGTCAACTGCTGGCCAATCATTAGCTGCAGAAGAAATTGCTACAACATCCTTCAGTTTCCCATCTGTTGGGCCTTCTGCGGTTCCAAAAACCGTGTCTAACTGAGCAGAAAGATCAATATCTGAGCCAACAAAAGCATCAGTTGATTTGGAAGCCTCGTGCTGATTTTCAGAACTAACTGTGGAACTCGTAAAGGTGTCAAATGCTGCAAAGGCATGCTGACCTCCAGAACCAACTGCAGAACTGATAGGACTGCTAGATGTGCTAAACACATTCTTCTCTCCTGAACCAGCCCTCTGAAAATCTGCTTGCCATCCAGAAAAGTCATCACTAGCTTGGACTGTAGAAGAGGTCGCAGCCGGTTCAGACGATCTAAGATTATCACTAGTTTGGACTGTAGAAGCGGTCACAGCTGGTTCAGAGGATCTAAGATTCTCAAACAAACTAAGATCCTCATCACTTCCAGCTGTTTCATTTACTGCACTCCCAATATTATCACTTATGACTCCAATATTTTCGCTTATGACTCTGTCTTCTTTGTACGCACTGGATATGTTTTCCCTCTTTGGAAAAGAAAGAAAGTTGTCCAGGTCAAATCCAGTCGGATTGTAAGAGCTTTTGCTTTGCTCTAGATTCTTGTTCGTGATAGTGTTGTCTGTCTCCAGCTCAGTTGGCCATCTTATTTTCAGATCAAGGAGATCAGATAAAAGAACTTCATCACGAGGTGAACTCGGCCCCTTGTTTACCTGATTCTTTTCTGTAGCTGCTCCAACCTTCTCCTGGAAACCAAATGGGATGAGTTCTTAACATATACTCCTAATTCAATTACATATACTCCTAATTCAACAAGTTAACAAAAGTCTATCAGAAATACTAGAATGCATAAGAGAAAATAATGAAAGAAGACTCAGTGAACAACAGAGGCTGATGCAGGATTATAGACTTTATAGTTAGTGGATTCTGAGTACCCTTCAACCCACTAAGTCCTTTTTATATGTAGACTTTATATATATAGGTCAACCCAAATCTGCACCTGCATAGCTACAGAAAGATATATCGAACCATAGGACCGAAGCATAAATCATAGTAATAACCAAAAAAGACCAATCTTGGATGATCAACCCTCTGTAACAGGAAGCAAGGAAGACATTGAGATAGAAAAATGAGCAATATTGTGATTCGAGATAGAGGAAGAGAAATCCAACATAATCTAGCGAAGTGGATTCAGAGAACCACTGCACTCACTAATTCTTTGCCATGGGTTAGAACGTAGGGGTCATTTGGTTGCTGGTTAGGAAGGGAGTTATTCATGTATTAAAACTAGCATAGCTAATATCATGTTTGGTAGCTTTTTAATTGCTTTGTATAAAATTCAGCACACCACAGTGTTTGGTTATCATTTTACAATCCACATCAAAAATTGTACAAGTTATGAGTCAATTTATGTATTATTTCATGAGGCGAAGAAGATGGAATAACTGAACCCTGCATAACTAGTCCCTATATTTCTTTTTCTTTTTTTGGATAAGGTAAGTTTTAATGAAGTACCAAAATGGTACAAAGCAGTACATGACTAAGTATCCCCCAACCAGACAAATCTACATATTCCCAGCCAACATATACAAGAAACCCAAGAATTGATCCATACTCGCTATTGTGCTAGTATTACACCAGAAATATAAATTATGCAAACATTTGTGCTTCACTCCATGTTAGTGATTTCTCTTCCATTCAAAACACGCACTATTTCTGTTATATCCCGTATTTTTGAACGTCGGATTATTTGTAAGCTGAGGTGGGGCCCACACGTTAAGATTTTTTTGGAACATGTGACAAGTTATATGAATCACATATGTAAAGTTAAACACAACTCATGAAGGACCCTTGGGCCAAATCAAAGTGGAAGCCCTCCAAACGAATATTTTTAAGTAACATTTTCAGGTGACCTGACTTCGAGGGGTAAAAACGGTATTATAAGTTTGGAATTTGGAAAAATACCAAGAAATAGAAGTTGTAGATAATTGAATTATCTTTCCAACCATAGGTTGTGGGTTCCCAGGTGACGTCGGTACAAGGAGATATGGACGTTTTAAGGTCGAAAGGTCAGTGGGCTAGGCCCAACTCGGGTCCAACCGGGTTAGGCCCATGACCCATGTTATTTAAGTGATATTTCATCCCTTCCCTCCTCATTTTAAGATCTGGAACAACCAGAAAATTCTGGAGTGATAGAAAAAAAAGGCCTTGGAGAAGAAAAACCAATTTTGACCAAAATCCGAGCGCCGAATCCCGAAGCCCATGAAGGGAAAAGTGTTGTACGCTGCGTTGTCTTCAATTTGAGCTAAAAATCAACCAAGGAGGAGAGTGATAACATGGTGGCTGCCTACTTAAGGTAATATGAAGGTTCCTTTTCATTGTTAACAAGTTTATTTAAAGATTTAACGGATTAGGACGGAAGAAATAGCGATATAAATTCGTTTGTCGGTGTTGATGTGGTAGCCGTATAGGGGCTGTTTGGGTGGGGTATGATGAGCTAATTTTATTTAGTATTTTGATTGTTGTTGTGTTGTGGATTTCATGTTGTTAAATGAAGATTTAATGGCTTGAAATAAAGTTGTAATCGTTTGCGGATTATGGAAGAAGTTAATATGGCATTAGTATGGTTTCTTATAATTGTAGGAATAATGTTGCTAATATGTAGAATGTTGGTGTAGTTTATGAATTTGGAAGAAAGAAAATGTATTGTAATTATTCTTGTTGGATTTGAAAGAATTTGGGTAGTGTATGTGTTGGTTGAACCGTTTGAAATATTGTGCGGGTTGTCGAAGTGTTCTAGAATATTGTTGAATGGTTTCGCATTAGTATTTGAATGTGTGAACAATTGTGAATTGGATATAAATGAAATGTTGTTTGATTATGTAAAAGGAGCTACTAATGTTGGAATGTATTTTGAATAAATTGTTGAAGTTGGAGATATGATGGTTGGCATTGTTGTTGATAGTTTGGCGAGTTGAATTCTCGGGTTTGTTGTTGTTAAATTGGCCGAGTTATATTCTCGGGGATGGTATATTTCTAGGTGGGGAGATCTTTGCCGAAATTTCAATGCAGAACATAAGTGGATTTACTTGAGAAATTAAGACAAGTGTTGATTCAAGATTAAATTCCTAAAGGCTTATAATCAATGTTTGGTATTTGTGACCAATTGTAGATTTTGAAGCATTTGGGACTTGAATTTGGAGAAGCTTAAGAAGAAAAGGTATGTAAGGCTTACTTTCTTTTCTTCGCATGTCCTAGATGTGATAGGTTATGGTTGGAACCTCGGGAGATGATTCTACTCTTAGAAATCCGAGCTTAAATTTGGTCCTTTTCATTCAATGGAATTGAATTAGATACTTTATGTTTTGTTGGAAAATAACTTAAACACCTTTAACTTTCACAAATGGAACCAAACTACTTTAAGACCTTCACAGGTGGTTCCATAAAGCTAACGTCCGTAATTTCGTACGCCACCTCGACGTGATCCGAGGTGGGCCCACAATTCCCGAGACCTAATCGTATTGCTCTATTTGGCCGATTTTCGTACAATAATTAAGGGTAAACTTTTGGCTATCATTCCGAGTTTGTTATGATTCGTATGTATTTCTACGGTATAAGTATCGAAAAATTCGATACAAGTGTTTTGCTTTTGACCATTCGGATATAAATATTCCGATATAAGTGTTTTGATATAAGCATTCGACGTAAGTATTTTGATATAAGTATTCGGACATTAGCATTCGACATGAATATTCCGATATAAGTATTCCCGGTAAAAGTATTTTGATTTGGATATGTAATCGATATAAGGATCACGATGTGAGTAATACGGTATGAATAATTTGCTACGAACATTCGACAGGACATCTTACGTAACTCGATGTTTTGGTTGTCGACGACGGGGAGTATGATTGTTCTGTCGAGTCTTCAGATGTTGGTAAGTGTGTGTGTGCTTCTGTCGGGTCTGGATATGTGTGCATATGGTTTCGGATTTCGGTATGTGTGTATGTGTATATGTGTATGTGCGTGTGTATGTGTGATATTGACCGCTGGATACTTGGCCGCGGTATGTGTGATATTGTCCGCTGGATACTTGACTGCGGGTCGCGACATGACCGCCGGGATTCTTGGCCGCGGCATGTGTATGTGTGATATTGTCCGCTGGATACGACCGCGGTAAGTGACATAACCATTGGATTCTTGGCCGCGGTATGTGTGTGTGTGTGTGACCGCTGGGTATTTGGCTGCGGTATGTGTGTATGATTTGTGTATATGTGATTTTGACAGATCGGATTATGATCGGTCGGTTAATGTCAGCTCTAGTGGCGATATGTTGATTATCTAGTTGTCTTCGACCCCTTATGTATGATTTGGATGCCAGATGTAAGTACGTTGGTATTCGGACTATTATGCTCGCGTTCGGTACACTTTACTTCGTCTTCTGTATTTTTCTGCTTTGCATACTCAGTACACATTCCGTACTGACCCCCTTTCTTCGGGGGCTGCGTTTCATGCCGCGCAGGTACTCCCAGATGATTAGCAGCCATTACAGAAGATGTTCCGGTGGGTTAGCGCTCCACTTGCTCCTGGAGTGTTGCCGAGTCAGAGTTTGTATGATATGCTTTCTGGATGGATGTTAGAGACTTTGCAGACAGCGTCGTGGGTATTGGTTGTCAGTTCTGTGAGCGGCTCCAACAGCCGACGTGTCATTTTGTGTTATGATACGAGGTCTATATGTTTACAGATTTTGTATGATTTGAAAGCAACGAAAAAGAATATTTCTGAAAGTCGTAGTAAGTATATCATCTTTATTAATTTAGAAAGAGCAAAGGGTTATGTATGTAATAAGAGTCAGCGGGTTCGCTCGGCTCTAGGTAAGGGTCGGGTGCCCATCACACCCTAATAAGGTTAGGGTGTGACAAAGTGGTATCAGAGCAGGTCTGTCCTAGGGGTTGTCTGCAAAGTCGTGTCCGGTAGAGTCCTGTTTATGGTGTGAAGCGCGCCACATTTATAAACAGGAGGCTACGGGGCATCTAGGAATGTTGACCTTCTTTTTTGTCATAGATCGTGCGATAGAGCCAAGTCATGTGGAGAATGAAATTCCGTATGTAAGCCTTACATACGACGGAAGGAAGCAAGTAACGATATGGAAAGGTTACGAGGGCAAGTACGAAAAATATTTGTTCGTTATACGAAATGTAAAGTTCGGATGGCTAGAAGGTGATATGTAGCCATATGCCCCGTAAGGTATTGTGGTATTTGCGGCGTCTGAGATTTTGAATAATAAATTTGTGAAGGTGATATAGAAGGCGAAAAGGGCAAAACGGTTATTGTACAAGAAGGGACGTGTTACGAATATGTCCGAATGTAAAACCTTGATTTGCTCGGTATGTAGTAAAGGACATACGAGGAAGTGGACGTGATTATACCGGCATTAAGGCAACAAATTCCACCAAGGTTTCGAGGTTGGGCGTCTTTCGGGTGGGAGCAATTTCGGGATGGGTGACCCCAGAAGTATGCAAGAAATTTCAAAGATTTAGTTGTGAGAGACAAATGAAAAATTAGAATAGCCTAAGTGAAATTAGGATATACGAGATGGTTGGAGGTTATAAAAGGCCACGTAGCACGCGACGAGCCGACTAGAGAAGAGACGAGAAAGTACGGCTACTGACTTTGGAATTAGGACAGCTTGAATGACGTTTGGAGGTATTGTGTGAGCTAGTTGATAATATCGCGTATATACATACGAATGCGTATGATGCCTCATTTGTGATTGTATTAGTGGACACGTATGTCCTAACGACCGTATTCTGATAAACAAGACCTCGCCGAGTAAAGGATACGAAACACGAGTGGTGGTAAGAAAATAAATGGTGCGAAGTGATAGAAGATGAGCCGCTATTTTCGTTATAGGCCAAGGATAGGAAAGTCTTAATACTCTGATGTTTGAAAAAGAAAGTGAGTGAGTGGATGGCAAAGAAAGAGGTCAAAGTGTTAGAAAAAGGTGAAGAGTAAGGGAACCTCGGTAAGTGAAACCCCGAACGAAACTATCGGTAAAGTACGAGACTATTTGGGGTAAGAACTCAAGGATAGGCACGTGAAAGGAATAAAGTGTGGTAATATAGAGCGGGAGAAGAATATGTGAGACTCGAGAACCGATTTCAATAAGTGGGTTTAAAGTAATAGTGATTATGACAAGGGATGTGAAGCGAGCAAACGAATGATTAAGTCTTGTGATGACATAGACACAAAGGAAAGAAAGATTTACGGTAAGAAGTTTTCGATACATTATGCGCGAAAAAGACGAGGCTACTCGAGGTCGGATTGACGGATAAGAATCTCCTTATAAAGGGGGAGAGACCATATTATATTAGAAAGGAATCATAACATCTTCAAATGTTAAGAAAGGGAATTTATTAGCTCGGGGCCGGAGTTTGAAACATATCGACGTATCGAAGAATATATGAAAGAAGTAGAATGAATTGATAATGAAGGTACCGTGAGAATGGACATGGAAGGAAGAATAACTATAAAGGAACCCCACCCGAAGTGCTAAAACGCCGCTAAGGTCGGTTGAACATTCGAGGACGAATGTTCTAAAGGGAGGATGTTATATCCCGTATTTTTGAACGTCGAATTATTTGTAAGGCGAGGTGGGGCCCACACGTTAAGATTTTTTTGGAACATGTGACAAGTTATATGAATCACATATGTAAAGTTAAACACGACTACGAAGGACCCTTGGGCCAAATCAAAGTGGAAGCCCTCCAAACGAATATTTTTAAGTAACATTTTCGAGGTGACGACTTCGAGGGGTAAAAACGGTATTATAAGTTTGGAATTTGGAAAAATACCAAGAAATAGAAGTTGTAGATAATTGAATTATCTTTCCAACCATAGGTTGTGGGTTCCCGTGTGACGTCGGTACAAGGAGATATGGACGTTTTAAGGTCGAAAAGGTCGGTGGGCTAGGCCCGACTCGGGCCCAAAAGGGTTAGGCCCATGACCCATGTTATTTAAGTGATATTTCATCCCTTCCCTCCTCATTTTAAGATCTGGAACAACCAGAAAATTCTGGAGTGATAGAGAAAAAAGGCCTTGGAGAAGAAAAACCAATTTTGACCAAAATCCGAGCGCCGAATCCCGAAGCCCATGAAGGGAAAAGTGTTGTCGCTGCGTTGTCTTCAATTTGAGCTAAAAATCAACCAAGGAGGAGAGTGATAACATGGTGGCTGCCTACTTAAGGTAATATGAAGGTTCCTTTTCATTGTTAACAAGTTTATTTAAAGATTTAACGGATTAGGACGGAAGAAATAGCGATATAAATTCGTTTGTCGGTGTTGATGTGGTAGCCGTATAGGGGTTGTTTGGGTGGGGTATGATGAGCTAATTTTATTTAGTATTTTGATTGTTGTTGTGTTGTGGATTTCATGTTGTTAAATGAAGATTTAATGGCTTGAAATAAAGTTGTAATCGTTTGCGGATTATGGAAGAAGTTAATATGACATTAGTATGGTTTCTTATAATTGTAGGAATAATGTTGCTAATATGTAGAATGTTGGTGTAGTTTATGAATTTGGAAGAAAGAAAATGTATTGTAATTATTCTTGTTGGATTTGAAAGAATTTGGGTAGTGTATGTGTTGGTTGAACCGTTTGAAATATTGTGCGGGTTGTCGAAGTGTTCTAGAATATTGTTGAATGGTTTTGATTAGTATTTGAATGTGTGAACAATTGTGAATTGGATATAAATGAAATGTTGTTTGATTATGTAAAAGGAGCTACTAATGTTGGAATGTATTTTGAATAAATTGTTGAAGTTGGAGATATGATGGTTGGCATTGTTGTTGATAGTTTGGCCGAGTTGAATTCTCGGGTTTGTTGTTGTTAAATTGGCGAGTTATATTCTCGGGGATGGTATATTTACGGGGGAGATCTTTTCACGAAATTTCGGCAGAACATAAGTGGATTTACTTGAGAAATTAAGACAAGTGTTGATTCAAGATTAAATTCCTAAAGGCTTATAATCAATGTTTGGTATTTGTGACCAATTGTAGATTTTGAAGCATTTGGGACTTGAATTTGGAGAAGCTTAAGAAAGCGAGAAAAGGTATGTAAGGCTTACCCTTTCTTTCTCTTGGCATGTCCTAGATGTGATAGGTTATGGTTGGAACCTCGGAGATGATTCTACTCTTAGAAATCCGAGCTTAAATTTGGTCCTTTTCATTCAATGGAATTGAATTAGATACTTTATGTTTTGTTGGAAAATAACTTAAACACCTTTAACTTTCACAAATGGAACCAAACTACTTTAAGACCTTCACGGGTGGTTCCATAAAGCTTAACGTCCGTATTTCGTACGCCACCTCGACGTGATCGAGGTGGGCCCACAATTCCCGAGACCTAACCGTATTGCTCTATTTGGCCGATTTTCGTACAATAATTAAGGGTAAACTTTTGGCTATCATTCCGAGTTTGTTATGATTCGTATGTATTCTACGGTATAAGTATCGAAAATTTCGATGAAGTGTTTTGCTTTGACCGTTCGGATATAAATATTCCGATATAAGTGTTTTGATATAAGCATTCTGACGTAAGTATTTTGATATAAGTATTCGACATTAGCATTCGACATGAATATTCCGATATAAGTATTCGGGTAAAAGTATTTTTGATTTGGATATGTAATCGATATAAGGATCTGATGTGAGTAATCTGTTATGAATAATTTGCTACGAACATTCGATAGGAACATCTTCCGTAACTCGATGTTTTGGTTGTCGGACGACAGGAGTATGATTGTTCTATTGAGTCTTCGGATGTTGGTAAGTGTGTGTGTGCTGTCGGGTGCGGATATGTGTGCATATGGTTTCGGATTTCGGTATGTGTGTATGTGTATATGTGTATGTGCGTGTGTATGTGTGATATTGACACCGGATACTTGGCCGCGGTATGTGTGTGTGTGTCCATTTGGATACTTGTGCATGATTTGTGACATAACATTGGATTCTTGGCCGGCATGTGTATGTGTGATATTGTACGTGGATACTTGACCGCATATGGCCGTGACATGACCCCGGATTCTTGGCGCGGTATGTGTGTGTGTGTTATTGACATTGGGTATTTGGGCGCGGTATGTGTGTATGATTTGTGTATATGTGATTTTGACGGTCCGGATTATGATCGGTCGGTTAATGTCGGCTCGTATGATATGTTGATTATCCTAGTTGTCTTGAACCCTTATGTATGATTTGGATGCCGGATGTAAGTACGTTGGTATTCGGACTATTATGCTCGCGTTCGGTACACTTTACTTCGTCTTGTATTTTTACGCTGCATACTCGCACACGTTCGCATCGACCCCTTTCTTCGGGGCCGCGTTTCATGCCGCGCGGTACTCCCGGATGATTAGCGACCATTACGAGAAGATGTTCCGGTGGGTTGGCGGCTCCGCTTGCTCGGGAGTGTTGCGAGTCGAGTTTGTATGATATGCTTTACGGATGGATGTTAGAGACTTTGCGAGACGAGCGTCGTGGGTATTGGTTGTCGATTCGTGAGGGCGGCTCCAATGACGACGTGTCATTTTGTGTTATGATACGAGGTCTATATGTTTACGATTTTGTATGATTTGAAAGCAACGAAAAAGAATATTTCGAAAGTCGTAGTAAGTATATCATCTTTATTAATTTAGAAAGAGCAAAGGGTTATGTATGTAATAAGAGTCAGCGGGTTCGCTCGGCTCTAGGTAAGGGTCGGGTGCCCATCACACCCTAATAAGGTTAGGGTGTGACAATTTCTTTCCAACCACAGGGTCCAGAATATGCAAATGGGAATAGTCTTCCTACATTAATACTTGCATAACTCTTACCAACAACCAAACGACCCCTTAGTGTAAATATACGTGTGTTTAAAAAAAGTTCAAAAAAAAGCTCTCATCTTGCATTATCATTCTCCCTTAACTGGACAGAATACCCATATAAAGCAATAAGCAGATTTGAAGTACCACGGCACTCACTAATTGTAGGTTAAAATGGCCCAATGGGTTCGAATTCAGTATAACTACATATATTTTCCAAATATATTAAATTTTTTAGATAAATAGCTCTAGCCCAATCCGCAAAATATAATTAAAAAGATCTAATCTTGCACTATCATTCCCCCATAACAGCAAGCAACTAACATAATCATATAGAACAAAAGGCAAACTATGTGCATTTCAAGAATAGAGACTGAACATACCGATCCACCAAGGATTTTAAGTTAGTACATTTTAACTACTGCATAACTCACTAATTGTAGGTGACAATGGGTTCAAATTCAGTATAAATACATACATTTCCACAAAAAAAAAAAAAAAAAAAAAAAAAAAATTCAGATAAACAACTCAAGCCCAATCAGCAAATACAATAAAAAAGATATAATCTTGCATTATCAAACTGCGACATAAACCCAACATACCGATCCATCAAGGTTCAGAGGTTGAAGAAACCACTGATATCCAATAGTAAAGTTAAATGAAATAGGGTCAGGAGAGCGTTTTGGTGCAATTTCGGAGAAAAGTGAAAACTATCCATGGCCAAGGAAAAAAAGTAGTAGTATTTGTTTTCAGGTTGAAAATGGTATTCAGAAATTGTAATTGTGTTTGAACATGAATACAAATTAGAGTTGTTTTTGAATTTTTGAGTGAAAAATTGTGAAAACGGCTTTTTGGAGTTTTTCGAATTCTTAAATTCAACTTAATTCTGCAATATTGTAACAATTCTATGTCCAAACAGTTTTCCGGGAAAAAGTGAAAACTGTCTAAGTACCGCTTAACTCACTAATTGTAGGTGACAATGGGTTCAACTTCAGTATAAATACACACATTTACCAAAAAAAAAAAAAAAACAACAACAACAACTCAACCCAATCCACAAATACAACAAAATAGATATAATCTTGCATTACCGAACTATGAGAGAGACTCAACATACTGATCCATCAAGATTCAGAGCTTGTAGAAACCATTGATAAGCAACAGTAGACTTAAATGAAATCGGGTCAGGAGCAACTTCCGGGTTTTGTTGCAATTTCTGGCCACAATATATACAAATCAACGACTGTAGCCCTCTGAGAAGCTTACGTTTGCAATGGTTACAACGGAGATAAGGTGGAGAAGGATCAAAGGCGGCTATGGTGGCCGAAAGAGAAGGTATTGATGGAAGTGATGGGTCATTTGGGTTGTATTGGGGTTGACCCGATTCGATTCGAGTTGACCCGATTCGATTCGGGTTGAGATCTTGGCTTGATGGATCAGTTCACCTGGGAGCTCCAACGACATTGTCGAGCAAGTTGAATAGAGTGTAATATTTAGTTAGGGATTGTTTTTCCTTCACTTAAATCCACTGTCTCTTCGTTCCTCAATGTATGTATACTGTTTTTTTCTTTCTGTTGTAATTTGGATTTTGGATCTCTGCTTTCATTTCCTTATTTCCTAATTCATATATATCACAGTAATTTTTTTAGTTTTTATCCCTATTCCTGAGACCATAACAAAGCATTCTAGGGGTTGAATGTCGGAACGGCACCACTAATTCATTGCCATGGGTTAGGACTTAGGGGTCATTTGGTTGTTGGTTAGGAAGGGAGTTATTCATGTATTAAAACTAGCATAGCTAATATCATGTTTGGTGGCTTTTTAATTGCTTTGTATAAAATTCAGCACACCACAGTGTTTGGTTATCATTTTAAAATTATTTCATGAGGTGAAGAAGATGGAATAACTAAACCCTGCAAAACTAGTCCCTATATTTCTTTTTCTTTTTTTGGATAAGGTAAAGTTTTAATAAAGCACCAAAATGGTACAAAGCAGTACATGACTAAGCATCCCCCAACCAGACAAATCTACATATTCCCACCCAACATATACAAGAAACCCAAGAATTGATCCATACTCGCTATTGTGCTACTATTACACCAGAAATATAAATATTGCAAACATTTGTGCTTCACTCCATGTATGTGACTTCTCTTCCATTCAAAACACGCACTATTTCTTTCCAACCACATGGTCCAGAATATGCAAATGGGAATAGTCTTCCTACATTTCTAATACTTGCATAACTTTAACCAACAACCAAACGACCCCGTAGTGTAAATACACGAGTGTTTAAAAAAAGTTCAAAAAATAACCAAAAAAAAGCTCTCATCTTCCATTATCGTTCTCCCTTAACTGGACAGAATACCCATATAAAGCAATAAGCAGATTTGAAGTACCACGGCACTCACTAATTGTAGGTTACAATGGCCCAATGGGTTCGAATTCAGTATAACTACATATATTTTCCAAAAATATTAATTTTTTTAGATAAATAGCTCTAGCCCAATCCGCAAAATATAATTAAAAAAGATCTAATCTTGCATTATCATTCCCCCATAACAGGAAGCAACTAACATAATCATATAGAACAATAAGCAAAATATGTGCATTTCAGGAATAGAGACTGAACATATCGATCTGTAATATGGCCTCATTTTGATATAGGCATAAGCCTATTAGCAAGAATCCAAGTGGAAGATTGAACTTGGGCACCAAGTTTTAATATGTGTGGTGGATACATTTGTTCATAACATTACCCATGGCATCAAACTTGGAGACCAAGTACTTCTTGCTATAAATAGAAGGGCTTCCCATAGTTGAAGACACACCAAAAACAATTCAAGAGCTTCTCATCTCTTAGCTTTGTCTTCTTCTTCCTCCTGTTTTATTTAGAGTATTATTGTAAGAGAGTTATGTGTTGGGAAACACTTGTGTGAACCCTTCTTTGGAGTGATCTTGTGAGGTTATTCTCTTGGGATACTTTTGGGGTAATTAGAGTATTTACTCTAATTTTGTACTCTCTATTGTACTCTTGTTGATATAGTGAAATTGCTCCTCTCCGCTTGTGGACGTAGGTCACACTGACCGAACCACGTTAAATCTGTGCCTCATTTATTTTCTTTGCTTGCCGTTGTTATCAACTTACTATTGTTTTTGTTATTGTCATTATAATATTATTTGGCTAAATTCCGCATTACCCGGGTTCTCGATCCTAACAAATTGGTATCAGAGCCGGATCTAACCGGGTTAATTTCAATAGCCAAAGATGACTGTAACAAAGACTTACGTTGAGAAATTTGACCGAAGTGCAAACTTCGGGATGTGGCAATTGAAGATGGAAGCTATCCTAATTCAGGACGGCTTAGATATGGCACTGGAAGGAAAGGAGAAGAAACCAGAAAGTATGACGGACCCCGAGTTTGCCGTCATAGACAAAAAGGCAAAATCAGGTATCATTTTAAATCTCTCAAATGAGGTTTTACGTGAAGTATCTGCAGAAACCACAGCCAAAGGCATATAGGAAAAATTAAAAACCCTGTATATGAAGAGGACAGTGGAAAATAGACTTTACTTGAAGCAAAAACTTTACACATTTCGTATGGTTGAAGGTACTTCTATACTCTCACATCTTGATGCATTTGATTCCATTCTTATGGATTTGAGCAATATTGATCTTTGAAGTTAAAGATGAGGATCAAGCCGTGTTATTGCTTATTCCCTTCCCCAGTCATTTAAACATATAAGAGATACTATGCTTTATAGAAAGGATAATATCTCTTATAGAGATATCAAATCTATCTTAAAATCAAAAGAACAGATAGATAGAGATATTACTAGGGAAACTAGTACACCCCTTGGGGAAGGCTTGTTTGTAAGAGGTAGATCTGATAAGAAAGAATCAAGTAGTGAGAGGTCTAAATCAAGGTCAAAGTCTAGATACAGACATGTAAAGAGACTCGGACACCCGGTGCTGAATCAAAAAAAAAAGTCTAGATACAGACATGTTGTGTGCAAATATTGTCATAAGAAAGGTCATATTATTTCCGAATGCTATAAGTTGAAAAACAGAGAAAAGCATAAGGAAAAGAAAAATGAGCACCAAAATACTAACACCGTGAAGCAAGTGTAGTTGCGGATGAGATCGAGGAACAATATTTTTAGCTACTACCAATAGCTTTAAATCTAATGATGAGTGGATTTTAGATTCGGTTGCTCTTATCATATGTGTCCCAATAGGGATTTGTTTACCACATACGAATCTGTTGGAGGTGGAGTTGTCTTGATGGGCAACAATGCTCCATGCAAAGTTATTGGTAAAGGTACAATCCGAATCAGAATGCACGATGGCGTGGTGAGAACTCTCACCGATGTTAGATATGTTCCTGACTTAAAGAAAAATCTCATCTCATTGGGCACTCTAGAATCTGTTGGGTGCAAATACACAGGTGAAGGTGGAGTTTTGAAAATCTCTCTAGGTGCTTTGCTGATAATGAAAGCACGCAGATCTGGTACGTTGTACACTTTATTGGGATCCACTGTTATAGGTGTTGCTGCAGTTTCCACATCAAATCAACCTGATTCCAACATCACTAAATTGTGGCATATGCGACTGGGGCGTATGAGTGAGAAAGGTCTTTCCATTCTCAACAAAAGAGGTATCCTATGTGGACAAAGTACCGGAAATATGGAGTTGCGAACCAAAATTTATAATTTGTGTGTTCGGGAAGCGAAAAGAGTCGAGCTTCAAATCTCCAGCAATTCATCGAACAAAAGGTACTCTAGATTACATTCATTCGGATCTTTGGGGTCCTTCTCGTACCCCGTCAAAAGGTGGATGGTATATGCTAACTTTCATTGATGATTATTCAAGGAAAGTTTGGGTTTATTTCCTGAAAAATAAAAGTGATGTTTTCTTAACTTTCAAACAATGGAAAGTTTTGATTGAGAAGCAAACAGGAAAACAGGTCAAGTGGCTTAGAACAGATAATGGCTTGGAATTTTGTAATGATGAGTTCAACGAATTTTGCAAAAATGAAGGAATTGCTCGACATAGAACTGTGAGGATGACCGCTCAGCAAAATGGTGTTGCAGAAAGGATGAACAAAACTCTTTTGGAAAGAGCTCGTTGCTTGATTTCAAATCTTGGGTTGACAAACACCTTTTGGGCGAGAAGCTATCTCTGACTTGTTATATTGTCAACCGTGCTCCTTCTGCACCTTTGAACTTTAAGACTCCAGAGGAAATGTGGTCAGGTACTCCTGCTAATTATTCAAATTTAAAAAATTTTGGTTGTCCCGCGTACATGCATGTGAATGAAGGAAAATTAGAGCCAAGGGCTAAAAAGTGTATTTTCCTTGGATATGCATCTGGGGTGAAAGGATAGACTCTGGTATCCTGATCCCAAGTCACCAAAATTTATAATTAGCATAACCGGAAAATTTATAGTTGCCATGTATGGGATCAAAAGATGTAACCTTTGATGAATCTTCTATGTTACATCCCAGAAAAGAGTCTTCTAGTTCTTGTAATAAGAGCAAAGAGCAAGGTATACATGAGCAGGTGGAGGTTGAGCTTGGCATTCCTTCTGAGCCAAGCTCATCAACTGTGGAACAAAATACAGTTGAAACTCCTGAAGTTGAGCCAGAAGCTGAAGCTCCAGAAGTTGAACCAAATGAGTATTCCATAGCCACACACAGACCAAGGAGACAAATTCAAAAACCAGGAAGGTATGCAGATTATGTTGCATTTGCTTTTTCAGTTGCGCAGGAAACTGAAGAAATTGGAGAACCATCAAAATATTCAGAAGCAGTTTCTGGTGTTGATTCAGCCAAGTGGCTGATTGCAATGAATGAAGAAGTTGAATCTCTCCACAAGAATGGTACTTGGTCTCTTGTAAAGCCCCCATCAGGAAAGAGAATTGTTGGTTGCAAATGGGTCTTCAAGAAAAAGGATGGCATTCCAGGGGTTGAAGATGCACGGTATAAGGCACGATTAGTTGCAAAGGGCTATAGTCAGGTACAAGGAGTTGATTTTAATGATATTTTCTCACCTGTTGTTAAACATAGCTCCATTCGTGTTTTGCTTGCCTTAGTTGCCATGTATGATTTGGAGTTAGAACAACTTGATGTTAAGACAGCTTTCTTACATGGCGAACTTGAGGAACAAATATACATGCATCAACGTGAAGGTTTTGAGATTGAAGGAAAAGAAGATCATGTTTGCTTGTTGAAGAAATCCTTGTACGGATTAAAGCAGTCTAGATAAAATTTCTCCAAGACAATGGTACAAGAGGTTTGATTCCTTTATGTTGGGTCATGGTTATTCGAGGAGCATGTATGATAGTTGTGTTTACTTCCGGAAGATAAATGATGATTCATTTGTTTACTTATTGTTATATGTTGACGACATGCTCATTGCTGCAAAGGATTTGACAGAAATTCATAATTTGAAAAGTCAGCTGAAAAGTGAATTTGAAATGAAAGATTTGGGAGCAGCTAAGAAAATCCTTGGCATGGAGATCAAAAGAGATCGAGGAGCCAACAGGCTATTCCTGACCCAGAAGAAGTACTTGGAGAAAGTCTTGGAGAGGTTTGGCATGAAAGATGCTAAACCAGTGAGTACTCCTCTTGCTGCTCATTTTAAGTTATCAGCTGCTCAATCACCGCAGTCAGAGGAAGAAGAGAGGTATATGGCACAAGTACCATATTCTAGTGCAGTCGGCAGTATTATGTATGCAATGGTGTGTACACGTCCAGACATTTCACAAGCCGTAAGTGTGGTAAGCCGGTATATGGCTTGCCCGGGTAAATCACATTGGCAGGCTGTGAAATGGATTCTCAGATACTTGCGAGGTACTTTAAACGCATGTTTAGAGTTTGGGAGAAATA
This sequence comes from Lycium ferocissimum, assembly GCF_029784015.1. Taxonomy (NCBI): domain Eukaryota; kingdom Viridiplantae; phylum Streptophyta; class Magnoliopsida; order Solanales; family Solanaceae; genus Lycium; species Lycium ferocissimum. The sequence continues at coordinate 46,379,322 of NC_081352.1, forward strand.
CTAACTCTTTGGTTGGTTTTGTAGACTCAGATTATGCAGGTGATCTTGATAAAAGAAGATCACTAACAGGCTATGTATTTTGCATTGGTGATTGCGCTATCAGTTGGAAAGCTACATTACAACATGTAGTAGCTTTATCTACTACTGAAGCAAAATATATGGCAGTGACTGAGGCGATCAAAGAAGCCTTATGGTTGAAGGGTCTATTTGGTGAACTCAGCTTATACCAAGGTGGTATTACCATTTTCTGTGATAGTCAAAGTGCCAGTCACTTGACTAAAGATCAGATGTATCATGAGAGGACGAAATATATAGATATCAAGTATCACTTCATCCGGGAAACTATTGCTGAAGGAAAGGTCTTTGTTTAGAAAGTCAACACCAGAGACAATCCTGCCGACATGTTTACAAAGCCTCTTCCAGTTGGCAAGTTCAAGCTCTGCTTGAACTTGATTGCCTTTTATGAAGGATGATTTAGCCCATATGGGCTTTAGCTGAGATAGTGGAGCAAAATTACTATATCACTCAAAATTAGGCCAAGGTTCTTGTGGAGATTTGTAATATGGGCTTCGTTTTGATATAGGCATAAGCCTATTCACCAGCACACACAGCAAGAATCCAAGTGGAAGATTGAACTTGGGCACCAAGTTTTAATATATGTGGTGGATACATTTGTTCATAACATTACCCATGGCATCAAACTGGAGACCAATTACTTCTTGCTATAAATAGAAGGGTTTCCCATAGTTGAAGACACACCAAAAACAATTCAAGAGCTTCTCATCTCTTAGCTTTGTCTTCTTCTCTCCTCTTTATTTAGAGTATTATTGTAAGAGAGTTACGTGTTGGGAAACACTTGTGTGAACCCTTCTTTGGAGCAAGATCCGCGAGGTTATTCTCTTGAGATACTTTTGGGGTAATTAGAGTATTTACTCTAATTTTGTACTCTGGAAAGCTATCGTACTCTTGTTGATATAGTGAAATTGCTCCTCTCTCTAAAGCGAATGTATCGGAACGTAGGTCACTTTGTTCGGAGAAAGTCGACACCGACCGAACCACGTTAAATTTGTGCCTCATTTATTTTCTTTGCTTGCCGTTGTTATCAACTTACTATTGTCTTTGTTATTGTCATTATAATATTATTTGGCTAAATTCCGCATTACCCGGGTTCTCGATCCTAACACGATCCACCGAGGATTTTAAGTTAGTACATTTTAACTACTACGTAACTCACTAATTGCAGGTGACAATGGGTTCAAATTCAGTATAAATACATACATTTCCAACAAAAGAAAAAAAATCAGATAAACAACTCAAGCCCAATCCGCAAATACAATAAAAAAGATATAATCTTGCATTGTCAAACTATGAGAGAGACCCAACATACCGATCCATCAAGGTTCAGAGCTTGAAGAAACCATTGATAACCAACAGTAGACTTAAATGAAATCGGGTCAGGAGAAACTTCCGGGTTTTGTTGCAATTTCTGGCCACAGTATATACAAATCAACGACTGTAGCCCTCTGAGAAGCTTACCTTTGCAATGGTTACAACGGAGATATGGTGGAGAAGGATCAAAGGCGGCTATAGTGGCGGAAAGAGAAGGTATTGATGGAAGTGATGGGTCATTTGGGTTGTAATCGGGTTGACCCGATTCGGTTCGGGTTGAGATCTTGGCTTGGTGGATCAGTTCACTTGGGAGCTCCAACGACATTGTCCTGCAAGTTGAATAGAGTGTAATATTTAGTTAGGGATTGTTTTTCCTTCACTTAAATCCACCGTCTCTTCGTTCCTAGATGTATAATATATATACCGTTTTTTCTTTCTGTTGTAATTTGGATTTTGGATCTCTGCTTTCATTTAATTTTTTTCCTAAATTCGTGTCACAGTATATTGTTTTTTAGTTTTTATCCCAATTCCTGAGTCTTGGACCATAACAAAGCATTCTAGGGGTTAATGTCGGAACGATCACTCAATTTATAGTAATTGACCACCATAGTCATTCAATTTTATTTAGTCTCTTTGAATTTTGCAATTAGCTTTCATGGTTATTTTTAATTGGAAATATAATTTTGTTACATATTTAATGACGTAACAACTATTACGCAATTTTTAGGAAAAATATTTGAAAATTTTAGATTAATATTTAAATTTATTTAGGACTCAACTCATCCTAAATCCGACCCACTTAAAATGAGTTGACTATATAGGGGATAACGTTAATAATATTTAATTATTTAATAAAAAGAATGGAAAAGACTCAAATATGTCATCAAACTATCGGCAATGGCTCATGTATACCACTCGTCAATAGCATGGCTCATTTATGCCATTGCTTGAATTCTACCAAAATGACTCATCCATGCCATTTTTCATTAACGTCGATTTTACAATACAATCTGATATGACACGTGGCCTCCAATTAGAGGTCCGCGTCGTTTAATTAAACCACCACATTTTAATTAAGGATTTAATATGTGTTGATTTAATTAAACGATGTGGACATCTAATTGGAGGTCACGTGCCATATCTGGTATTATAAAATCGACGTTAATGAAAAATGGCATGGATTGAGCATTTTGGCAGCGCCAAGAATGAAATCGGCCCAAACTATTGACGAATGTCATAAATAAGCTATTTATGATAGTTCGATTGCATATTTGAGCCTTTCCCGTAAAAAGAATATGATGATTAAATGTTATTAAGGGCTTCCCTAATATTTAAAACATTTTTTTGCATGGATTTCCCTTCAAAGGCACTGGTCTTTAATGTTTGCCCCTTAAATTGCTGGTCCTTAATTTTTGCCCTTTGCTTAAAAAAGTGGCCGAAAATATCCCGAGATTCTGGGTTCGAACTCCCGCTCAGTAAAAAAAAAAAATCGTAGGGCAAGACTTTCGCGAAACCTCTGCCTTAAGGCTTAACATTTGCCCAAAATTAGGCCTATTCGGGCAAAAGTTATGTTACGCCTCGAATTTTCGCACGTTAAAGTCGCATCATGAGTTAGTCGACGTAAGTTCAAAAAGAAATTATGTTGAGGATAAAAGGGATTTATTTTATTAATAAAAATGGTTACAAGAGTCTATAAATAATATTAGTAAGTGGCGGGAAGATTTGGAGGGTGAATGAATCAAAGAAGCATGAGTTTCGTCAAAAGTCGGCAAGTTGGGAATACGATAACTTGTACTTTTGGGTGAGATTACGAGTGCTCCACATGCTAAGCAAGTAATGATATAAAGTATTTGAATTGTATAATGGTCTCTTGTTAAGTTTGGAAGTCAAACGAGTTGTAATTCGAAAGTCGACAAAGAGCGTCGCAAGTTAAGTTTGTAAATTTCACTGAAATTTGGGTCAGATGTCTCGGAGATTTTCTCTTAATCTACTTAGAGTTACGGGGTGATCCACCTACCAAATCGAAGGTCTACGAATCTAGTTTCCATTGTATTTTACCGTTTGTCAATACAACGTCCGAGTAGAGAGAAATCTGCATTTCCGTCCAAGGGTGCAAACTGCCACAGGGCAGTGGGCCCAACTTAAGTGATATAAATAAAGTCCCCAACGTTTTAGGCCCTCATTTTCATCAATATTAAAACCTAGAACAGCCCTTATACTCTCCCAAATTTATTCTCCATCAATCACAACTAAGTTCAAAGGCAAATCAAGTGATTACAACATAAGGAATCACATGACAATCATAGAATCGTAGATTTCTCGTTGTTTCGATTTTCGGAAGAAAGCTTCGTCTTGAAATAACTTAAGTTGCAGAGTATTATTCAACTTTTGAGGTATGATTTAACCTTCCCTTCATCTCTTTGAGCCTTAAAAGTAATTAAACCTAAGAAAATGGAGGGAAAATCCCATATGAATAAGTTATGGTTAAAACTTGAAGCTTCCATGGACATGGCTAAATTGTTGAGCTATTTGTGTTGGGTTTGTTGTATTGTTTGGAGTTATGATGGTATGGATCGAATCATGGTAGTAAGGAAGAATATAAAAGTAGGTTTTTGGTAGTGTTTTATGTTAGTTACACTACAAAAGAGCTTACAAACTCGTGCCTACGAATTGCTCGATAAAATGCCTAAATGAAGATTTTTATTGGCTATATGCTCAAAGTTGATCTCGAATTGTTCGTATCTTGTAGGAAGTCAGTTATAAATTGTTCGAAGCTTATGGAAATGTGTATAACTCCAATCGACGAGGTATGTAGGGCTTTCTATTCTCTTTGTGGCATGACTAGATTTCAAATGACCTTTCATTGAAAAGTCGTTCCGCTAACTTGGGTCGATCGTGTTCCATGATAATTGAGCTGGCACATACTCATCTATGACTTGTACCAAATTATGGTCCACATCTCCTTTTTTTGGCTATCGATTAAAAGACTTTCCGTTCAACTTGTGTCGATTATGTCCCAAAATGGTTAAGCTTACCCTTTTCTCATGAATGGCTTGTATTGAAGTACCTTTCACATTTCGTATCCCTCTTGTTTATCGAATGAAGAATGATATTAGTTATGGTACTCTTCACATCAAAGTTGAGTTGATTGTACTTCCTTTAATTGAATTAATCCTTATCTCTTGTCTATTGTTCCAAGGTGACGAACCTCTCGTTGGCACACTCTTTCCGATAAAAGTTGTGTCGATCATATTTCATAAGAGTTTGGCTAACTTTGGCTTCATGAATAATTCATAACAAGATGTTTCCTTGTACTTTTACTTCTTTGGCCTAATGATCAAATAATGATAAACGTAGCGACAATAATGATAGTCGGAGGATAACGACGATAGGTCATTCCGACTCTTTCCATGATATTTCTTCTGAGGTCAGTCTTGCATTGCACTTGTATATATGTATTTATTTTCATTACTGAGCCGCGCTATAGTCGACCGGGTAGGCACTTATGTGCACCTAAACATGTACTTTCTTTACCGAGCCGTGTTGTAGGCGGCCGGTAGGCAAATAATCGTGCATTGCCACCGATCGGTCGGGTAGATGTTGTTACGATGATGAGCTCGCCCTTACGTAGGGATTTATTATTGTTATATGATATGATGTGTGCCTCCACAACAGGAATGATTTTACGGGTACGCATTTACATTTATTTCATGATTATGGTCGCCCGCATGCCTCGTTCGTAGTTTCTGTGTTGTCTCTGTATATCTTTTCTCGTTATCCGTATCTCTTATGCTTATGTTATGTTTATGCTTACCGCCTTACATACCTCGGTACATCTTTACCGACGCATTTCCGTGTATTCGTGATCACGCCAACGGTACGGTAGATGGATTGTTGTACCTTTCTCGATAGGGATACGAGTTCGACGGGGATGTTCGCACTCACGTTCTTCGGAGTTCTTTGGTCGAGTCATTAAATAGGATACGTACAATATATATATATATATATATATATATATATATATATATATATATATATATATATAATGAGTATGGCTATGGGTACGTCGGGGCCATTGTCCTGACCAATTGATGCATATTAGTGCTCTTGGGAAGCTTACTGTGACTATCGGTTAGTGTACAAGTATTATGTTTGGCCTTACTTCGCCTTTCCGGTTGTCTTTTTTGGTTGTGGCCTTATCGGCCCTAGTTATGCATATATGTGTTGTTGGACGCTTTTACGCTTGCGAGTTGTTATGATATACTTCTTACTATTGTTATTCGAGCGGCCTCGTCGCCTATGATTCACGTTATAGGTTTAGATATCACAATTGGTTCGCTCGGCCCCTTCGGGTGCCGGGTGCCGGCCACACCCCAAGGTTGGGGTGTGACAAGTTAGGCCTTAAGGCCTAATTTTGGCCAAAAGTTTGACTTAAGGCCTAACTTTTGCCCGAATATGCCTAATTTTTCTACGAAACTCTGCCTTACGAATATTTTTTTATTTTGACTGAGCCGGAGTTCGAACCGAGAACCTCGAGGTATTGGGCGAAGGGAAAAAAAAATTAAAGAACAGCAATTTGAGGGGCAAAAATTAAAGACCACTCCCGAATAAGGAAAATCGTGAAAATTATGTTAGAAATTGAAGGTAAGCGAGTCGGGTTAAAAATTGGGTCAATTTCGGATGGGTTGGGTCCTAAATAAGTCTAACTATTTATTTTAATTTTTTAAACATTTTTTTCCTAAAAATTTATGTTGTCACGTCATTAAATAGGTACCAAAATGGACCATGAAAGTTAACTAGGCAAAGTCCTGACTTTTGAAAGATAAAACAAAGTTGAACGGTTTTGGCGGCCAATTACTCTAAATTGAGTGACCCTTGTGGCATTCAACTCAATTTGGTGGCCAATTACTGAAAGTTGAGTGCCACTCAACTGAGCATTCTCGTTAGCAGCCTTTATTTTTCCCCTTATTGCTTTTAATTTTTGCTAAGCCATGGCGTTGCACATCTAAATTCTAGTTATGGTAAATATCCCTTTGATTTACCGTAGTATCTGGGAACCAAAAATTACCCGTCAGTCCTAAATTACGTCTGTAAGTTTGAGGGTTGATTTCTCAGATGACTACTCGACTACGAATAGCTACTATTATCTCAGAAAGTTGCTTTTGTTCTTTATTCCATCTGAGAAATCAACCCCAAGTTTCAGTTGCGCGCTTGACATTACCTAGGAGCTTCCTGTGGATTTACCTTGAAATTCAACTGCGCTGTTACTAAAATCTTTTTTACTACAGGATCCATCTTCCTAAATTTGCATTATAATAAAGGTGAAATGACCAACATCAACAGGAGAGTTGCGAGATTGTATAATTTGTATCTTCTACAGATTTTTTGCTGGTTCATTTTGAACAATATTCAACCAAGCCTTTTAACGACACAATGTCACTTCAACGAACAAACGCTTATGCAATTTTGGTTTGAGGCTTTGTTTGAAGAGTTCCTTAACTGGTGTGGTTTCTAAAATGCTCGTCAGCATGTATTGTTCTTGTTGCTTTAGGTACATGAGAGTTGAATATTGCAAGAACATTTTTCGAAAAATGATTTTCTTCCGTGGAGGAGTCCTTCAAAGTATTTATGTGATTCCAAATTCCATTAACTTTACTGCATATGCGTGGTGTGTGTTTTAGTGAAGTTACTTGCCTGCAATTAGGAGTATTTGCATCTGTTATGTTATGGTAGTTCATATTCTTGCTTCTTCTTTGAACCATAAACCCAATATAGCAAACTTGGGATAGACAGACAAGCATTCATGATTGCTGAGACTTCTTTTTACCCATATAACAGATACTGGAAATATCCATATGTCAAAGGATCAACTTAACTGATACTAGTAGTAAGAGAGGAAAGAGTAATTGTCTAAATAGAAACATTATCAAGTTGCATTTAGTAAAGAAAAAAGGGTGTAGAAATAGAATTCCTCAGCAATAAGAAAAAACTAGTGGTAACGACTAATAACGACAAGCAAACAAGTCTTGTGACAGCATCGTCAGCTTGGGTTGCCATGCGAACCTCCTAAGTTTATGTTCCTGCGTAACGAATTTAAGTCAGAAAACTGTGGAAGGAAAAAAAACAAATAAGAAGTTGGGAATTACAAATGCGTTTCATGATCTTAGGACATTGTAGGCAGATAAGGATACGCGAAATACCTTTGATGTGTGATTTTCAAGGAGAAACATCATATGAGGGTGAAACTCCAGGGCGAACTCCAGAGAAGATAGCCTTGTGATCCATCTTTTCCACATAATCAGTCCAAAAAGACGGACTTCCAGCAAGCTCCTCGGATTCCAGGAGATTATCAGGTTGCTCTTGAGCCAAGTTATTCATGCTCATCTCATCCATGAGCATTTTTCCCAAATATGAATCAGACTTAAAATCTGCAGCACTTGCAATCTTCTTTCTCCCTTCATTCTTTCCCCCCAACTCTTCTTCAATTTGCATTTTCCTTTTTTCACCTCGATCGCCTCTTCCCTTGTTTTCAACACCATCTTCTATCTCATCACTATGTTCCTGTGCAACTTCAGTGCTGCCTAGCTCTCGTGGGCGTGCAAATAAAGAGTTGAACAAGAGCATTTTGGTTTCCTTAGAGGAGATATTATTCCCAACTTGTGTATTGTCTTCCATCTTTTTCTCTAATATCTCTAGTCGCCGTTGCAGCATTATGATTTCTTCCCTCATTGCGACTTGTTCTTCCCTGATTTCTTTAATTTCCTTCTCCATTGTAAACGTAGCCGTTTCATCAATAGCTTGCTCAGTTGGCTGCTCATTCATCTGGGACTTTGGAGTCTTCCTCTTGATATTCTTCAACCACTGCTTTTTTCCTCTCTGAAACAATTCATGCCAAAACTCAAATCTGCCCCAACTTACTTTCCTGAATCCCTATTATTTCATAAAGAAAAAAAAAATAGTCTCAAGTTCTCAAATGTAACATACCACTACAATGCAATACTAACAAAATCATACTCACATAGCTGTTGAGTTGGCAGACGAAGCTACAGATATTGTTATGGCGGAAGAAACAAGGTAGAACTTGAGCAGCAAATTTATGACAATCGTTAATAATGAAGCTTGTACCATTATTACTCCATGAAATCAAGGAGTTGAACTGAATGTCAGCAAGCATTTCATAAGTCTTTAACACAAACGGACATGGTCGCCTTTGAGAATTGCGGCGATTCGAAACATTGCCATGAAGTACTTCATTGCTTATGTTGTCACATTGATCATCATCCTCTAGCATTGATATGCCTATGTGAACATCTTTTAGCCCTTCATTACCTTCTCCCAAAACTTCAATAATATCATCTATATTTGTCATTTTGTCTTTTCCTCTGTCTGATTCCATAGTTGAAGATATCTTTCACAATGAACTTCAAAGAAAATTACTAGCTGATCAAGTGTTCAAGACTCAATGTATTTTGATAAGTGCTCAGTTTTCTGAAATTTTATACTAGTACTCTTCTAGTTATATAAGTACCATTCTTATTCTAACATGCATTCCCCCTAACTTTCAGTTTTTTGGGTTGATAAGACTTTAGGTCCCTAAATTGATAATTTGTGATTTTGGTCCTAATGATATGCGACTAAACACATTGAACCTTCAATTATTTGAAGTAGTGCACTTTTAATGCTTATGCTTGCGTCTCGTCACAAATTTACCGAATTATCAACTGTTACATGACTTAATTAGCTACATGTAATGATAAATTTGTACTATTACTCAATATTTGAGCGTGATATGATCTTAAAAAGTGGTCTAAATATAACATATTTCATACATAGAGGGACCAAAAGCATACAATTTTATTAATTAAAAGTTAAATGTGCTATGTTAGATATCACAAGGCTATTGTCCCTAGTTTTTTTCTATCAAATATTTTAGATTGGACACAAGTCTTACATTTATTTGTGCGATGTAAACACCTGTTTATAAATGTGGAATATGTACCCTAGAAAGTCTAGTTTAATTGTTTAGTAATTTTTTTTTCTTCCCAAATATTGTAATGAAAGAACATAAGAAAACTAAGGGTGTAGATCAATCCATGTTGTTAGTGATGAAATGGGGAATAGGTAAATATTTTATAAAAAGAATATATACTTGAGTAAACTGATACTTGCAATGAGGTAAGGTAACACAATGCACATTAAGGAATGCAAATGCAACATGCAGGAACTTCCTAATATACGGAGAAATTAAAACTTGTTTACTTCCATGAAAAGAAATTCTAACCAGTTTGGCCACTTTGTAATTAGTTTTTAAACTTATTCCTGGTCACGCAAATTTAAAGTGCCTTTATTTCTGGTTTAGCCCGTGATCTATTCTTTTATTTACGGGCAATTCACAGAATTGCCCTTCGTTTGGGGTGGTCTTTAAATTTTGCCCCTCATATTTGAAATCTTTAAATTTTGCCCTTCGCATAAACCCATAGGTTCCGGTTCGAACCCACGCGCAATCAAAATTTTAAAAAAATTCGCAAGGCAAGTTTAAATTTCGCTATGCCCCAACAAAGATGCTTGTGAAGGAATTACCAAAGTTATGCGGACCGCATCTTATGCCTTATGGGAGACTTGGCATAAGTATGCGTCAAGATAACTTTGATAATTCATTCAAAAGTTTATGCGGATCCGGCAGATAAAAGTTTGCCCATTAAAAGTATGCACTCCAACCGGCATAACTTTGTGAAGGAATTACCAAAGTTATCGGGACCGACATACTTATGCCTTATGGGCGGACTTGGCATAAGTATGCGGTCCGCATAACTTTTTTGATAATTCCTTCACAAAGTTATGCGGTCATGTGCATCATTTGCCCGTTAAAAGTATGCCCCGCGCATAACTTTGTGAAGGAATTATCAAAGTTATCTCTTGGGACCGGCATACTTATGCCAAGTCCGCCCATAAGGCATGGTATCGGGTCGGACATAAAACGTGTAATTCCTTAACAAAAGTATGCCGGGTCCGGCATACACGCGACAAACCTTGTCTTGCAATTTTTTTTTTAATTTATGCTTGAGCGGGGTTGAACTCGAACCTCATTATTTGTGTAGCTCAAAGTTGCAATGCGAAGGGCAAAAATTAAAGACCCAAGAATATGAGGGGCATAATTTAAAGACCACAAATATGAGGGGCAAAATTTAAAGACCACCCCAAAAGAAGGGCACTCCGCGCAAAAAAATGTTTATTTACTCCTATATTATACGGACTCTAGTTGACTAGACTAAGAGAACACACGGTGTTAGCTCAACCTCTATATATATATATATATATATATATATATATACTAGTTTCTTCGAATGTGCGTTGCACATTATTCCCTATCAATTTATCACATAAAAAATGTTAGGTAATATTACTTGTCATTACATTATATTACAAAAATATGAGTAGACATTAACTTTAATAGTGAGGTAAAAGATATTATTAGACAATTTAACATTCCCAATTTTATAATAACACTAACTTTTCAAGTTTACAATATATAGTGAAAAATATTTAATCCGTACAAACTATTAAAATAGAAATAACACACACTCGATAACCTATCAAGGTATCACCCCTCTTATCTTTAGATGCACCTTCAAGGATCCTGGTATAATTGAACCATTGTGTCTTAGAAATAAATAATACAGATAAATATATTTAGTGTACATACGTTTGTAGCTCTTTTTATACATAATAACTTGTGTACTCGAGGTAGAGATTAAAAATAAAAATATACTTTTTAGCATTGCACGAGAAAAAAGAACTAAGATATATAAAATGTGTCCAACGGGAGGGTTTGATTATGAATAGGATTAGAATTTTTTTTTTTTTTAAAAATCTAGATCTTTTCAAGAATGAAATAAGTCCAAGAATTTGATTATTATTGGGATTGAAATTGTTTATGTTACGAATTAGTTTTTTTAAAAGATAAGAATACACCATCATCATATTGTTAGGAGATTGGTGGAGCAGTATAGGGAGCGGAAAAGGGACTTGCACATGGTATTCATTGACCTAGAGAAAGCTTACGATAAAGTGCCAAGAGAGGTTCTGTGGAGATGCTTGGAGGCTAAAGGTGTACCTGTGGCGTACATTAGAGTGATCGGGGACATGTATCATGGAGCCAAGACCGGGGTAAGGACTATAGGAGGAGACTCGTAGCACTTTCGCCTCGATGGGTTTGCATCGGGGATCGACCCTTAGCCCATTTTTATTTGCCTTGGTGATGGATGGATTGACGCGACGAATTCAAGGTGAGGTGCCATGGTGTATGTTGTTCGCAGATGACATAGTCTTGATTGACGAGACTCGTAGCGGAGTTAACTCTAAGCTAGAGGATTGGAGACAGACGTTAGAGTCTAAAGAATTCAAGTTGAGTAGGACGAGACGAGTACTTGGAGTTCGAGTTCGATGGCGTACCTCGGGGGGCGACATGGAAATGAGCTTGGTACCCAAGTCATTCAAAAGAAAGGAAGTTTCAAGTATCTTGAGTATTTTACAAGAAAATGGGGATATTGACGATGATGTCACACATCGTATTGGTGCGGGATGGTTGAAATGGAGGCTCGGCTTCGGTGCTTTGTGTGACAAGAAAGTGCCACCAAAACTTAAGGGCAAGTTCTACAAAGTGGTGGTTAGACCGACTTTGTTGTACGGGGCAGAGTGTTGGCCAGTCAAGAACTCTCATGTGCAGAAGATGAAAGTCGCGGAAATGAGAATGTTGCGGTGGATGTGTGGGCACACTAGGAGAGATAGGATCAGGAATAAGGACATTCGGGACAAGGTTGGAGTGGCATCGGTGGAGGACAAAATGCGGGAAGCGAGGCTGAGATGGTTTGGGCAAGTGAAGAGGAGAGACATAGATGCCCAGTGCGGAGGTGTGAGAGGTTGGCTATGGACAGTTTTAGGAGAGGTAGAGGAAGGCCAAAGAAATATTGGGGAGAGGTGAATAGGCAGGACAAGGCGCAGTTTCAGATTACCGAGGACATGACCTTAGATAGGAGGTTGTGGAGGGCTCAGATTAGGATAGAAGGCTAGTAAGTAGTCTCGCTTTTCTATCGCACTAGTAAGTGTAATTTTGCTCTACTTTTTATTGCCCTTTGATTCCTGCTTTTATGTACTGGGTCTTGTCTTTCCATGCTATTTTATCATGACTTCTTTGCTCTTGTTATTTCTCACTTTCGCATTGCTTTGATTTGCTTATCGGTATCTGACTTTTTTCTCTTGCTTTCTTTTGAACCAAGGGTCTTTCGGAAACAGCCTCCCTACCTTCCAAGGTGGGGGTACGATTTGCGTACACTTAACCCTCCCCAGACCTCACACTGTGGGATTCAACTGGGTATGTTGTTGTTGTTGAAGAATACACCATCATATATTTTGATTTGGATTATACAACTAATGAAGTATTTCACATTTTTGTACATTAATATTATAGAAAAGAAATAGGATTAGAGCTTATTTGGGTATAAAAGTCGTTCAATATTTAAAAGATATTTTGGTCAACAAACATTTATATTCATGCTTTTAAAATAGGGAAAAGGGCCTGATTTACCCCTCTACTTTCAAAAAAGGTTCATATTTACCCCTCGTTATACCATCAGGCCATTTATACCCCTACCATTACAATAGTTGAAATATTTGCCCCCTATTTTTAACGGAGGGTAAATATGAACCTTTTCCAAAGTAGAGGGGTAAATCAGGCCAGAAAAAATAAAACACCCTAAAGTTTCCAAACAAAACTTATTTCGGGTACCTTTTCAACCCCTAAAATGACTATCCGAACGTCTACATATCCTTGATGTATTGAGCCTACATTATTATGCGAAAAAAATATCGGAGTTCTATATAAAATATTGACGTTTCGGAGTCTTGACACACCACTAATCATTGGTCAAAGTATGAAAAAAAAACTAAATTTTTTCAACCAAAACTTACTTAAATACCTTTTCAACCCCTAAAATGACGATCCGAATGTCTACGAATCCTTGATGTATTGAGCCTACATTATTATGCAAGAAAAAAATATCGGGTTCTATATAAAATATTGACGTTTGAGTCTTGACACACTCAATCATTGGTCAAAGTATGAATAAAAAACAAAAATTGGCCAACTTTTTTTTTGCAACACTTAGTGTTATTTTCCATACTTTGACCAATGATTAGTGGGTGTCAGACTCTAAAACGTCAATATTTTATATGTAAACGATATTTTTTCTCGCGTACAATAATGTAGGCCTCAATACATCAGATTCGTCGACGTTCGGATCGTCATTTTAGGGGTTGAAAAGGTACCCGAAATAAGTTTTGGTTGAAAAAAATTTAGTTTTTATTCATCTTTGACCAATGATTAGTGGTGTGTCAAGACTCAAACGTCAATATTTTATATAGAACACGATATTTTTTCAAGGCACAATAATGTAGGCTCAATACATCAAGGATATGTAGACGTTCGGATAGTCATTTTAGGGGTTGAAAAATTGCGAAATAAGTTTTGTTTGGAAACTTTAGGGTGTTTTATTTTTAGGGCTCGATTTACCCCTACTTTGGAAAAGGTTCATATTTACCCCTCCGTTAAAAATAGGGGCAAATATTTCAACTATTGTAACGGTAGGGGTATAAATGGCCTGATAGTATAACGAGGGGTAAATATGAACCTTTTTTGAAAGTAGAGGGGTAAATCAGGCCCTTTTCCCTTTAAAATAGTATAGATAGATATATGTGCATGAGAAGAACAAGTATAGATAGGAGAACAAGTATAGATAGGAGTCCGATCTAGATTTCATAATTCACTCTTTTAACACCTCTCCTAGAAGGTGGTTGTAGTCTTTAGGTACTCTTTTTGGTGTAATACTTTTGATGTCTATGGTGATATATTCACATTTGTTACCCAAAAAAACTTAAAACTCACGGGGTCTAAATGACCCTCCGCAATTTCATAAGTTGATTGTATCAACCAAGTCGTAGTTTACATCACTAAGAATTATTAAAGCACTCAGACAAAGAGCTTGTATCACCATGTGTCTAGCCAACTCATCAAGAATATTTGAATAGATCAAACACTCAGAACATCATAATTGATAGCCTTTGATTTTAGGATACTCTCAGATAAATCTCCAATATCTCTTAGAAATATTTCTAATCTCCTCCGATTTCTCACATCATAAATCCAATTCACACAGCAGTTACAGTCCTTAATCTGAATAACCACTGAAGTAGTGCTATCGAAAATTGAGAGAGAAGAGAAGAGGAAGAAGGAAGATCGACTAAGACGGGATAACTTTCATTAACTATTTCACACAGCTCTCAGATACAACTTGAGCTTGTTAGAGATTGAAGCTATATGCAACTGAAAACTGAGGAAGGAAATCAACTGACATAATTAACATAATTTGAAAAAGAACACACAACCGATATGATTCAACTGCCTTCCAGTTGCTAACCTCCCAACAGATTATCTTCAAAACTCTCTGCCTGCATCTCATTTCCATTTTGCTCATGACAACGGCTTGAATTAGCACCAAACATGTTATTCCAGCTTCTTCTGATAATACAGTATTGCATATGCTGCTACCATACTTGGTGTACAATCAGAAACCGGAACACTCATCTTCCCCTGGGTTGAACAACCAAAGCTCATCTGTGGAGGCCTTAGCAGCTTAATAACCTTTTCAGCAGCAATAATTTGTTTTTCTCGAAGGTTGTCATCAAGTATTAAATCCCTGCGATTTCAAGATTCCCGAATCATATTTTAAGTCATTTTATAGATTTATAGCATGTACTTCCACACACACACAGGCACACAATTGCAGCTCTCTAGTTATCAACTTAAAAACCTTTTGTTCCATCTTTAATTGGTTCGGTCAGCATTTGCTACAGAAAGAAGTATAACAAACTGCTAGGTAGAAGACAGTATAATCTCCTGCCTCATGGCCAGCTGGTCTATTTTTTTTAAAAGGTATTTTATTGATGAAAAAAAAAAAAAAAAAATGAGCACCAAGAAGATGCAGAGTATGTACAGTACTTTTCAGTTCCTTATAAATGCAAGGATCTGAGAAAAGCTAGCATTAACTCCGTGTCACATACATGTAAAAGATGACACCAGAATTGCAAAAAAATACAAGGGTCAGTGCACATGTATAGTTTTTCCTTCAATACTTCTCTTATATTCTTCCCAACCATAGTACCCAAACAAAGGCAACCAGCTCATGCATTTCATAGAGGATATTGTAAGACAAGACACTTTATACATCATCACAGTTTTAAGTTTAATTGCTCCAGACAAAGTGAGAAACCAAAAAAGGAACGAGGACCATTTAGGGGAAGCTTACTTGAGCAATGATGACAGTTTAGAAGGTGTGCAATCCCGAAATAGAGCTTCAGGGATTACAGCTGAATCCAATAGAATATTAGGAAGAGAGATGTACGGTATAATAGCTTTGTAACGTATAACCCATTCTGTCAGGAGATGGGCTCGATATGCAACAACACATGGTAGTCGTGCAAGCTGCATCTCCATCGCAACCGTACCAGAAGTACATAGTGCTACAATGCTAGCCTGCATTATGCAGAAACACAGTTCAAGTTACCAACTCCACCTTGAAACATGGCGAGACAATTTAGATATCCATGAACCTTAAAAGGAAAAGAAAAAGAAAGGACAGTCAAACACATGGATCCACGTATTATCTCCATTGTTGATTTAGACATACACAGAAAACGTCACTTCTTTACTCATAAGATGATTTAACAGCAGAAAACTGATGCCCTAGGCTTTGTATGTTCCCCTAAAGAATAACAAAATATGAACTGAAGTTTCAGGTTTTAATAAAAAGGAAATGATGGTGACAGAGTGTCAAGTAAATAATTTCACACAATACAAATACTAACTATATTTAGGAAAAATATTGATCATCAAAACAAAAAAAATTAGGAAAAATATTGTTGGTTAAAAACAAAGATTATTTAAAACCAACCTTGATGTAATTACTGACTATTGAAACATCCTACACCTATCGATAATCTAATCTACATTACAACTCTTTGAATTGCTGAAAGAAATGAAACAACTTGAAAAGAAAGACAAGCATAAATCTTGTGAAAGTTTTTACCAATAAGCCAAGCATCAACTACTTTTCACTTACTCTTACTTGTTCTGGATTTGAAAAAGCTTCAAATCTGCCAAGAGCGTGATATACTACCTATCATCAAGGACAAAACTAGAACAAGACAACATGGTTTCCTATTGGCCAGCCTTCAGTAGCAAAGACTAGGTCCTCATTAGATATCCCCCATCCAGACCCATCACTATGGGCCAAGGGCTGGCTCTTCCCAAATCACAGTGACTATCATCCTCTCAGCATTATGAGGAACAACTCAATACAAAGAAGAATGAAAATATGCCAGCATTCCATTGTGAGGCGTAAATAATTGAGGTTTGTACCTAACGAAGACCACCAAGAGACTTTTCCCATTTCCGATTATACCATATTTCAAATTCGTCGAGTCATTTTGGTCACAATATGTCTCGAAATAGTTGAGCTCTTCTAGATTAGTGAACATTCCAACCTTCTGCTGCGCCCCGAAAGTACAAAGCCAGAATAGAGGGCATAACTGTAGTTCTAGCTACTTAACTATTTCTTTTTATAAGTCGAAGACTCAAGTCCTTACACTTAATGAATTGTATTTCATCTGGTGTGATCCTCCAGAAACCAATACAGCAGATGATGGCCACTTACTAACAGCTTTGCTGATGTAGTCTTCCACATGTTGATTAGGTGCCACGTGAACTGCTGCTACCAAGTTCGGAAAAGAACCTTTTAATTGCTCCAAAGTGTTTGAGAATATGGGGAACATTCGAGTAACCTCCTGTAATCTACTTCCAGGAAGCAAGGAGACAACCGGGGATCCTTCAAATTAAATTAGCAAACATAATTAAAAAGATGAGGAAGATTACCGAAATTGAAGGATTAGCATACAACCAAACAATGAAAAGGAAATCAATACTGATATTTGAGCTTTCATGTGTATAGGTACGATGAAGACAAACGATGGAAAACTGGGCTAAAAGTCGTTGATTTTGGAGCATATGATGATTACACCAGGTGACGAGTCGAAGACCACAAGTGATGAACTAAAAGGAAAAAATTGAACTGAAGGAAGCATATGTGCCAGCCCCGCGTCGCGGGGCCAGCACGTGAAGGTTGAGTCGCGGAAACTAGGAGTCCCGCGCTGCATAGGCGTCACGGACCTGGCACAATCAACATCCAAATTTCACTGAAGGTCCCGTGCTGGACCCGCGACGCGCGGCCAGCACGGGACGGGTTTAACTTGTCCGATTTTAATTAGGATGTTTTTCTATTCTGTAGTTATTAAATTCCTAGACTATAAATACTTACTTGAAGGGTTGAGAACGGTGTGCTGGGATTATTCTGAGACTTGTAAGCCGTCATCTTTACTTTCTCTCTAAGTTTTGTTTTATTTTCATCTTTTTCAACCCTAGTTTCTTCATGAATTCTTGTTGTTCATCTAGAATCATGAGTAGCTAAACTTCTTAATTCTAGGGTTGTGGCGAAAGACATGATAGTTGGTTGGACGACAATTTCTATAGATTAAATTTCCGTATTTTGGGTTGCTTATTTATTCTTGATCTTAATTGTTTGATTATCTGCCCAATAGTTGAACACTATCTGTGGCGTGTGAATTGAACTAGGGATAGGGAATTTGCATGCGTAATAAGAATAAATAAGGCTTGTTCGATATAATCGTTTCGCTACTGAGAATAGGAATATACCCTTTAGCCTTGCTTAGTTGAATACGGAGAAGTAAATGCGTTCTTGTTACCTCTAGCGACCATAGGAATATAGGCGTTATAGTAGCATCTACAGGCTTGTGAGCAACTCGGAAGATACTCATAAAGTTATAATTAACCCGTCAACTAGTAACCCAGGAAATAAGATAGGTAGAATTGTCAGAAGATCAACTGGATTGTCGAAGGCCATGACCTTAGAACTTTCCACCATCTGATAAACCTTACAATCTTTGTCGAAATATTCTCAGTCACAAAAACACCCATCATAAATTGTTTACTTTTCAGTTTTAGTTTAGTTATAACAAACACTTTGATTTTCACTTTCTTGTATAGCTTTATTCGAATTTGAATTAGTTTAACTGTAGAATCTAAGTATCTGTGGGATTGATATATGGACTTAAAAGTTCTATATTACTTGTACGACCACGTATACTTGCGTGTGGGTTTGGGAGCAACAATATCCTTTTCTTTTTTGGTAAGCCACTGAAAAGGAGACATAGATTTCAACATATGAGAAGTGAACACAGAGAGCAAGATCTTGCATTGTTAGATAAATGAAAAATTACAGCAAAAGCATAGACATATATATTATTCATATAAATCGAAAGGTTTTCACACATTAAGCAACTTAGACTTTCATCACGGGTACAAAACTGGATAACATTATGCACAAATATAGTCTAGTATATTACAGCAGAAACTTTCTAGAAACGGTATCGTCCAAGTTAACATACCTGATGATATTCCATAATCAGTTAGAAATGCTTCAGCATTTCCTTGAATTCTGTGTCTTCTTTCTGTAGCATCCTTCCCCTAAAATCCAATATTAAACTACATTACTATTACGAAAATGATCCTTCCACCAACAAACTACATTAGATTTTAATTTCACTGTTGCATAGCGGAAAAGCTCTTAGTGAAATTGTTTCTTGATAGGAAAGAACTTCTCTATCGCACCAGCGAAATCATACACGAATTCTCAGTAAACTGTTTCTTGAAAAGAAAGAATATCTACATGCTCAAAAGCTAAAACCCAAACTATAGACTATAGTACTAGTCTACTAGAGCTTAGAAGGCATAATTTCAGTAATGAAGGAAGCACTACCACGTCATTACTCGCTACTACTACTTGTCATGTAACAAATGTTGAATAAAACACATATCAAAATCCTGATTTACCTGGAATTCCGAAACATCTTCAAGGGTGGGATGACCAACAAAGGTTGCTGCTAGGCCATTTGATCTACAGACTTCTGCCTCAAATGGAAGAATGCATAATACATGATCCACAAACTGAAGAAGTCCTTTTAGTCTTGCTTCACCACCTTTCCAGGCCCAAAATGATGGGGATACATAATGGAAGTGCAGAGGGCTAAACATCCCCTGTTGAACACAAGTAGCTGCAAAATGTATTTACTGTGTTCCTAATACATTATTTTTCCCAGTGCACAAGCAAAACGTGAAAAATCTGTTTCGAACTCACAAAAGCTACAGAACATTACCCCTCAAATGCTTTAAGAAACGGAAGGAGAATCCTTTAGAGTCTACAGTGAGTACGACATGAGGCTTAAACGAAAGAGCAGCTTCTATAGTTTGTTTGAGCCTAACCTGCAATTTCAAAATCCAAATAAGGTCCAAATTTCATACATGTACCTAACTATTCAGAAAGCACAAATCTTTCTTTCTTTTAACTTTTAAGTATCAGCTCAAGTAAATGACTTGAAACAACTATAATTTGATTTTCTTTATGCAGATATTCACGAGTATTCATACCCTAAATTGATTAAGATATGGCACCAACTCCCAAATGCCCATTACTGCAATATCCTCCATTGGAAACAAAGAATTCAACCCTTGCGTAGACATCATCTTCCTGGAAATACACACAGAAATAATAATGATAATTAAGGAGTTGACAACTTGACTTATGCCTGCTGCATTATTGACTAGGGAAAAGCATGAGATATTTTTCAAGTTTTAATGTAAACTCAACAAGCTAGGACTACTAAGGCCTGTTGGACATAATTGTTTTTGCTTTTCTTCTAAGTCTTTTTTTTTTTTTTTTTCAAAAACCTGTTTGGTTATACCTTATGTCAATTTTTCACTCCAAATCTGAAAAACCTCAGTTTTTCAAGTAACAAAATCTCCCTCACAAAACTTCAACATTTATTCGCGCGAATGCATGTCAAACACAACTTCAACATCCCATTACCCTTTCTCAACTGCTACTTTTTTTGAAATATCACTCAGTTCATGTCCAAACACCTACTAATTATCAATAAGAATACCGAGGAAAAACGAAAATATCTCGAGGTGTAGTTATCAATTCTGTGAAGAACATATTAGTTTAGAATCTTAGGGGTGTACCTCAAATTTCCTACTCAAACTAAAAGTTACAAATTAAAAACTTTCTGGCAGACCTAAAGAAGGCAAAATATGTAATGAATAAAGAAGTAAAAGATAGAGAAGCATTTCAAGCTCACTGTCTCCTCCCTACCCCCACCCCTTGAACCATCCCATCCCCACATAGTATTTTCCTAGATTACATATAAATGCTCCATTTTTTTTCTTACTTACCAACCACTAAAAAGCCACTTATTTTCCAAGAAAACATTCTCCTTAATACCAAACACACCCATAGAGTTGGAAAAAAAAATTGTTCTTGGCACGGTCATTTTGCAGTTCAATGAAGACCATAGTAGTTCAAAATCTTAGGGGTGTACCTCAAATTTCCTACTCATATTAAAGTTACATACAGAGTTGCAAATTAAAAAAAAAAAAAAAAAAGTTCTTGGCAGACCATAAAAAGGAAGAAAGTTAGACAAACAAGATAAGTACTAGTACATATGAAAGAGATATGTTACCCTCCAACACCAGCAAAACGGACAGGCAAAGGAGAAAGCTTTATTATAGAATTCATAACACGTGAACCAATTGTATCACCAGAAACTTCTCCAGCAACAATGAGGACTCTCAGTTCACCATCTTTTGAACCCAAATCAACTGCACATTTACTTGTAACTGAGAATTTTCTTCTTATTTGCCATAACAACGTCATGTTAATCTCACTATTCACATTCCAAACTCTTCTAAAATTCATATCTTTGCTGACCTGTGAAAAAAATATATATATATATAAACGAAATCTTAGTAAAACCCTTGTTTTGGAACGTAGTAAAGTAAATGAAATTAGAGAAGATTTATTAGGCAAAAAGAAATTATTCTGAAATCATAAAATTATAATTGTAACTAGAATTATTTATTTTATTAAATAATATCCTTAATTAAATATCGAGTAAATTTAATCCTCAACTTTCTACCAAAATTAATCCGTCCAACTAAACCTCTCGATCTTTAATGTAGAGGAGGGATATTGAAAATCAGCAATAATTAAGTGGTAATTAATTGATTTAAAATCAATTTGTAGTTATTAAGCCTCAAAGACCTCTTATATAATTTAATTAAAGACTCAATAAAGCAAATTTTTTTATTAGGAAATGGTAAGAAATCCCGTTAACGTTTGTGATTATCTTATATTGATCCTAATGTTATATTTTGTCTCGAATATATCCCTAAGCAATTAAAAATGTCTAAATATGTTACTTGCACTAACGAATAAATTCATGTAGAAGCATATATTTGGACCTTTTTAAATAGTTCAGGGATATATTTAAATATTTTTAATTATTTAAAAATATATTTAGAGTTTTCAGTCCTGTTTGACTTTTTTTATCATGCTTTCTTTTGACTTGAGGTCTTTCTAAAACAGCCTATGTACCTCTCAAATAAGAATAAGGTTTGCGTACACTTGACCCTCCTTAAACCCCATTTGTGAGATTATACTAGTTATATTATTGTTGTTATTGTCGTCGTTGATATTTGGACTTTCTAATTTTTCAAGTGTGTGTTTCAAATTGTTAATCTTCTTATAATCTATACAAGTTGCAATCTAATTACTCCCTATGTAACAATTATATGATGAGATTTTTTTTTAGTCTGTTCCAAAAAGAATGATATATTTTTACATTTGAAAATAATTTAACTTAAAATTTCTCTTTTTACCTGAATAAAATAATTTACAGCCACATAAGTATCTATAATTTATTTTAGATCACAAGTTTCAAATTATATTTCGTATTTAATTAAATTATATCACATAAATTGAGACGCGAGCAAGTAACTAGTGAAGATAATAATCCCACCGGCACTCGTTTTAGTTCTGCTTATCCATGGCCCACACCCACAGCAACTCCTTAAAAAAAATGGAAAACGAGAAGAAAAAAAAAAAAGACAAAAAAACGTACTAGTACCTCAAGGTTCACTGAGTGCGTCGGCAGATCTGGACTCCAATTTTTTTTAGTCTATTTAAAAAAAAAAAAAAATTGTATTTAGAAATAATTTAACTTGAAATTTTTTCTTTTAATTTAATAAAATAATTTACAGTTACATAGCTAACTATAATTTATTTTAGACTACAAGTTACCAATATTTACTTTTCTTTCTTGTACTTCGTACTTAATTAAATTATATCATCTAAATTGGGATGGGGAGCAAGTAACTAGTGAAGATAATACTCCAACCGGCACTCGTTTTAGTTCTTCTCTTCTTTATTTGTCAAATAATCCATGGCCCACACCCACAGCCACTCCTTAAGGAAGGAAAAAAAAAACGTACTAGTACTAGTAAATTTAACCTCAAGGTTGAGTGAGTGCGTCGGCAGATCTGGACTCCAATTCCCTAACGCGTTACGTCTCTTCAAAAAGCAGAAGAAAAAAAGAGCTGATCTCCATTCCACACACTCTCATTCATCTGCTAGTAATTACACTAAAAAGAAGAAACATAGCAGCTTTACTATAACATAAAGACGAATGGCAGGAAGATCATCAGCATGTAGTCCTAAGGTGTTGAAAGTAGTATTGGGTTTGATGGCTATTAGTTTAGCAGCTTATATTTTAGGTCCACCTCTGTATTGGCACTTAATGGAAGGCTTAGCTGCTGCTTCTTCTTCTGTTAATAACAACTGTCCTCCTTGTAATTGTGACTGTAATTCTGAACCCTTCTTTTTCATTCCTCCAGGTATACTTACTTACTTACATTTGCTTCTTTATATTCTGCTTTTAATTTTGCCTGATCTGATTTTGTAACTGTCAAGAATTTTCACATTTGTGCCCATTTGGGGGTATGGTTATTTAAAGACCTGTTTTGTTAAAATATAATCACTTACTTAAAGACCCATTTGTGAATCTGGTCATTTAATTGAAAGATCTCAACAGTTTATCCCTTTGTTGGATCTGCTTTCTAAATGTAGCAGAATTTGTACTTTGATATTGAATCAAAACCCTCCTAAAATGCCCATTTACTCCTAAACTCAGGCCAAATTGGGAATTTCATACAGTTTGAAGTTCAATTATTGCAGCTTATCCATTGTTATTACTCTCGCTAATCGCTGTCTGTCCTTTTAATTAGGGCCAGATTCAGGATTTAAACTTTATGGGGTTCAATATTTAAAGTCTTAGCATTGAACCCATTGTATTTCTAAAATTATGGGATCAGACCTACTATTAATTGCAATTTAGTAGAGTTTTACATAGAAATCTATATGCCGCATCAAAAGTACCAGGTTCACATGAAGCCGGTGACTGAACTCTACATCCGCCACTGCTTTTTATAGTTCTGGCAATATTTCCATGCCTTGATTCATGAATGTGTTAACCTAAATTAAAATATTCCCCAATCGTCCTGCTTCTTGTTATATGTAGTTTGGGATTATTTGGAGGACGGGAGCCAGGATGTACGTGTTAGAAAATTTGCTATTAACGTTTAGACGAACGTACAACTATTTAGTTTTCCTCTTATAACACCCGCTATCTTGAAGTCGAGGCTAATATGTTTAACTAGTTTGGTTGGCCTTCACGCGTGTCTTATGAGCTTGAGATATATTAAAATCCTGCTGGTTTGCCTTTTCCTTGTCTAGTAAACCTTGAACAATTCCGAACTCACCTATGTAAAACTCAGAAATTTTTAGTGATAGTTTTTGGGTCTATGGAAGTCCCAATTTTAAGTGTCTCAGTTTGACTGGGCATGGGGTTTAAGAAATAAAGGGAGACTTTTGAATCTTGTGGTCTTAAATAAAAGATATGTGTAAATCTTGTGGTCTTAAACATGCCTTGGGATTGGAAAACTTACTAAATATAGAAAGGGGCACTCTTTTTGGGACAAACCAAAAAGGAAAGTAAGACACTTAAATTGGGACGGAGGGAGTACTTTCTTGCTCTGCTTGTACTGTAGAATTGTCATTTTGTATGATCTGGACACCATGTCTTTTTGTAAGGTTTATTTAGAGTATCTGGTTATGTGAGGACATTTGTTTTTCAAGAATTGCTCCCATTGACCTCTTTTTTTTTTTTTTTTTTTTTTTAAATGTCTTGCAGGTTTGAGCAATGCTTCTTTGACAGGTTAGTATCATGAGATCTTAGGCAGTTCTTTAATTTTCTTTGATTAAGGTATCATTTATTTTGTAATCTGATGGAAGATTTCATGAAGTCATCATTTTCTTCTCCTAGTTGTTATCTGATGCCATTACCTTTCTTAACATTGACATCATCAATACTTAGTATTCTACTTTTTCATGAATTTATTATCATAGGAATTATGTTTGGGTAGTATTTGAGCTTTGACTTAAGGGTTATTTAACCATTCTAGGTTGGTGTTGTCAAATGCTCTCTCCCTCTAAAGTTATGTCAACTCATGAGATTTTCCTTTAAGACTCCATAAGTACATTGATGTAAATAGACCTACAGGTGAAACATCAGTAAGGGCTTCTCACGAATAACTGACTTTTAACTTATTAAGTAACCTATGTGCTGATTGAACCCTTATTTTCTTTTGAATAACATCCTTGTGTGCTGATTGAACCTTTATTTTCCTTTTATGACCTGCTTTCTTCTGTTGTGACTGTCAAAATGATACCTTGATTGAAAGATAGTATGTGACACATGAAAATATCGGCTTTGACTGCTTAAGTAACCTATGCATGACACCTGCATCGCTATGTACATTGTTTTGGACTTTTGAAGGATCCCCTGATCGGCACAACTGCATTTAACATGAAAAAGGCAGTAGCTTGATATAAAATTACAACTTACAAGAACTTAATATATCCAAACACTTGGACAAGTACTCCTCCAAATTCTATGAGCATTTCCACTGCTAGCCTGATAACAACTTCGAAGAATTTCTGGACATGCCTTCCTCCTTCTCCCGCTGTATCTTTTCTCCTCAGTTTCTCTGTTCTTTCCTTCAATATGAATTTACTTTGGCTGCTAAAACGACAGGAACATATTTTTGCTGCAGTAGTTTACCAACTCTTTTTTCCTTGAAGCGAAAGGATCAAAACATTATTGCGATTAATTTAATTGTGAAAATCATCTGAGGAGACGTATAGCATGTAACGTTATGAAGCTGAGATTTTTGGTTTGAACTCTGTAAATGAACAAGAAAGAGTTCTTACGAGTTTGTGTCACATTCATCTAATCTGTGTTTTGGTAGAGCTTATCTTATGACTGAGATATGAGACTTTCTAGTACTTGGTAGATAAGAAACTACTTCTATTTAAACAGGATATTTTGCAGAACTTCGTTTTTGTAGAAACATTTATTTTGTTGCATCTGACAAACATCTCTCAAATATGATTGTTGAGTTTGAGGACTTATGGCATGATTTCTTCGATTCTATAATGAGTTGAAACTGTGCAAATATCGAAATGATCTGCAGTCTTCTGCAAGACTGCAAATGCTTGACATCTTAAGCTGTATACGTTCAAAATATCCTAGAGTAAATGTGAATCTTCTTTCCTTTCAATTGTGAACCTCCTATATTTTATTGTTCAAATATTGTTGTTCTTTCATGTAGTAACCGTTTACTCTTCTTTTTGAGGATTGAAATCTATATTTTGTGACTTGACATCTAAAGTCTTGGATTTCCTTTCTTTATTCAATGTTTTGCAGATTGTGCTAAGCGTGATCCAGAGGTTGGTGAAGACACGGAAAATAACTTTGCTGACTTGTTGTCTGAGGAACTTAAATTGCGAGAAGCTGAGGCCTCAGAAAATCAGCGGAAGGCTGACATGGCACTTCTTGAAGCGAAAAAGTTAACATCCCAATATATGAAAGAGGCAGACAAGTGCAATTCCGGAATGGAGACATGTGAAGAGGCAAGGGAAAAAGCTGAGCTTCTTTTATTAGCACAAAAGAAACTGACTGCTACGTGGGAGATGAGGGCTCGTCAAAAAGGATGGAAAGAAGGGGCAGCCAAATCTCAAACTCAGTCTCAGGGAAATGTACAGACTATGTAACATGCGCATGGCCTCAAGTAGCATATCTCGACTTAATCTGATGCCAGGTTCCGGTCTCAACAAAGTTGTCTATAATTGAGTCTCAGCTCAAAATGTGTTAGCATATGAATGGATTCCATTTGTTTTGAACCATATGCCTGATTTTAGTTTAGAGGCCGCTATATTATCTCCATCTCTATATGCCTAGTCATCTGAAACAGACTGCCATTAGTTAAGGCAAAGCCTTTCTATATATCCTGCTGAGTTACAATTCCACTAGTAAAAGTTTGAGTGAACATTGCAATCAACTGCCTTACAAAATTTTCATCTGAAGTAGCAGTGCGCCCTGTCAGTCCTCCAGGCCCCAAATAACTTAATTTTCTCCCATGAACTATTTGTGTCAATGGATTAGTTCAATCCAAAACTTGAGATAATGGGTGTAAACCGTAAAAGGATTCATAAGTAGTTGTTAATGGAGTAGAGCCATTTGTCAGACTTTCTATATGTGTGGATGTGAAGATAAAAATGGAGTGTTATGATCATTGTATTTATACGTAATTTAGGCTGGTGATGCAATTTTGGCAAGCTAGTTTGTAACTTTTGATTCCCGCTCTTGCTGATTTACCTTGTCCCTATGT
Source organism: Lycium ferocissimum (assembly GCF_029784015.1). Taxonomy (NCBI): domain Eukaryota; kingdom Viridiplantae; phylum Streptophyta; class Magnoliopsida; order Solanales; family Solanaceae; genus Lycium; species Lycium ferocissimum. The sequence continues at coordinate 46,406,521 of NC_081352.1, forward strand.
TCTGGCCCAAACTCTGGGAAACAGGTGATGACAAAAGCATTATAAATGTAGATTAACGCTAGTGGAGATTGGCACATCTGAGCACGGGGAGTGGGAACATAACTTTCAAGTTAAGCGAGTTACAAATACTTTATAATTGCCCCAAATTTGGTATTGAGACTTCCTTGATAATCCTGATCATGTAATTTTTTTTTCACAAGTCAAAACACATATGCTTCCAGGCATTAATCATTTGTCTACAAACATGTGTTTTAATTTGCACAAGTTCTTATTTCTTGATAGCTATCATGAATAAAACTTCAATTTCATGCTATTCCTGAATCAGAAACAAAGGCAGAAGAAGGGTGAATTCTGGATCCACCAACTTTGGCTGATCACTTGCCAAGCCACACTAGCTTGAAAGACCAAGTTCACCTTAGGCAAGTGCAAACTTCACAATTTTTTTTTTCTCGAACTAGGGTTAGGTATTTGATCCATTGTCAGCTCAAGCGACAGCAGGACGGATTTGTATTAAAATACTTAATCTTTGATAATCGAGAAATTTGTGAGGGCTAAATGCGGATAGTGAATACGTCCCTTTAACGTTTCGCTTAGATATCGTGTTTTTGTTTGTAGCACGGTTCTACTTATGACATGAACCCAACTCACGCATCACGCTCTACACGCTTATCGACGAACCTAAATCCTAGGGCGTGTATTGATGTACATTTTGTTGAAAAGTTTTCTTCTTATTTCATATATTGTTTACATGACAGAGAACTAATATATAGATTACAGAAGAAAGACACCCGCAGGAGTGGCTCAATTGGTTGAGCATGGGACTTTCATAATAGAGGTCTCAGGTTCGAAACCTCCTGCCAACGATAGCAGGGGATTTGCCTTCTGGGTCGAACTCGTCGCATGGGGCTTGCCTAGTGCGGGTTACCTCTCCTGTGTGGTTTGCGAGCTATTACACGGGAAATTTCGCTCTACTCCCCTAAGACCAAAGGGAAGAATCGGGGTTCCCATGTCATAGAAAAAATCAAGATTACAGAAGAAAGACATAATGAAGCTATATATGGCTATGCATAAATGTCTTAGATGCCCAACTTGTCAAGTGAGTTGTAAAAGATTTTGTTGGACGCAACTTTTGTAAGAATATTTGCGAGCTGGTTTTCAGATTTAACAAATGGAAACCGAATGGTCTTTTCTTCAAGATTTGATGAAATGTCTATCCACCTCGACATGTTTAGTACGATCATGTTGGACAGGATTATGGGCAATATCAATTGCTGCCTTGTTGTCACAAAAGAGATTCATTTCAGAACTAGGAGCAAATCCAATCTCAGTCAACAACCTTTTGATCCAAAGAAGTTCGCAAAGACCTTTGGCCATTCCTCTAAACTCAGCTTCAGCACTTGATAAGGCTACCACCTTTTGCTTCTTGCTTCCCCACGTAACCAGATTTCCTCCTACAAAGGTGAAGTATCCAGAAGTGGACTTCCTATCTGAGACATTTCCCGCCCAATCTGTATCTGCGTAGCCATCAATCCTTAAGTGATTATTTTTTGAGAACATAATCCCTTTCCTAGGAGAAGATTTCAGATAATGAAGAATCTGGGTAGTGCATGAATTGGCTCACTACGCTTACAGCGTAAGCGATGTCTGGGTGTGTATGTGATAGGTAAATCAATTTACCAACTAATTGTCGGTACCTGTCTTTGTTGGTTGGGTCATTATCTAAGCTCTCTCCCATGTTGTGATTTTGTAGAATAGGAGTATCAGCAGGCTTGCAATCTAATAATCCTGTTTCAGACGACAAATCTAGCACGTATTTTCTTTGAGAAAGAAAAATATCTTGTTGTGATCTTGCTACTTCAATTCCCAAAAAGTATTTTAGTCCACTGAGATTTTTCATCTCAAATTCGGTCGCCAATTGAGATTTTTCATCTCAAACTCCTACAATTTCTCCACAAAATCTGAATTTGACAACTCATTCCAACACATTTAAGATCGAATAATGGAAGTAGTCTAAACTTCATCTTTGTTGTGCTTCATTGAGGTAGAAAAAAAAAAGGATAGAAAAGGAAAGCAAAAGAGATTCTAATTGTCGATAGGATTTTTACAACACCTAAATAGTTAGTAAAGAGAACACAACCATAAAATGAGACAAAGTCAAAAACTAGCCTTTCTCACCTTGAAGTCAGGGGAGAAACCCTCACGATTCAAATTCACGTGTCGGCATCCGACATACTACATGACTCGAGCAAACCAAACTCATATAAAAATCTCACTTATATGCCTCTTACATGCATGCTGGAAGCCTAATTGAAAACACAATCATTTTAAATTATTAAATTATGCATGAAACACAATCTTTAAATCAACCCTTTTCAATAATTAAATACATAAAGATAATAAAGTTGCATTCAGGTATGCTATATGAATAACCATATATAACAACCCTAAAAGAATAACTATTGTTCGTGGAACCTTCATGACAACCTCATAGATTACCCACAGGCACAACAAAATTTCCCCTCCTTCCGTCTCATTTGGAAAGTCGAACTTAATAACCTTGTAATGGAAATGGAACATCACATGGTGGGAAGACAACATATTCATGCCAATGATCATGTCGGATCTACCATCTCCAACTCGATGAAGTCCGTTATAGAATCATGGACTTGTATCATAATGATGCAATTTCTATATATTTGTGAGGCAATTACCCGCATCAGAATGGAGTAGACACGACAAAATGTGTTTCCAACCGATCCAATTTTGTCCCAAATTTCGAAGCAAAATAGGGAGTCACATAGAAAAAGGTGAATCTGGATCACTCAACACATAAACATCACGAGAATGAACAGTGAGTATACCTATGACAACAATATCTGAAGCCTCTGTATTCAAGAAAATAGGTAAAGCATAACTGCGATGTTGTATCCCCGTGAAAGTAGAAGTTTTGTGATGTGTCTTCCCTCCACTACACCCACCATAGGTCCTATTTCCCTGAGATAGGGTGGTGCAACTGAAGTAGTAGCCATTAAAGGTGTTGGCTGAGCTCTCAATCTTTATTGTCCATTGGGACAAAACCTCTTCATGTGGCCTAGTTATCCTCACCCATAACACGGTCCCCTAATATAGAGAAGAATCAGATTGTCTTTGTGATAAGTGTGCTGAGTAGTCCTACAAACACTCTGAGCTGGCCTGACTACCATGCCCAAATTATGTGCCACTAGATGGGTATTGAAAGCAGACTGCACCATAAACTATGGTGCCCAGATGGCCCCTTGTTGCTCTGTTTTTTTTTTTTTTTAATGATAGGCATTGTGCTTAAAGTACCAAAAGTACGAGCCTTCTTGCTTTGTCCCCTGTTGACCCACTCCTCATGATGAATCCTCTCAAAATCCTATTATATCCATCATATATTTTTGTAAAAGTAAAGATTATTGGGGCAATTTCCAACTACTACCTATTGCCAAGTCACATTGGAGAGAACGATGCACAACTCATACATCACGATTCAAGAAGGAACTCTATTATAATGACCTGAGTCATTAGCTAAGGAGTATTAGTCAGTACTTAACCAAACGACTGCGTATTGAGTAGCAATTACCACTCCAATTAAAGGTAATTCAGAAATAATTCAAAAAGTAGTTACACACGTGGAGGGCAACGATCTAATTAAAGGAAGGGTTGAGATTGCTTAAAGCCAAACAATTTAATAAGGTCAAAATTGCCGGTGAAGAGGGCATGAGAAATGTGGTTCTTCCTTCATGCTTTTTCTCTCTCTTTCCTAAATCCTTTCTCTTCTCATCTAAATCTAACTTCTCAATCTTTATCCTTGTTTCTAAATCCCTTATTTCATTGTGGACGATATTAGTATTTAGCTCGAGTAACACACTGCATTTGAATTTCACTTCAGGTATGATGTTGGAAGCTAATCAAATAAGCTAATGGTTATGTTTTCCTATTTCGTACTATTTCATTTCCATTATTAGTGAACTCGGTAGATCGTATTTACTTAGTAACTGTTGGATCTAACTGTCAATGGCGAAGTACCTGATGTAAAGTGTTGAACTGTTTGAGTTGAATTGATTAATCAAATAGTTTTATTTTGTGTCCTTAATTAGTGAGTTCATTACATCCACTTCCATTCAAGAATACCATAGGTACTATAATTAGCAATTCAAAACTACATGCGACCGACCGACACAAGACTAAAGATAACGAAAACTAGTTATGCATACGAAAACACCAAGAGACAAACCTTTTCCAATTTTTTCAAAAAGCAAAACCGAAAGATTATTCTTTCTTGTTTTTTGCTTGAAAATTAGATGTTGTAAAAAATTAAAATAAATTATTTTATGAATTAAAATAAGGGAAATTGACATATATAGCTGCCCACCGAAATAATAGTCAGTAAATTGATATTTTATTTATTTATTAATTTATAATATACAAAAAGGTTACATATTTTATAAATAATATTGTATATTGGCTAGCGAATGTAATTATTATTTGTCGATAAAATACAATGAGGGCCCATTTAAATGACCCAAGTGTAGTGGAAGGCCCAATAAGGTCCTAGGTCAGAGAGAAAGGCCCAAAACCTACGTAGCCATGCAAGTGGGAGAATGGCGGTTCGAATCGAACTCGGACCCAAAATTAATTCCGATTGGCCTGCTCACAAGAATGAATTGAAATTGAAAAAATTCAAGTGTGTGATTTCTTGGGTTCGAAATTCCATTAAATTAGCACCACCACTCTTTCTCATCCTCTTTGTCTTCCTCTTCATCGATCTCTTTTTCCGGCCATCTCCCTGCGGTGATTCTCTCTCTATATATATATCTCTTCTAAATTTTGTCCTACGTGGCAACAAAAAACCCTAATCCCCCTTTTTTTGCATGTTCATATGACAAATAAGACTTGTTAAATTGTTGTAATGGAAACTTAAACTTCCGATTTGTTAATTCTCATAGCTCTTGTTATTAGTTAATTTGTAAACATTAGTTTTTTTTTTTTTAACGATGTGAAACTGGTTTCTTGAGCTGTGATATTGCTAATCAGTTTCTATGACATTTTATTTAAAAGATGAGATTTTTTATCTTTAGAAATAAGGATAAAGGAGATGAAATTTATGCATATTTTATATTTTCAGCTCATAGTTATCAGGATGCTAATGGTTAATTTTGCTTCTGGATTTGGGGTTATGCTTTGTGTTGGAATAGAAGGAAGCTAACTGAAAAATTAAGGGTGCGTTTGGTATGGAAGAAAACATTTAACATTTTCCGGAAAATGTTTTTCAATTTTCCCAATCTTTGGTTGGTCAGAATGTTTTGAAAATCATGTTCTCTAGGAAAACAAGTTCCTTAAAAATGACTTCCATAATGGAAGTAGGGAAAACAAGTTCCATAAGTGACATTCAAGTTCATCGTGTCCTTCCCACCCACCCAACGCTGCCACCCCCACTCCCCACCCCAATAGAGTTTTACTAGATTACCTATAAATGCTTTTGGGATAATTTTTTTTTTTTATTACTTACCAAACACTAGAAATATGGAAGAAATCCACATATTTTCCAAGAAAATATTTTGTAGGAAAACATTTTCCTTAAATTTAGTTAGTGTTCCACATGAAAAAATTGCATTTGGCTTGCTGCGTGAATTTTACGTTTCATGCTGCATGCGTAACAATTGTAGAGGGGAACGGATCCCCTGCTATCTTTCTGTTTGTGTGATATAGGGAGGGCATTGATTTTTCGAGGATAAGTGCCAAGATAATGGGAAATAAACTTAGTCTTTGGGAAGAGGGAACACGGAAAAACTAATTTACAAGAAGAAACTGGAACTGGATTTACCAAAAGCTGGAATTGCTTTGGCACGAAAGGTCATAATATACCTATAACAGAAGCAGATTCAAAATTTGAAGTTTGTGGGTTCTTACAACAACTTCAAGTTAATATACGATAATAACTGGGTGCATAGTCAAATATTTCATTTCTTAGTTCATATACATGGTCTGGGCAAAAGCTACCGTGAACCCATAGGTAACAAGCTAGTTCCTCTTCTATCCTATGCTACAACTGTACTATTGTACTAGCTGTGAGGGGAAGAAACTAGGTGTATGTTTTCTTGCTTTCCATTGGGGTTATACATTTGCTTTTCCCTTTTGGCTTTCTGTTACAGCCTTGTCACACTGATGTACTTCAATTTTTGTTCTCTAGATGTCCTTTGCTTTTTCCTTTTTATTGCATTTAAACCGTTGTTCCCTTATAATATGAAAAATCATTTGCAGATAAGGAGAACATTATATGACAGTATAGCATAGAGCAAGATCATGGCTGTTGAGGCTTTTGCCAAAACAAATCTGATGGATGATATGGATGAAGATGATCAGCCTTTAGTTTTCAAACGAACGTCAAAGCAGAATCAGTCGAATTCATCATCTCAGAGGCAGGATGGACGATCAGGGCGGCAAGTTTCTGGTGTACGTTCTCCTAATGGCCAGAGCTCCAGTGCTCATAAAGTTAAGACAGCCTCTTCTTCTAGGGCATCTCCTGCAGTTTCACCTTTCACTAGTCCAAAAGCATCGCCTTCATCAGGCAGAACATCTCCTGCACCAAACTCAAGGCCATCATCTTCTACAGGTAATCAGGCAAAAGGTGTTAATCAACAATCCAGTAGTGCTCCTAAGGAGTCGAAGCAAGCTGTTGAACCAAAATCTGAACCTAATGATGAGGCTGAGGATTCTGAAGATGATAAACCATTGAGTGCTAGGCTCCCTTCTGGTTTATCGAAGAGTACTTCAGCATCAGTTCATAAGTCTAGACCTCCCAAAAAAGAGGATTCAGATGATGAAATTCCCTTGGCATCAAGGTTTCAAATGAAATCCAATGCAGGGGCTTCCACTAGCAGGTTTTCTAATTCTGAAGAAGTTAAGCCTAAGATTCGGCAAAATGGTTTGCCATCTACAACAGTTTTAAGTAAGAGACCCCCTAGCGAGGTCAAGTCTGCTGCTCAGGCTTCAGTTAAAAAGCCTAGATTTTCTGATGCATCTACTCCTGCTTCTAGTAAGCAAGCGTCAGTTAAAACTGTAAAGAAGACAGAGGACGACGAAGACGACGTTCCTATATCTCAGAGGATTAAAAAGTCAGTCGCTTCAGCTAGTAAAGTGTCATCTGCAAAGAAAGCAACTAAAGTTGTTTCGTCATCAATGAAGAAAACAAAGAAGAAGTTAAAGAATTCCAAGTACTCTAAGTCGTCAAAACTGCAGCCAAGCTCTGGTGACGGGCAAAAATGGACTACATTGGAACACAGTGGTGTGATTTTCCCACCTCCATACAAACCACATGGGGTTAATATGCTCTACAAGGGAAAGCCAGTGGATCTTACTCCAGGGCAGGAAGAGGTCTCAATCTCTTTCTGGCTGTATGTGTCCCATTCGTGTCTTTGTGAATTTATTCTTAGTACAGCAATTTCTTTCTGCCTGCAGGTTGCAACAATGTATGCCGTGATGTTAGACACTGATTACATGAGTAAACAGCAGTTCAGAGAGAATTTCTGGAGTGACTGGAGAAAAATACTTGGAAAAAATCATGTCATTCAAAATTTAGAAGGCTGTGATTTTACCCCAATATATGAGTGGCATCAGAGGGAGAAGGAGAAGAAGAAGCTAATGAGTACTGAAGTAAGTGAATTAATAAAAATTTAAGCTACGAAATATGAGAATTTGTAGTTATTTTGTGACTTATTCCATTGTTAGTTCATTTTCCTCTTACTTTTCTATCTTCTAATCTCTGGTTAGCTTTCTTTATGAGTTACCAAATTGTTAACTTCTAAATTCTCATCAGTCAAAGAGATGTGTGGCATTTTGTCGAATTGGCTGTTATGTTAACAAGTCTCTGACATTTTTGCTTCCCAGTCCTATCTAGTGGTCGTACCTATGTTTTTGGTTAACCTAATAGCCAGGTCATGAAGCTCATAAATGTTTTCAATGTTTGTCTAACAAATTGCCTATTTTGCAGGAGAAGAAGGCATTGAGAGAAGAGAAACTCAAGCTAGAAGAGAAGTACATGTGGGCTATTGTTGATGGTGTTAAAGAGAAGGTGTGGTTCTGTTTAACATTAGCTTTTAGCATTGTCTTGCTTTCATAAATGGTACTTTTAAGTGAATGATATTGTGTTATCTTTTAAAATTATCCCAATGGGATTGTAAGATGGTCTTACGTCTTCTTCTTTTGCTAAAGAGGTCTTATAGCTTCTTTTTCTGGGGGTGTTTCTTCTTCTTTTTTTTTTTTTTTTTTTTTTTCAACATCATCTGTTGTTGTTCTGGTAATTTCGTCTCTTATTGGGAATGATCCAGCTTGCCCAACTTCTTGGTTGGGTGGAAGCAGTCAAAATTCTTTTATGTGTTTCATTTTTCTGATCTGGTGCTATTCCAGCAATGACTTCTCTAGACTGATTTTAATCAACGTTGGGGAGCTTTATTTCCTTTATGTGTTGGGTATAGTTAGTAGAACACCTTGTCTTCATCTTTGAAAATTACTTTCTCTGAGTAAAGGTTCTTTTTCTTATTAAGGAAGTTCTTTTTTAAATTGCATTGAAATGGACTTTGCAGGTTTTCAAGGTAGATTTTTATGATTGCCTAAATGTATTTCCCTGCCCATTCCAAGAACATTTCATTTTCAGTTTCTATAACTCTGTTGAGATTTTGGATGGGGCCTGATGTGTTTTTTTGCTTCTTGATGTGAAAAGAGTGATTGTTCTAATTTATCCGTGCTTCTTGCCCTTATGTGATGTTTGGTTTGCATGTGATAACTATTCTAGGCAGGATTCGTCTTCTGGAAAGAGAATAAAAATGCCTTCCCATTCTCATGTATTGCTAAAGTACATGGATTTCCTTTAAGAAGGAAAAGAAAAGTGGAAAGACAAGCAAAGAGAGTCAGAATGTTCATTCCTTGAATAAAAAACAAGGGTGTGGCCTAGTGGTCAATTAAGTGGGTTGAGAACAATGAGGTCTCAGGTTCAAATTCAGCAAAGACAAAAAGCACTAGGTTATTTCTTCCCATCTGTCCTAGCCTTGGTGGATAGAGTTACCTATTGCTTGAGAATCACATTAGAAATACCTCTTCTTTTATGTATGTGTGGGGAGGAGAGGATAGTCTTGTATATGGGAACAGAGACTTCTAGCTCTGGGTCTGGTGGAGCAAGTTCTGTTTGTTTCTGTTACTTTATGATTTGTGTAACTTTGAGCTCATGGGGAGTTGAGTGGGATTTACGGCCATGTTGATACGTGCTATTACTTGAGAGACAATTTAGAAAAAATAAAATGATAGAATGAAGATGTTGTAATCCATTGTTACATATTGTTTTCACATGTTTTTGCCAATTGCTTCATAGTCCTTTTCTGGATGATTTTTTTTCCCCATTCTTGTGCTGTTTCATGTTAAAATAAGTACGTCCCTTTTATGGTATTTTTTTGTTTTCTAGCCCTATGATATTGAGCCCGCTAGCTTTATCTAAACTCTCAATCTTGAGCTTCCCTTCCCTTTTAGTTTGATGTTCCAGTATGGCGTTCTCTTTTCGTTTTTCACCCCAGTAGGTATCTACCCCTAAAATCAGAAAAGCCCATGCATGGTATAGTGAGCATAGAGAACTTGGAAACGAACTGCGAATTGTCTAACCGTTTAGTTATGTGCAGGTTGGGAACTTTCGGGTTGAACCTCCTGGATTGTTCCGTGGCCGTGGAGAACATCCAAAGGTATGTAACCTTACATTTTTTGGGTTAAACTGTCCAAAACAATCTACTATGTGCAGAATGGTGTATTTCTCTGTTTAGGTACTTCAAGATTCACTGTGATATTGATGGATGTTGCTTTGAATGGTACAGATGGGAAAGCTAAAGAGACGGATCCGGCCAAATGATATTACAATAAATATCGGAAAGGGTGCTCCAATACCGGAGTGCCCCATCCCTGGCGAAAGGTTCTTTTCATTTTCTCTCCTGTTATTCTTTTGAAAGAACAGTCTATCTTTTGGAGGATGTTAAAGGAAGTTGAAATATTCTCTTTGCGCACCATATACAAGGTAAAAACTAGGGTTTCACCTACATTTCTTTTTCTTCCCCTCGTTGGCTTGGCAGATGGAAGGAAGTAAGGCATGACAACACTGTAACATGGTTAGCTTTCTGGAATGACCCTATTAATCCAAGAGAATTCAAATACGTTTTCCTGGCAGCCAGTAGTGCCTTGAAAGGGCTAAGCGATAAGGAAAAGTATGAGAAAGCAAGGCGTTTGAAGGTACAATGAAGGCAATTGGCAAACTTCTGATCAATCAGTTCCTTTTTAAAAAAATTGTGACTGGTTGCACATGGATGATTGGTGGCTATAACTGTCTCTTGGTTGCAGGATTACATAGAAGGCATTAGATCTGCATATACAAAAGATTTTACAAGTACAGATCCTGTGAAGCGTCAGATTGCAGTTGCAACTTATCTTATTGATAAATTAGCTCTGAGGGCAGGGAATGAGAAGGTACCAGGAACACTAATTTATTATTTTCCCCCAGATATTTAACTAGGGATAGCATAGATTTCAAAGAGAGTAAAAATTAAACTGGTTGCTGATGCTGGTTTAGGTCATGTCTCTTTCAGAAGCATTTTTCCAGTTGCATAGAAACAGGAAATTATAGCAACATATTTAAATCTTCTCTTTCCAGTTGACATAAGTTTACCAAGGGGTAGTCGAAACCATGTCACTAATAAAGAAAACACAAAGCACACTAATTTAATCAGAGATCAATTTATCCAAAAAAACTGAAGGTGAGACCGTTTCCAGCTTTTAATAGTTTTTCTATGAAGGACCATGCTTTTGCCTGCAATTTATCCAAAAAAATTGAAGGTGAGACCGTTTCCAGCTTTTAATAGTTTTTCTATGAAGGACCATGCTTTTGCCTGCAGAGGCATGGGACGATGCAAAGGTTGCGTAAGTGTTCTTAGTTATATTTCGATGCGATGCAGGATGACGACGAAGCTGATACAGTTGGTTGCTGTACTTTGAAAGTAGAGAATGTAGAGCCAGTACCTCCAAATATTTTGAAGGTATTGTGGTTTTATTTAACAAAAGCTAATTTGGAAGAGCTCTAGAGAACTTACTCCTCTACAGGTTCTAGTTTCGTGCAATTAATACCAATGCTTAGAATTGACTTTTCTTTCTTCAGTTCGATTTTCTTGGTAAAGATTCTATCAGGTACCAAAATGAGGTGGCTGTGTATGAGCCTGTTTTTAAAGCTATTCAAAAGTTCCGAAGTGGTTAGTAAATGCTGCTTTTGTGCTAGAATGTATCTTTAATTTTTTATCCTTCGTGAGATACATGGATACACTTAATTTTTTATTTCAGGAAAAAAGGGTGGTGACGATCTTTTTGACAAGCTTGATACAAGTAAGCTTAATGCCCATCTGAAGGAACTCATGCCAGGCCTCACAGCAAAAGTATTTCGTACATATAATGCATCTGTTACATTGGAACAGCAAGTAAGTTGCTTTATAAGACTAGAAGTTCTGTTTACTACTGTGTTACCCGTGACTAAACGGTGTTTTCAGATCATCTGAAAGATGTAAAATTACAAAAAAAGAAAAAGAAAAAAGAGTTCTCACCAAGCGCCCCCCCCCCACAAAAAAAAAAAAACACCAAAAAAGAAGTTACTGTTTGTCAACCGGAGCTAGTTGGGGTTGTGAGGATTCATCATAAATTGACGAGTTTTACCTTGGCTGTCGATTTACTGCAACTCTCCTCCCTCATCGGGTGTGGGATCAGCAATCTGAGGCAGGGTTACCCCTCTACCCCTAAAAAGGGGGAAGGTTGCAGTACTATCTTGGAACTGCCTGACAGCTTCTTAAATAATATTTCACCTTTTATAAAAAGAAAGGGGGAAGCTGCTTTTTTTTCCATCTTGATCAGGTTGTGATGTTGTAATAGGTGGATGAATATGCTTGGGTTGAGTCGGTTGCCTAATATGTTTGGTCAGAGTTGGACAACTAGGAGAAGGGATATACTTATCCATTTATGTTTTCTTATATGAGTTTGATTCATTCGGGTTAGAGTTGGATAATGCAGTAATGCACTAAGCTAAAGTTTTTGTGGTAGTTTAGAACTAACAACCTGCTTGGTTTTTTTAAGAGAACTTGATGAGCTATACTATGTGATACTCTTTCTCTGGCTGCCTTTATATATCTAGTCTCGATTTGCCAAGGGAAAGGATGATAGATGAAAATGTTACTTACAGAACTAAAATAGGATGGTTGAAATAGAGAAGTGTTTCCGGAGTGTTATGTGAGTTCTTCTATAGATTATAAAACTATTTTTAGATGGACAATGTTATGTGAGGGTGAATATTGAATTTGCCTCAATGGTTCAGCCTAGCTGCAACATGGGTTTCATATATAGATGCGGATGTTAAACGGGTGTGTGGTCATACAAGATTAGAGCAAAATAAAAAATGATCACATTCGACGAAAGGTGCAAGTAGTACACATAAAGGATAAAATGAGAGAGGGTCACTTGAGATTGTTCTTTCATGTTTTATGTCGACCTCTAGATGTGGCTGTTTGTAGGTGTGAAAACATGGTGATTGAAGGTGTTAAAAAGGATAAGGTGGGCCTAGAATTAAATTGAAAGAATTCCTGAAAAACTTACAATCTCTCGGAATCCGTGTTGACATAATGAATAATAGGGCATAATGGAAAGGAAAAAAAACCCCATATAGACGATACCAGTTAGTTGGTTGCTAGGTTTTAGTCCTGTTAGTACTTTCTTTAGGTCTGAAATTTTCGCTAGGGGTCTTTTAGACTTGTTAAAAATGTATATGCCAGTAGGAGTCTTTGTCTTGTTAAAAATGTATATGCCAGTAAAACTGTAAGAATTTGTTTTATAATCTTTTTATAGAATTTCTAGTGCTAGAGAACTTACATTTTTGAACTATTGGATTGAGACTTATTGCATGTGGACATGAATAATGAGGATTCACATAGCCAACCCCAACTAGCTTGGGATTTAGGTGGTGTTGTTTTGATGTGGCTGCTTTTGAATAGTTTTGAATAAGTGTAGTAGAAATGGATGTTAAGATAGATGTGTGATGTGATATACAAAGATTATATATAAGTTAGAAATGATCGCATTCAACAATAAGTATAAATAGCATATATAGGAGGATAAAACGAGAAAAGTTGTCTGAAATGGTCTGATGGTATTCTATGTAGATCTTCGGGTGCACTAGTTTCTAGTTGCGAAATCTTGATAGTTGAAGGTGTTAAAAGGAGGTAGCCATAAAATCACATGGAAGGAAGTTATTTCTAAAGACCAACAATATCTGGAATACATGCAGCGGGAAAAATAGACCACAATGGAAGAAAAAATTCCATATAGGAAATACCAACTAGTTGAGATTTAAGGCTTAGGCTTGATGGTATGCTCAGTCCAGTTACTACTAGAAACTTTTAAATTATTTGGGAGTTTTTGTATATAAGTAGAAAATGTAGAGAACTTCTTGGGTTTGAGAACCACATTTGCTTTTTATGAAGTAAGGAGAATTCATTAGTAGGCATCACGAAGACGCAAAAAGTATAGGGTTAGATAACTACATTATTGAGTGTTGGAACCAGACAGGTCTAATTGGAGTGAAACTAATAGTGAGTTTTCATTTAATCGATTCAAACTAGTTTGGAATAACTTTGGATTGAGTCTTAGTTGTTGTATGCTTTTGAACACTTTTTATCTTGATAAATGGATGCTTACTTTGACTAAAATATTTTCAGTTTGAGTCTAATGATAAGATAATTTCAACTAGAAGTTGAAGTTTTCTGGAAAGGACCTGCTAAATTCACTAATCACTAATCAGAGCCTTGAAGACTGGAAAATTTGTTGATATTCTTGTCTTTTTATAAAATGCACAAGTTAGTTCTTGGTTGTCTCAAATTAATAGATGTTACTATTGGTTTTGTGCGAAATTAGAGATTATGTTCAGGTCCATTTTAAGAATGGAGCATTTGTTCAGTCTCAACTTGCGAGTTTAATTGAGGGGAAGATGCTTGTCTTCTGATTGTAGTTGAAGAAGTATGCGTTTATCCATGCTTGTGCAACTGGAAGTGGAGACCATTATGCCTTTCTCATTACAAATGCACAAAATTTTGTTTTTCCTGTGCTGATTTACATTGCTACTGATGGCAGTTGAGTAAGCTCACACAAGGTGGGGAGCTCCATGAGAAAGTTGCAGTATATAATTTGGCAAATAAAGAGGTAAGACTTCCATGAAAAATAGTGTGTACTAGTTCTGATTGGGACACTGGTTATAAAAAATTCCGTTACTATGTTTGTGTTTCTTGTTGCAGGTTGCAATAATTTGTAATCACCAACGTAGTGTTTCAAAGTCGCACAGTGTACAAATTTCAAAGTTGAATGAGAAGATAGATGAGTTAAAGGTGATTACTTTTTGTTATCAGTGTTCATTCTCTTTAGTTCCATTTCTCTGTGACAAGGTACCTTCTATAATGCGACTGGCTATTTATTCCATCAAAATAGAAGAGGATGTGATGATATTTTACCTGCAGTTGACTTGTAGCCAAGTAAAATTTCATTTACCTTAGGTTGTAATTGTCTTTTCATCAGGCTCTTTTAGAAGAATTCAAAGTAGATTTGGCTCGGGCCAAAAAAGGGAAGCCTCCAGTGAAGGGCGCTGATGGCAAGACTAAGAGGACCTTGACCCCTGAAGCGTACAATCTCTATCGTTAACTGGAGATTTTTTTCCTTTTCTTTTGTTTTAGTTGCTCACATGTAAGTGTAATGTTTGCAGATTACAGAAAAAGATAGATCAAACGAATGTGAAGATTGAGAATATAGAGAGGCAAATAGAAACAAAAGAAGACTTGAAAACTGTGGCTTTGGGCACATCAAAAATCAACTATCTGGATCCTAGGATCACAGTGGCATGGTGTAAGCGCCATGAGGTTCCCATCGAAAAGGTAATGCCAGTGTCTTAAGGAAAAGTATACTTCCATGAATTTCTTCTATTACCGCTAATTGACCTCGTGCATTGTGGTTTTCTCTTGATCCTTGTTTCTCCATGCAGATGTTCAACAAGTCTCTTCTAGCAAAGTTTGCCTGGGCGATGGATGTTGAACCAACCTTCACATTTTAAAGTTTTGGCGGCTGTTGTAGTGTAGGACATCTTTTCATAGCCAGTCTTCCTCGTAATACCAATTGTTCCATTCACCCATCCCTCGCTTCTGGAAAGAGAATAGGAAAAAAAATTCTATTATTTTTTCACTTTAAAAGAAGGAAAAAAAAAAAAAAGAAGAAGAGAAGAGATCTTGATCGTTGTCTGACAATTTTTTGATTTGTTTACTGACTGGCCCGACAAATTCCTGTTGTAATGTAAGGAACTTCTGAATTTATGGGGTGAGTTTTACCTTATTGCCTCTCTTTCTGATTTAATTTCTGTTCTTGAATACTTTCAATATCCAGCTTTGATGTTCTAACTTGTTTTAAAAGGATTTAGTGCCTATTCTTCAGGGAGGAATTTCAAATTTTCTGGATAAAGCAGTTCATCTGTGTTTAAATTAAATTGTTTTGCCCCAAGTCTACGAGCTGAAGGGCACTCATTTGCTGAAATTCCAAACTGTATCGTTTAGCTAAAGCTATTTCCGCGGACTCTTCACTTGAGCAATTGTAGTTTGGTTGATTCTTGAAGATTTTGAATTGCTTAGCTAAAGCTATTTCCGCGGACTCTCAACTTGAGTAATTGTAGTTTGGTTGATTCTTGAAAATTTGAATTATGGATCTTAGAGTTGTGAACAGTCCTCTTTTAGTAACAAAGTGTCAACATGAAAGTTTACAAACAATTTGTTGCAGTTACTCCACATGTTTTGTTCCTTAGATTATTTTTTGCTGTCAAGTTAGGTATAAATTAAGCAGTATGATAGTAGTACAAAGTGGGAGTTGGGGTATTTCTCTTGATAGTTGAGTATCAATGATTGGCAATAAAATTCACTTGTATGTACTAGCACGATATATGTAGTAAGGAAAACTTCGAAATGTGAAGCCAAAAAAAAATTCGAGGAAGCTTTTTTTCAAAGAAAGATTTTAGGAGGTTGTGGGTGAAGTGTTTGTATGGTTGCAATTTGCACATGTTTTTTTTTGGGTGCAGCAAAATTATAGAGACTAAATCCATGACATAACTTTCAACCTTGCCGATCTCGAAATACTGAGTTCAAAAATAAACCCTTGGTTAATAAACCCATGACATAACTTTCAATTTCTCTATTGCTATTTGTTGAGCACTCTACTTTTTCCCATTTGGTCAATAACGTTAGTAGCAATAAGCGACAAGATTGGCAAGCGAGACCACATATCAAGCCAATCCATAAACCCTGAGCATCTAGGTTGAACTTGAAAGCAACAAGGTCTGCTATCGGCATGCCGATGAAATAGAATGTTGCCAAGTTGATGCACATACTCCAACGTTGCCACCCGCATCCTCTAGCCACCCCTGATAAAATTCCTTCAAAGAAATCGAATATAAACGATATTAAAAGAAGTGGCATCATGGAGGCAAATTTTTGAATTATCTCCGTGCTATCACTGAAGAGGCTAGCCCAGGCATTATGACCGATAAATAGAGCCAAATCAACTACAAGAGCGAAAAATAATAGATAACTTGAGAGTAACAACCATTGCATGTTTAGCTCTGCTCGGATTTCCAGCTCCTAATTCATTTGCAACCCTGGTGCTTGCAGCTGCACCTAGACCATAAGATATCACGTAGGCAATGGTTTCGGTATTTACACTCATTGCAGTTATGGAAGTGGTTGTTTCCCGAATTTGGCATCAAACCAGCTACACAAGAATCTCAAACGTGCAGTAATCCATAGCAGCAGAAGGCAAAAGCCAATTTCAAGTTTGTAATGATATGATGAAGTGCCTCGAATGAGAAACCATTCCTCCAAATATGGTTGAATCTCTTCGAAAAGAGCGCGTATAGTCCCAACGTGAATTGTGAGATCCAAATCGAAACTGAAGCTGCTAATGATGCTCCTTTAAAACCAAGACTTGTCCAATGAACTAAAGCATGAGCAATACCAATGTGGATAACTAAAGATCCCACTGAACACACAACCATAGGTAGGATAGTCAACTGTGCCTGAAGAAATCTCAAAATGTTTTGCAAGACACCAGATGCAAGCAATTCAGGTATAAGAAATTTTCAAGAAAACACCTGCTTTTTTAGCTATGTTATGATCTTGATGAAATAAAATCCGAATCATTTCGGAATACAACCAAATAACAGCAACCACCATTGAACAGATGAACGATATGACGCATGGTGTTTGCAAATGTATTCCCAACATCCTATACTTTCTTGCTCCAAATCCTTGGCCACATAATGTCTCAAGAGCGCCACTTAATTAGTCCATGTCCAAGTCTCCAACCATGAAAGAAAAACCAGTGACCATAGCCCATGAAATTACCAAGATTTGAGGCAGCTAGTTCAAGCTTGCCAATGTGACCAGCAAACATGAGAGACACAAGGTTGATGAAATAGAAGCTACTCGACACAACAACCCTAGGGAATGAAAACAATATTTGGTTCTTGGCTTCTTTCACATCTATTATCTTATATTCCACCACATGTTTGTTTCTACATTGGATAATGCTGGTGGTAAGTGGTGATTTTCGAGACTTGAGTTATCCCTTGCCATCTAGCTCCCTTCTATCTGATATTTCCTTCAAGCTTTTAATTTACAGATGTAGGAGAAGTTAAAGCAGCAAAGGAAAATATGCAAAAGTCGTTATACACATAAATTGGACTGCTAGAACTAACAGGAGTTTTATTCCTAAAGCAAACTGGAGACCTTTTTTTACCGGCAAAAATATCTAGAGTATTACTTGACATACTTTCCTTTTTAGTCTGTCCTAAAAAGAATGTCACCTTTTCATAGTTAGAAATAATTTAACTTTAGTCACACAAATATCTAAGGTTTGTATTGGATGACAAATTTCATAATAGCCTGTTTGGCCAAGCTTCTAAAATCAGCTTATTTCAAGAAGCACTTTTTCTAAAAGTACTTTTCAAAAAAGTACTTTTGGTGAAAAATAATTTGTGTTTGGCCAAATTAATTTAAAAAACACTTTTGAGCAACAATTAATGTTTGACCAAGCTTTTAAAAGGTGCTTCTAAGTATATTTTTTTCAAAAAGTGCTTTTGGGAAGATATTATTTTTTTTAGCTTCTGAAAAACTACTTCTGCTATTCCCCAAAAGCACTTATTTTCTCCGAAAAGCTTAGCTAAACCCCTCACTTTTTTAAAAATAAGCACTTATTAAAAAAAAATTAGTACTTTTGGAAAAAAATAAGCTTGACCAAACAGGCTATAAGTAATTCCTTTCTTTTTTATAACTCCGTGTCTGGTCAAATGGTGCCACGTAAATAAGACATAGGGAGTAAAGTTTTGACTAAGCTTATTTTTCTCCAAAAGTACTTATTTTTCTCAAAAAGTGCTTATTTTAAAAATGTTGAGGTGTTTGGCCAAGCTTTTGGAATAAAATAAGTACTTCCGGGGAGTAGCAGAAGCAGTTTTTATAGCCTGTATAGCCAAGCTTATTTTTTCCCCAAAGTACTTATTTTTTCAATAAGTGCTTATTTTAAAGTTTTTCTCCAAAAATACTTTTTGAAAAACACTTCTGAGAAAAACACTTAAAAACACTTTTTATAAGCTTGGCCAAACACTAATTGTTGCTCAAAAGTACTTTTTAAATTAATTTGGCCCTTCTCACCTAAAAGTACTTTTTTGAAAAGCATTTTTTAAAAAAACACTTTTTAAAATAAGTTGATTTGCAGAATCTTGGCCAAACAGGCTAGATGTATGAAAAATTTGGAGTTGGCTCCTCTCCACTACAAATTGCCTTCGGTTGGTCCAGAATAGCTCTAGATTTGCCACACCTATACAATTTTAAATTTAAAGGTTCAGCTTTGTCTCACTTAATTAATAAACCAATTGATAAGAACTAAATGGAGGATTGAATTACTTACTATCAATGGAGGAGAAAGAGGAGACAATGAGGCAAGCATGAGAGCTTCAATGGAAGCCTCTTCTGTGAATAGAGAATATGAATGCGTAAACTGTAAAGTACATAGTGAGGTCCTACTTATACATTGTCATTTAATCTAACTAACTAACTAACACTCTAAGCTAACTAGATGTAGTACAAGTATGTAGTACAAGTGTGTAGTACAAGTACAAGTTATGATAAATACATAAGTCTCCAATACCCCCCCCTCAATTTGGAAGTGAGTGGCTCACAGCCAACTTGCTGAGGAGATTGGAATGTTTGATGCCAGTAAGAGACTTTGTGAAGATGTCAGCCAATTGGTCATGAGTTGAAATGTGATGGAGGGAGATGAGACCATCCTGAAGCTTGTCTCGAACAAAGTGGCAGTCCACTTCTATGTGCTTTGTGCGTTCATGGAACACAGGGTTCCGAGCAATGTGTAAGGCAGCTTGGCTGTCACAGAACACAGGCACAGGTAAAGAAATTGGGACAGTCAACTCTTCTAGCATTCTAACCAACGAAACCAACTCACCCACGACCTGTCTAGTAGACCTGTATTCAGCTTCTGCTGATGAGAGAGCAACAATGTGTTGCTTCTTGGACTTCCAACTGATGGGACAGTCTCCAAGGAGGATAATGTAGCCACTAACAGACCTCCTAGATTCAGGACATGCAGCCCAATCTGAATCACAGAAAGCTCTCACTGCATAATTCCCTTTGTTGGAGAAGAAGATACCTAGAGTAGGATCATGTGACGACCTCCCTCGGGAGTCTTGATCGTACATACTCAGGTATTGTCTATGCCAGGGTACAGCCAGTTCGCACCTTAATCCCTCTTCACGCCATTCGCTTACGGGGTATCGAACCCGGAACCTCAGGCTCCTTTACATACTCCCTAAGGAGATCGCCTCTTACCAATTGAGCTGCAGGATTGATGGCTGCTTCTTCATAAGAAGTTGGCTCACAATCCTGTGAGATATTTCTAACTAGATGCTGACTATCAGGGACTAGAGCATTAAAAGAAAAATGGGATTAATTAGGCAATGATGCATTGAAAGAGAAGGAACTATGGCTGTCTTGGGTTCCTGTGGAAGGGGCTGGTGCCACAGGCTTAAGTTGGGGAAGAGAGTGTTCATAGTCCTTGAGATAAGATGGAAGTTTAGACAGTCTACTAGGTCTGATTTGAGGAGATGGGATTGGGACTAAGGGTGCAGCAGAACTGGACTGTTGAGGTGATGGAGTAGGAGTAGATGAGGGTGTGACATTGTCACCGTCTGAGGGAGCAGCTGAAGAATCCTCAGTACTATAATGGGATGCAGGTGATTCTGCATGGAAAAGGTCAGATGAGGGTACAACAGTGGGAGTAGGAAGATTGAAACCAATATCAAAACTATGAGAAGATGATAGAGTAGGAGTAGGGGCAGTTTGATACAGCTTGGATGGTTTAGGAGACAAGGTGAAAGGAAAGATCCTCTCATGAAAAACTACATCTCTAAAAATGTGAATCTTCTTTTGTGGCTAGATCAAGCACCGTGTACCCTTTAGTGCCAAAAGGGTAACCAATAAACACATGAGGAACAGATCTTGGTTCAAATTTATCCCTGTGGTTTTTAAGTGTGGTAGGAAAACAAAGGCACCCAAAACTTCTCAGATGTGAGTAATTTGGTTTATGGTTGTAAAGTATTTCAAAAGGACATTTGTTGTTGAGTAAAGTAGTTCGAAGTCTGTTGATAAGGTATGTAGATGTGAGGATACACTCTCCCCAATACTTAGGTGGTAATTTAGACTGAAATAGAAGGGCTCTTGCTGTTTCGAGCAGATATTTGTGTTTTCTGTCCATTATCCCATTTTGTTGGGGTGTGTATGGGGTGTTCTTTGGTGTAGGATCCCTTTGGCTTGAAGAAAAGAGGTGGTCTCTGAAGTGGTAAATTCCAGT
Organism: Lycium ferocissimum; assembly: GCF_029784015.1. NCBI lineage: Eukaryota > Viridiplantae > Streptophyta > Magnoliopsida > Solanales > Solanaceae > Lycium > Lycium ferocissimum. Next base: position 46,427,542 of record NC_081352.1, read on the forward strand.
CCATTATCAGTTCTAATGGACACAATAGAGGTGTTAAATTGGTTTTGGACCATTATAGAGAAGGTTTTGATGATGTGTAATACATTACTCTTGCTGCTCATCAACTGAGTCCAAGTACATCTGCTAAAGTCATCTACAATGGTAATAAAATATCTGTAATTGTTATAGGTAGGGACATGGTATGGACCCCATAAGTCAATGTGAAGTGGCTCAAAAGGTTTGGTAGTATGAGTGTTGCTTTGTGGGAAAGGTAATCTGGTATGTTTGGCCATGGGGCAAATGTGGCAGGTAAAGGGTTGTCTTGAAGCAAATACAACTGGTATAGAAGGTATTCCTTTCATCTTTCCAAAGGGTACATGCCCTAGTCTATAATGCCACAAAGAATCAACAGAAGTGTCATTTCTTAAAAATGCATCAGTCACAGAGGAAACATCTTTATCATGGAGTGAACAATCAGTCTTATTGTTTACAACAAGAACAGTATTTGTGAAATTATTAGGAATATTCACATTAGTCTTGTTTCTTACATTAGGGTTACCAGCAAAGCTACTCATATCAGTTTTATTTTTCAACATAGAGACACTTGCAAAACTACATATATCACACAATGCTTGAGAAGGAAGAGAGAAATCTGAAAAAACAATAGTGGGAGCAGAAAAATTTGAACTGAGTTTTGAGAATTGAAAGTACAGGCCATCCTTGACCTTACCAATCTCCAGAGGCCTCTTCTGTGAAGGGGCCTGTAAAATAAGACAGGAAAGTCTTGTGAATATGACAATGCAATTGAGTCGGACTGTCAAAGAGTGCACAAATATCAGGTTATACTTAAAACTAGGCACAATAAGACATTTTTTAGGATGAATTTAGGATTGAGTATGACATCACCTATCAGTGTCACTCTAACCTTGTACCCATTAGGCAGTGAGACTAGAAAGGGGTAAACTAAAGGTTTGGTATTAGACAACAATGTTTTATTGAAGGTCATGTGGTGTGTGGCACCCGAATCAATAATCCAAGAGTCAGCATCAGGTCTAAATTTCTCACAGCATTGCTTATCACTTTCAAATGAGGTGAAGCAAGTTACAATACCTGCAAAGTTTACAGCGCCACCAGTCATGTTGATGTTTCCTGAATGATCTCCTGCACTTCCAAGTTGAAACTTCTCCAGTAACTGCAGCAGCTGTCCATATTGTTCCTTGGTCAAGTCTTGCATAGGGTGATTTTGAGTGTGGCCTTGAGCCTGAACACTGCCCTGACCCCCATCATCAACATTTGAGTCCCCATTACCAACTTATGATCCATATGTGTGTGCTGCAACACCTTTTCCTTTATTAAACCTGTTAAAGTTCTGTGAGTTGTTGTTGAACCTATGTGGAGTCTGTGGATAGCCATGGAGCTTGAAATATTTGTCTTTAGTATGTCCCAGCTTCTTACAATGCTCACATACAGGTCTTGAGTTCCTGTAGGCAGAATTGCTTCCCCTATAGTTGTAGTTGGAATTGTTCTTTGTTGTAATTTGTTCTGAAGTTATTGCCCCCAGAACCACTTGCACTCAAGGAGGTGGAGCCTATCTTAAATTGTCCTTGTGGTCTAACTTCTCTCTGCTTTTCTTCTTAAATGAGGATGGAAAAACACTGTGTAATCGGGGAGCCGGGTTCATCATCAAGATACTGCCTCTCACAATAGTGTATACCTCGTTTAGGCCCATGAGAAACTGAATTAGACGTCTGTCCTGCTCTACTTTATGCACTTTACTTTTGGCTCCACAGGTGCAATTGCAAGAACACTGGGCATCCACATTTAGAGTACTCAGTTCCTCCCACAACTTCTTCATCCTAGTGTAATAGCTTGTGATATCCAATGTTCCTTGACTTAATTCATTAATTTCTCTCTGTAGCTGGTATAATTTTTCCCCATTCGTCTGGTCATACCTATCCTCCAACTCTTCCCATAATTCTTTGGCACTGCTAATGTATTGAAAACTATCTGGTAGATCCCTTGAGAGTGAATTCAAAATCCACGAGGTCACCATATCGTCACATCGTTCCCATTGGCTAAAAGTTGGTGAATGAGGATCTGGTTTGGCACATTTTCCATTGATAAAACCTAATTTGTTTTTCACTGAGAGAGCTCTAAGTACTCCCTTTTTTCAAAATCTAAAACTAGTTCCATCGAACACAGCCGGCACTAACACAGATCCTGCACCCTCAGATGGATGTACGTACAAAGGATTGGTTGATTATGAGGTATTTTCGTCATTCCCAGTATTTCCAGTAATTGCCATGAGCAAAGTCAAAATCAATTGAAAGAAAGAGCAGTGACGGTGATGAAATGTCAAACTCTAGGTGAATTTAGTGGAAAAAACAAGGCGATTTCAATTCAGACTAAGAGACAAACACTGAGCTACAATCGAATAGATGTGAATAAAAAATGAGTTCTTCAATTTGGAAACGGAACTGAGCATTGAATAGAAATCAACACAGACGAAGACATACAAAATGCAAATTGATTCGATTTGAGAAAGTTAGGTCAAATTACCACATACGAACAGATATAAATCGCAAATTGATCCGATCAAAACGGATCAAAAATACATTCCTCGCTCTGATACCATGATAAGAACTAAATGGAGGATTGAATTACTTACTATCGAGGAGGAAGAGGAGACAATGAGGCAAGCATGAGAGCTTCAATGGAAGCCTCTTACGTGAATAGAGAATATGAATGCGTAAACTGTAAAGTACATAGTGAGGTCCTACTTATACATTGTCATTTAATCTAACTAACTAACTAACACTATAAGCTAACTAGATGTAGTACAAGTATGTAGTACAAGTGTGTAGTACAAATACAAGTTATGATAAATACATAAGTCTCCAATACCAATTTAACCATAGATAATGTTTTCACAGCCTTCCTTTTCATTCGGGTTTCCACTCATAAATTAAGAATTATTTAATGATCAGTAAGAAGTAGGAAAATTTAGTCTTTAAAAAAAAATACGAGTAGCTTTTACTCTCCATAATAACAAGCTGTAACAGTGCTCAGATAATTTCCTTCATTAAAATCTCCACAAGTATCTATACATGCAATTGTTGCCAATTAAATTGTGTTTATCATCCACATATTCCAAGAACAAATCAGAATGTATCAAGAAAAAGATGAAAAAGAAAAAGAAACAAAAAGGAAAGGTTTACAAATTCTGAACTCTTTTATAAGTTTGGAATGTTTGGATGTTCTATTTTCAAATTCTTCTATTATTTTGGTTTACATTCTTTAATTGTGCTTAAACTAGTTGATCAACTGAGATAAAGCTGGACCTTTGAATTTAAAATTGGATAGCTAAATTTTAAGCTCTACTGGACCAACTGGAGGTAATTTGTACTGCAGAGGAGCCAAGTCTTCAAATGATACATGCAATTTATCCTTGCCAATTTTATTTGTAGTGAGTTCTTATCTAAGTTGCTCGTACACTTCACTTTCGGTGCCGCAGCCTTGTCGACACGACGTGAGTCTAGTTGTGCGTCCCTACCAAATCTGGTCAATCGATTTTGTGTACCTTGACCAAAATCAACAGGGAAATTAGACAAATACAATGATTTACATAATTAAAACAAAAACTAAAGTGAAATTGAAGAAAATGGAATACCTTGTATATATAGAAAATTTTATGTCAGTCTTTTTCCTTATATGTCTTTATGAAATCCTCCTCTTGATCAATATTTCCTCCACGGAAAGCCTCGTATATTTTCCACATAATGTCTCATATTTAAACATATAACTCTATTTTTATATATTTGAATTAGTTTTATTTGAATTCCTGCACTTGTATTCATACCTAAATCGATACCCCCGAATCTTAAAATTTAGATCATGAAGGATCCGATCTCTCGATCCGCACCCGTATCAAACACCGCACCCTAAATCCAAGCAACTTAGGTTATTATTACACCAACTTGTCGGACAAATTTTGGTAAGTGGAAATGGGATTTCCTAATGGCAAGTCATGCACAAACGTATGACTGATTTACGCATATATTTCTTTTTTTAAAATTAATAATTTTTTTTTTTATAAAATCTTCAGTTTGTTTAAAAAGATCCAAAAGGTCCATAAATTGTGGAGTAACATGTAACAGAAATAAAAAAGAGAGTCATTTAGTAAAGTTAGGCCTCATTTGTTTTCATTAAGATTAAGACGTCTGAATCTGAATGCACATCTGAATAATTAAAATGTTGTCTCTAGATCTGACACTAAATGATTAATAGCCTGTTTGGCCAAGCTTCTAAAAACAGCTTATTTTAAAAAGTACTTTTGCTAAAAGCAGTTTGTGTTTGACCAATTAATTTAAAAAGTACTTTTGAGCAGCAATTAGTGTTTGGCCAAGCTTTTAAAGAGTGTTTCTATGTGTATTTTTCTCAAAAGTACTTTTCAAAAAAGTGCTTTGGGGCAAAAGCCATTTTTTTTAGCTTCTGAAAAACTACTTCTGCTACTCCCCAAAAACACTTATTTTCTCCCAAAAGCTTGGCCAAACACCTCACTTTTTTTAAAATAAGTACTTTTGGGGGAAAAACAAGCTTGGCCAAACAGGCTATAAGACTGTTTGTTTTTTAACATCTGAATGTGCATAGTGTATTTATTTAAACATAGTAAATATATAATTCAAATAAAAAAGTAACTAACTATTAGAAAATAAATACAAATTTAATAAAACAAAAATTTTATTTGATAAAAAAAATGAATCATTTATGTTTGCTAGTAATGATGTTTGTAGTGGTGGTGGGTGGGGTTTTTTTTTTGGGGGGGGGGGGGTTGATAGGTGGGGGTGGGTGGTGGTGGTGCGGTGGGTTTGAGAGTAGGTTGGGGGTGCTTGGGGGTTAAGGTAGGTGCGTGGGAGGGGGGGGGTCGGGGGTAGGGGTGGTGAATGGGGTGGGGTTGGGTGGTCATGGTGGGTGGGTAGTGGTGGGTAGGTAGGGGTTAGGGTGGAGTTGGTGGTGGTGGTGAGTGCGTGGGGGGTAGGGTTGGGCGTGGGGGATAGGTTGGGTGGGTAGTTGGTTGTGGGGTGGGGGTAAGGTAGGTAGTGTTGGGTAAGTGGGGGTGACGGGGGTAGGGGTGGGTGGTGGGAGGGGGTGGAGCTGGTGGTAAAAAATTATCCGTACAAAATACCTCTTAATGATATTAAGACTTTGTTCTAGATTTTAATCATTAAGATCTATTCAGACCAAATAAGTGCTTAGATCTTAATGTCAACAAATGCACTTAATAACCTAAGGTCTGAACCATTCAGATTCAGACCTCCATTAAGTGCAAACAAATGAGGCTTAACTCTCTGACAACGGATGAAAATTTATTCAAACGTACAAAGGAAACACTCCACTCCACTCCTTTGAGGGGGTATTTAGAATTTCTGAAACTAAATGGGGTCTCTTTACACTACTTAGAACTTCCTGAAGTCAAGTAAATTTTCTCCCTTTCATATCCCAAATTAAAATGACTTGTTTACCCCGTTGAAAACTAAAATTTCAAAATACTACCCCAATAATTTGGTGTCACACAGATTCATCCACCACAATTCTACTTTGGATCCACTTCTTCAACTTCTCTCCATAACTGTAAGTCTTTCTGTTTATAATTTTTATATATCTCAATCAATTTATTCAGTATACATCAAATTCATATTATATGCCTATATTCAAATTGATTCTTGATTCTTTTTTCTTTCTAAGTTTCAGAATTATGTGAATACTGATTAATGTGCATTTTGCCCTTTGATATACAGAGAAATAACTTCCCATTTATCAATAAAAAATGGTTTTTTTTTTGTTTTTTTGTGGGGTTGTTCATTGAACTATAAAAATCCAATCTTTTTTTTGGTAATGCAGTGGCTGCAGAGAATAAGAGCTATCTGAGAGATTGTTGTGTTAGATCCAAAGCAAAAATGGGATTCTTGATTACAACTCTAATTTTTGTTGCAATTGGTGTTATTGCATCTCTGTGCGCCAGAATCTGTTGCAATAGAGGCCCTTCTACTAATCTGTATGTTCTTTTTTATTCATAATTATTGTCTTCCCAATTAGATTTCATTAAGATGAGAATGCTTGCTTTTTAAAGGATTTATTAACTTATAACTATTCACAACAGATTTTCAGGTTTGTTCCCTAATTTTGGTTTTTGTGTGTGCTATGTAAGAAATGAGCTAATTTATCTGTCTGGTTATTAATTTGTCTACCAATTTATAGAATCTTTCTAATAATGCTAATGGAACTGCTAAATAATGATCCTAGGTTAATGATATATTGTCACTGTTTGACTAATTAAACGAAAGAAAAAAAAGGAAGTACAGCATGTCATTCTTCAGTTGTTCTTTTCTTTCCAAATCTTAGAAGAAGCTGAGATTGATTCCTTTGTTACTAATAATGTAGAAACATTTGAACTTCTCTCCCGCCTTCGTGTGATTGATTGTATTTTGTGATGCAGGTTACATCTAACATTGATTATCACGGCGACTGTCTGCTGTTGGATGATGTAAGTGTCATATATAGTTGTTGTTTTCTATTTTTAACTGTAAACACAAGATAAGGAGTCCATAAATTGTTCTGCCATTTACTCATTCAGAACAATAAAGTAAAATAGAAAAAAGAAAAAAAAAATTGTGTCCTGCCATTTGTGCTTTTCGTCTTTCTCCTTTTTGTTGTTTGATGCAAATGTTTTTGACTTGAAGGCATTTGGATCCCCTTAAGTAGAGTTTTGAAAAATTTGCATTTTATCCTTTAAGAATTTCAGGTGGATAAAATTGACTGTTTAGTGGAGCCACAGCACGTTATTGTGCATAAAGAAGAGGTCTATCTGTACCATTGATGTGTTAGGAGTGCTATGTCAAATACAATTTTGATGTAATTCATGGGAGTCCAATCCAATGAATCATATTCTGAAACGTGATTAAGTGGTTCTTTTTAGAAGGATGAAGTCCGTCACTTATGTTTTAGCTCTGGCGGAAATCTCACCTTAAGTCTCTCATAATAGGCTGATAGTATGGTAATATTATCAATGCCGCGTTTAAGCTAAGAATCAACACTCACTTCAAATTAGGGATTTGCGTAACTTAAGTGGCACTTCAGGAAAGACACCAATGGGAAACCAACAAATAGTTGTTTTTGAAATTTAGGTTTAACATATGAGTCTCATGTGCTTTAGCTTGAATAGAATGGCCGAAAAAAAACTAGTCAAGCATATTTATAGAAGACTCTAGGACTACAACTAATTCCTATGAATTTACTCCATAACTATGGCTGCATGGCTGTTACAATCTTCAAGAAAGAAAAAAAACTATGGCTGCTGGAAGCATCGAAAAAAGAGCAGTCAAACTTTGTTAAAGTCAATGATTCTCATAACAATCTACTGTAGTGGTATGAATGGTGGACAACCTGAGATAAATTTTGTCCTTAGTAATTAGCTAACTTTGTAATTGTGGCAAAAAGAAGTAACTGGACTGCATTATCTTAATAGACCTGTATAGACCATAAGTGCGTGTCGTGCAAGATTGCACCAAATAAGATTAACCTTCAAATTTGTCCCCTAGGAGATGAGTGAGCGATTGAGGCATAAGAGTTACAACCTGGAGATCCAACTTCCTATTTGAGCCCATCCACTTCAACCTTGGTGGGTAGATTTAAATCAAACACCTGTGCTTGTTAGTTATAAGGGCGGAGTAGTCGACTGCGCGCAATACAACTGTCAGTAATTAAGAAAGTTAACAATTATCAGTGGTAATTTCCTTTTGTGAATCCCATAGCTTCATTTTACGAATGCATGCCAAAGGAACCTGAGGAATACCAGCCTTGGCAAACTTCACTCTCAATGATTCATTTTCTAGTGGAAAGAAGTTGTCCGTATATCTAGATATTTTGTTAATCCTTTCAATGATTTTGAGAAACCCTTGAACGGTTTGGTAATCTACTTAGATGTTTCCTATATTAGCAGCCAGGTACATTATGAGTAATGAAAAGGTAATTTATCTCTTATGTCATTCACTCACTCTACGTAGTTACTGGTGGATCTTGAACTGCTTTGTTGCTCTTTGATTGAGCTGTATTTTGGTATTACATAATATGAAGGGATCATCGAACTTGTGGTGACAAAAAAAGGTTATATTTAACTGTATCTTGGTATAACATAATCTGAGGGGATCATAGAACTCATGGTGGCACCAAGGTCCTCTTTGACGATTTATTGTTTCATGCTAGAATCTAGCAGCCCTGTAACTTTTTCCAAAAAAAAATTATATTATGTTTTGAACCCTGTAGGAAAGGTGACAGACTTTGTTGGGTTTTGTTAGAAAAAGAGATGGTTTAAACTTGAGAAGATGGGATAAATATTTACCAGTCTGATTCTGGTCATGGGCTGTAATTACTATCTTCTCTAGTTTATACTTGAGAAGATAGGATAAATATTTCTCTTGCTCCTTAGGGTAGGCAACAAATTTTAATGGAAAGACAAATATTTGAGCTTTATCAACACACGAAATGCAAACCCGCTCATATTTACACATTAAAGCTTGAATTGAAATTCATTTTTTTTTTTTGTTTTATTGGACGTATCAACATTTGTTTTCTTCTTGTGCAGGTGGGCGATTGTATATCTTGCACAGCTGAAACCACTCATTGTTCCAGTTTTGAGCGAAGCGGAATGAATACATTGTGCTTGGAATTCTGGAGGATGTTGATAGTTACTTGAGATTGCTGGACCCTAAGTATTCTTCTCTCAGGTTCTTTGTAAACTTCAAATTTATTTTGTATATTATTCACCTCTTATAAGATTGTTCTTTATGAACCACCATTATATCCTCAGCCAACCTTGGCTGAGGACCAGAAATATGTATTTTTGATTGGACTGAGTGTTGGATCGAGGGTGATAAATAATCAAATGGCTGTATGCTTCTGCAACAAGACATTTGCATTACTTAATTATGAGGTGTGAATGTGATAGTTGACATGATGCAGTTAGTCATGGAAATTAGAGGTTCTTAGTTTTGGATAAATGAAGGTTTTATTTAGCGCATTAAAGTGCTGAAGATTTGATATAATGATTTTCAGATATGAAAAGAAATTTAGACTACAGCAACAGACTGATAATTAACAAATACATATTGATTGAGAACTTTTATCTTAAGACTACTCTCCATATTGCAAGTATAATTCTTATCTTACGATTTCTGGAAGTTAAGCAACCTAGCAATAGGTGGAGAAATTTGTCGAGCCAGGACAGTTGATCGTTGGAAAAAGATCCACTCTATTGATTTAATAGCCAAATTAGAAAAAATATACAGTCGAAAGTTTACTTTATAATGGGAAAGAACCGAAAAAAAGAAAGGAAACTAGAGAGACCAAGAAGGAATACTCATTGGACCATTTCTTTACTCATTATATCACTTCTGTATGCCACGAATGACCAAGAAGGAACCACCTGGTGTTTTTTGCTTTCGTCGGGAATTGAATTGAAACCTCATCGTTCTTAACCTACTTCATAACCATTAGATCACACCCTTGGATGTTATATTTAAGAATTCTTTAACTTTAAAAACTTTTTGTTTGTTATGTTCTTTTAGTCATAGAAAACATCGTGACATGTTTAAAGATTGAAATTACAAGTTTCAAGAGTACTTCTAATGTGCCAAAATCTTTCTTCTTTCTTAAACTTTGTCTAGTCAAATACCACCATATATATGATATATAAGGAGTACCAATTGTAGTTGCTAAAGACCAAAAAATAAAGGGGAAAAAAGAGCAGACGCGTTTTGAGGCCGCAACTATGTCAGAGTTGAAACAAAGATTTAGAATCTTTCTTAATTTCTTTTATTACATCAAGGGAAGAAAGGGAAAGGGAAAGGGAAGGGGATGCTACGCTACTGATGCGGTTTGAAGCCTCCACCTCAGCTGCGAAAGATACGAAGCTCACAAACGAACACTCAACCCCACAAAGTTTAGGATTAAAGTGAATCTTTGAGGTGAAATTAAAGAATCACGTGATACCTTCTTTATTATAAGAGGATAAGACAATAAGTCAGAATTAATCAGTGAAAAAATAAGCACTCTTCTTGAACTTACATTACATATCATAAAGGGGGAGGGGAGAAAAAGCCACAGATGACTTTATTTATGTCTAACAAACTTAATTAGATGCCACAGCCCAAAATTCAACTGGCTTTTTTCACAGATGTGAGTGAACCACCTGAAAAACTCACTGAATCATACCTTTGAAAAATATAAGCCACAATCAAAGAAGCAGTGAGAGTAACAATATCCTTAGCAGCACATTGCTTGTTTGATTCAGTAGGTTTCCCAGTTTGTGGCCCGTTAGACCAAAACAAATAATTCAACAATTCTTTCCCTTTCTCCTTTGTAAATCTCTCCAACACAAACTTTTCAGGTTCATCAAACACCTTTGGATCTCTCATAACTAATGGCTGGTACCCACAAAGAAGTTCCCCTTTCTTGATTTGATAAACTGAATCATGTGAACTCAACTTAAAATCTTTTCTTGCTCTTGCATATTGATTTGGCACTGGTGGACTAAGCCTAAGTGTTTCATAAACAAATGACTGAACAAGTTCCATTTCTTTTACACTCTCAAAACTTAAGTTTTCTTGCTTTAATCCAACTTTCTCTCTCACTTCACTTCTCAGTTTCTCTTGCAACTCTGCATTTTTCTCATCTCCAAGATTTCCCAATAGGGTTGGCAAGAAAATGGAGAATCCACCAAAAGCATTGAACCCAAGAATGAACAAAAGGTTATGAATAGCTTCTTGTTCAGTGAGTTGAAAGTCTGTTTGTGCTCTCTTTAACACTTCCTTAGCTTCATTTTTCACAAATTGAGTGAGTTTTTCATAACCACCTTTGACAAGGAAAAAAGGGTAGTTAAAAGAGTGGACAAGGATTTCTTCAAAGGGTTGAAAAAGACCAATGCTAACAGTAGGGGCTAGTTGAATAGCGAGCCACGTGTCGATCAGGACGTAGCCGGATTCAGCTATCTCCGGTGAGGCTGCCGGGTTGGCGCCGAGGAGAGTGAGTGAGAAGAAGTTGAAGAGGAATTTTTGTATTGTAGGGAGGAGAGAAGCTGAATTGGATTTTGAAAGATCTGATTCAAAAGTTCCAAACATTGTGTCGAGCTCGTTAACTAGTGTAGGCACCCATGTTTTTGAGCTTCTTTTTAGGATGTCCAGTGAAAAGTTCTTAATCTGCAATATAACAATATCAAAATATTTTCTGTAAGAATTTCTCATCCCATTCTCTAAAAAAAAGTTTAGAATAAGACTTAGAACAGAGGAGTCACTGAGCAAGTTGATAGTAATCTGAGAAAGCAAGTCGTAGTTTGAGTCGTTGAGCAGAACATATTTCTTATAGAAAAGATCAGTCTGGTATACGAAACATTCTAGGTTCATGCATGGTTCAAGAAAAAGCCGCACACAAACTTTAATGACTGATTCTACGGCTCGAATTCGTGACTTATAAATCACATGAAAGCAAATTTACTGTTGTTCTTATGACGGGGCGAAATGTAATTCTCGATGCAAGGGCATAAGCTCCACAAATATTTAATAGTTTGTATAAAAGATTAAACTATGAAATTGTAGAAGATACTTTACAGTTGTATAAAATTCAAAAGAAATGAAAGTAACATACTGTTTTAACTTCCAATGTGTAATGCTTATATAATTTTGTTCTGAATCATGAAATTCTTTATCATAGAGAAATATACTCTTATTATATAAGAAATAATAGTTAAATGATCAAAATAAAACTTAAAACCAAGATATTCTTAGACATATTGGGCAAACAATTCAAAGTGTAGAGCGCACAAGGACAATATACACATACATAAGCGAATGTTTCAATATGCAAAGGACAAAAGCTGTTATACCTAGGCATTAGCTAGCCACACGAGTCAAAATCATGAACAAGTAGCAGATTAATAATTTTTCACTACTAGTGATTTAAGGGGGTATTTTCACATCAATAGCAGTCATATGTAAAATGTGATATGTCAACACAGCAAGACAAATTATGTGTTGGCCCTATAATAGCTCTATGACAGTATATGCCCATGTTCCTGGGGTCCTTGATATATAGAGCCCGTTTGGATTGGCTTATAAGTTGCTTATGTTCGTTTTTAATTTTTTTTGTTTCACTAGTCAAACTTAAAGTCATTTTGTTTTAAAATAGTTCTCAAAATAATAATTGGGCCAATTTGATTTAGCTTATTTAAAGCAGCTTATAAGCAAAAAAAAAAAAAAAAGTTGGACTACCCCAACTTATTTTTTTTAGCTTATAAACTGCTTAAAATAAGCCCATCCAAACAGGCTCATAATTACTCATAAGACGTACATTAATAACTACTCCCTCCGTCCCAATTTATGTGGTATTTTTTGCTTTTCGAGAATCAATTTGACTAATTTTTAAAACTATATTGGATTAACTTAACTCAATATTTCAAGATTAAAAAGACTATACGAGAAGTATATAAGTTGCAATTCTTCTCATATCAATATATAGAAAATATATATTTAAAATGTTGATCAAATTTTACATAATTTAAATTTCGAAAAACCAATAGTGCCACATAAATTTGTGACAGAGGGAGTACTAAACTGAAAGTGATAATTTTTAGGAGTTACAAAAACAAGGCACTTTCATCACGAAGGATTGCGGCGGATGGATAGGATTCATTTACCTTTAATCAAATCCGAGGCCTCAATTTCGAACGCTTGTTTTGATTCGAGCATCGAAAATAAAAAATTCTGATAAAGAGCGTTTTCCTTTTAATGGAGTTTACATGACGCAGATATAATTGGTTGAAGCCCAGAATGGTTCGAAACACCTGGTAGGAACCCGAAAAAAGACAACCCAATTCCGAACTTTGGATTTGGATTGAGCTTAAGAGTTCAAATTTCAATTTTCCTCAGGTTAAAAACTTGACAAGACATTTGCGTCTATTGGTTATGTCAATTATTATCAGTTGTAATCACATCGAGAGATTGAATCTTTCTTAGCCGCTAATATAAAAGGGGAATGGCAAAACAAAAATGACACTCTAAAATGAAGGAACAAGCCAACATACACATTAATAAATAGTTGGCAGGTGTTGGCTATTCATGGACCTTTATGTTATATAACGATAAAAACAAGTTCATACGTAAATGTCAAGCCAATTTCTTATTTCACTGATGCTTTAGTAATTGGCTAAACTATAGCTGTACCGCCTATACGTGTATGGACCAATAGGTTATGGTCCCTTTCATGGGCAAATCTAGCCATTCCTTCCCTTCATTGAAAGCAATTTTTTTTAAAAAAAGTTGAGCAATTTGCACGATTGTCCTTCGCTTGGGGTGGTCTTTAATTTTTATCCTTTACTAAAAATTTCTTAGTTTCGGATTCGAACTTTCGCTCAGTTAAAAATTAAAAAAAATCACAAAGCAAAGTTTTGAAGGCAAAATTCTGTCTTCCGAAGTCAAACCTCTGCCTTGCAAAATTCTTTTTTTTTTTTTTTTTTTTACTGAGTTAGAATTCGAACCCAGAACCTCGAGATATTAGGCGAAGGATAAAAATTAAAGACCACCCCAGAAGAAGGACAATCCACGCAAAAAAAATGGAGAAAATTAGTTTTGTCTTTTCGTTATTATAATGCAATGAATTTTATTTAAGAATTTTAAAGTCTGATATCTAAATTTGTACTGAATATTTTTTAACGTTCGTTCAAAACGAGTACTAGTGATCGCAAGGAGATATTTTCAATGTGATGACTAGTAAAATGTCGACACCTGGACTCATGGAGTTGTTAGATTGTCTAAACCTCGAATCCGCGACTTAAGTAATACAAAAAAAGAAAAGTTGAACCAAAGTGGTACAGAAAAAAAAAAAGCACATAAATAGGAATTTCGTGCGTGAAAGGACCAAACTGCAAAAAATAACAATTTGGCCTTTCACGCACTAAATTAGTGCGTGAACGAGCAAACCAAAAGTCACCCCCTTTTCACCTTTTCAGCCAATGACATTTGTTGTCATTAGCTGCCCACTTGTCTCTCCTCTTCTAAGTTCTCATTGCACCGCATCGCATGAGTCGAATCAAAATACCCCCAAAAAAATCACTTTGAACCAAAATATCCCAATAAAAAAAAGTTACAAAACTACCTTTAGCGCAAGAAAATATTGCGTTTGTAGAAACAGTACTTAAAAAGCAAAAAAAATTGGCCAAACTTTATTTTTTACAACACTTAGTGTTTTTTTCCATACTTTGACCAACGATTAGTCGTGTGTCAAGACTAAACGTCAATATTTTATATAGAACCGACATATTTTTTTCTGCGAACAATAATGTAGGCCCAATACATCAAGGATACGTAGACGTTCGGATAGTCATTTTAGGGGTTGAAACAGTACCAAAAAGCAAAAAAAAATTGGAGCCGTTAACTGCTTTAGCGCAGTATTTTACTGCGTTATAGAAGCAAAAAAATTTCTCCGTAAGTTATGATCATCTAAAGTTTGACGACTTTACAACTAGTTTTTCTCCCTATATTTTTTAGAATTATATTTATATTCAAAATAAAGTTATGTCTTGATTAAAAAATAACACGCTTAAATCAAAATCTTAAAAAATAATACACCCTAAAGTTTTCAAACAAAACTTACTTCTGGTACCTTTTCAACCCCTAAAATGACTATCCGAACGTCTACGTATCCTTGATGTATTGGGCCTACATTATTGTTCGCAGAAAAAAATATCAGGTTCTATATAAAATATTGACGTTTCGGAGTCTTGACACACGACTAATCGTTGGTCAAAGTATGGAAAAAAACACTAAGTGTTGTAAAAAATAAAGTTTGGCCAATTTTTTTGCTTTTTTGCATCGTTTTCTACAACGCAATATTTTATCGCGCTAAAGGTAGTTTTGTAACTTTTTTTTTTATTGGGATATTTTGGTTCAAAGTGATTTTTTTGGGGGTATTTGATTCCGGACTCATGCGATGCGGTGCAATGAGAACTTAAGAAGAAGAGGAGAAGACAAGTGGCGCCTAATGACAACAAATGTCATTGGCTGAAAAGGTGAAAAGGGGGTGACTTTTGTTTGCTTGTTCACGCACTAATTTAGTGCGTGAAAGGCCAAATTGTTATTTTTGCGGTTTTAATTTTCCTTTCACGCACGAAATTCGTGCGTGAATCCTATTTATGTACTCTTTTTTTTTCTGTACCACTTTGGTTCAACTTTTCTTTTTTTGTATTACTTAAATCGCGGATTCCTAAACCTCAATCATCATATCGCCCCTTTCATGTCTATTCTTTCCTATATATAAAACATACATAAAGATAGGTTTGGGCATATTGTGTGTTCATGAACTGCTGGTCCTATCATAGTAGTACGACAGAATGCTCATGCTCCAGTTTCAACACCTATTATCCTAATATTATAAAAATTCATTTTAACACTTAAAACGTGTTTCAATACTTAAATGAGTACTTAATTTACTAAGCTAAACGCCCTCTAACCAACCACTATCAAACCCTTTGGTGTGGTCCATAGTCCATACACATTAAATAAACAAATACTCCTTCTGTTTCAATTTATGTGAACCTATTTCCTTTTTAGTTCGTGCCAAAACGAATGACCTCTTTCCTAATTTAAAAATAAATTCACTTTATGAAATGATTTACAGCCACACAAATATTCAATATTTATTTTAAACCACAAGTCTCAAAAGTCTTCATTTTTTTCTTAAATGTCGTCTTTCAATCAAATGGATTCACATAAATTGAAACAAAGGGAGTATTACGTGTGTAGGAATGGCAATAGGGCTGGTTAGGGCGGGTCAAGCCTTGACCTGCTAAGATTTCGACCCGCCCTGCCCTGTTGAGCATTTTCAAAAAATTTGCCCTGCCCTACCCCGCTAAGCCCTGCCCCGCCCCGCCCCGCCCCGATTATGTTATCTTTCATTTCACCTCTTTATTTTTCACTTTGAAGCATGGATTTTTTTATAAAAAAACCTTTTGATTTTTTTTAAATTGGTGGAACAAATAATTCCTGAAATTGAATCTTTTTATTTTTATTTTTATCGTTAGGATTTAAAAGTATAATTAGTAATCAATTCCTGCAAAGATTATTATGAAAGAAAAAGGTCATTGTGATAGTAATGTTGCACTAGTATTTTGTGAACTGCAAAGATTGATCCTAGCAAAGATCGACTTTCACAAGTTTTTTAGTAAAACAACGTTCCAAATAGTTCTAAAAAGTGCAGTTGAATCATTGTTTTCAATTAAAACCTGTTTACAAGAACCAATCTTTTTTACTTATTTTCCTTTGCCAACCAATCTTCAAAAACCAGTTGCCATAAAGTACAGAGAAGATGATAATGAATCTTCACAGTAAGAAACGGACTGATGGCCTCATACCAATAAAATTGAAACAAAAAAGTGGAATAAACTCAACATCAAAAACCTAAACAAATATCATTGTATTAGAAAATGTATATGTCCATCTTATGATATACCAACCGATAGGGATGGCAATTGGGGCAGGGCAAAATTTATTTTTTGAATTTTTTTAATAGGGCAGGGCACGGTGGGGTAAAATTTGATTTTTGCATTGTTTGGTTGTTGAAATCTGGACAGCTTTTGTGTAGTTTGGATCATTGTGTGTCCATTAATTCTCGTGTAGTTCGGTTGGTATATCACAAGATGGACATATACATTTTCTAATACAATGATATTTGTTTCAGGTTTTTGATGTTGGGTTTATTCCACTTTTTTGTTTCAATTTTATTGGTATGAGGCCATCAGTCCGTTTCTTCTTTGTGAAGATTCATTATCATCTTCTCTGTACTTTATGGCAACTGGTTTTTGAAGATTGGTTGGCAAAGGAAAATAACTAAAAAAGATTGTTGAAGATTGGTTCTTGTAAACAGGTTTTAGTTGAAAACAATGATTCAACTACACTTTTTACAACTACTTGGAACGTTGTTTTACTAAAAAACTTGTGAAAGTCGATCTTTGCTAGGATCAATCTTTGCAGTTCACAAAATACTAGTGCAACATTACTATCACAATGAACTTTTTCTTTCAAAATAATCTTTGCAGGAATTGATTACTAATTATATTTTTAAATCCTAACGATAAAAATAAAAATAAAAATAAAAAGATTCAATTTCAGGAATTATTTATTCAACCAATTTAAAAAAATCAAAAGGATTTTTTATAAAAAAAATCCATGCTTCAAAGTGAAAAATAAAGAGGTGAAATGAAAGATAACATAAACGGGGCGGGACGGGACAGGTCTTAGCGGGGTAGGGTAGGGAAGGGCAAATTTTTTGAAAATGCTCAACGGGACAGGGCAGGGCGGGTCGAAATCTTAGCAGGTCAAGGCTTGACCCACCCTATTGCCATTCCTACCAACCGAACTACACAGAATTAGCTGGACACACAATGATCCAAACTACACAAAAGCTGTCCAGATTTCAACAACCAAACAATGCAAAAATCAAATTTTGCCCTGCCCTGCCCTGCCCTATTAAAAAAATTCAAAAAATAAATTTTGCCCTGCCCTGCCCCGCCCCAATTGCCATCCCTATACGTGTGGGAACATCAATTGATGTTTCCGGTGACTGGCCGAACTGTCGCTACTAGAGCCTAAAGATTAGGAGATTATTGTCACAGAAATTTTAGTCCTACATATCTTAAATTCTTTAAACTTCATACCCAGATTATACAGTACTCTCACTGCAATCCGCTTGGAGCACGAGCAATGGCAGATCCAAACTCTATTGGGAATTTAGAAATGATACAAATTGAGATTTGAATTTGTGATCCAAAGTTATCTTTGAATCACTTTGTCATTTCACTATAATTTTCGATTTAACAACTTATATCTAAAACAAACCCCCAAATTTTTACCCCATGCGCATAGCATAGTCTGTCAACCCCTTTCTCCAAACTAGCTGTCAAAGCTCCTAATTTTCTGTGTGAATCCAACATAAATTCTTGTAATAAAATCTACATAAAATACGTGAAAAAATAATCCAAGTAACAAGAAGCATTTACTAAAAATTAAACAAGCTGGAGAGGAAAAAATTATGTACCTGAGTATGTTTAGGTTCAGAAGTATCAAGATAGGCACAAGTACGCATATCTCCAGTATAAGCAACACTAGGCATGAAATCACCAACAAGCACATTAGCTTTCTCAACAATCTCCATATCAAACATATGTGAAAACGATTTCACATCAAGAACCGCCACCACATTAGGATTAACCCCCACAAAAAAAGGAAAACAGGGTGGCACATTTGTTCTAAAAACAGTGCTCTTGTATTTTTCAATTCTCTTGCTGAAGAAAGTGTCAGGTTTCTGGAACCAAAAATAGTCCAATCTATCAGATATGGGACCTAATAATGGTAAGCCATAGCTGCCTGGAATTGTACGGACTGGAAGAGAAGCTGGTGTTGGAGTTAATAGAGGAATAGAACTCATCATTGGTATCATTTTTCAATATGCACAATGCTGATTTTTTTTGTTTATCTTGTGGAGTTGTTTGTAGTGAGTGTGATTGAGAAATATAAAATGAAATGGTGAGTGAGTGTGATTGGATATGAAGGGGATTGAGAATTTAAAATGTAAAGAAGTACGCACTACAAGAAAGTATAAAAATGGCAACAAAAAAATTTAATATTTGACAATAACTTAATTTTATTGTTGGCAAAGAATTTAATTTTGTTGTCATAGTATTGATTATTGTTGCAAAAAGTACTTTGGCAGTAAAAAAAAAAAAGTTGTTGCACGTTGTTGCAATAACAGCCGTTGGGAAAAGTTTATGCAACAAAAAAAAAACTGTTGTCAAAAATACTTTTTGCAACAATAATCAATTTATGACAACAAAAATAATTTTGCTGTCAAATATTTTTTTTTATTGTAGTGACGTGTATGTGTTTGCCTTGTGTTATGTAATGACGTCCACTTCAGAAAATATCACAACGTCAACTTCTTTATGTGGCAGAGCCTCAAAAGAATACGAGAATTAAATTACTTAATTTTTGGCATGAATTTAATATTATTATTTTTATTAAAAAAATAATATCAATATATTTGAAGATAGAGTTAATAATTCTGTTTTCTTATGGATTAGATATTAAAAAATGTAAGTACTTGATGTTGATTTCGTATGATTAAAACAAGTATGAGAATTCAATCATTAAAACCTTAAGACACCGTGGTGATAAGGTTGAACTCTATAGCTCAAACTTCAGAATGCTGTGTTCTTAAGTTTAAATTATTGAGGGTCCCAAACTCCTGATTGAACTGCTCAAAAGTTAAAAGGCACAAGAGTTAAGTTTGAGAATGAATCATTTTATCTCACTCAATAATTATAAGATCATGATTATATATCTTAACATTTATAGGTATTAAAGTTCATAAACCACGAAGGATAAGTCATAAAAGAAAGAGTAAAGAATGTAAAATCCGATTTATGTCACTTTCTTCTTGAATCATCTCTGTTTACTTTTAGAAGGATCTTCTAGACTTAAAAAAAAATTGTCCAACAAGACTTGATTTCCCCAAGAAACTCTTTTCGTCTAGGTTCAAGTTTCTTCGTCTTCTTATTTGGCACGATTAGAACCCCCATTAACATAGACAACTTCATGTTATCTGCAAACTCTAAATAAGAATAAAATTGAAATTCCAACAATTTCTTCATTAAGAAAGTTGGTATTTGCTTTCAGTGTTCTTTGGCAATTTCTCAAATAGACAAATTATTATTCCATAACTAAACAACAAAGCACTATATTTAATCTTGAATAATGTGGGCCTTAAGCACGTAACTGCCCTAAAAGTAAATACTGGTGCACTTGGCCCCTCAAGTTTGAGAAAAGAATCGGCGGAATGGCTTGTAAGGCCCTTTTATTTGTTTCGATTTATCATTTCAATGTCTGTACTTCATGAAGTTTCATCCAGAACTCTGAACAAGCTCAAAACTTGTATTTTAAACTCCTCTGACTGGGATGACAAATCGGGACAAGTAAAAGGGATGACAAATTAATTTGGATTGTGTCAAATTGATCAATCGGCAAATCTAGTTGTAACTTAAGAGAGCCAAACCGGGCGATATTACACGTTGAGGATATTTGATATTGGATATGTTAAAGCAATCCACATGAGCCACATGTCAACACCCACACCTAACACTTTCAGATCAGCAAAGATTTCTTCAATTGCAATTATTGGGGTGTGTGTCACGTTGGACCCTGTCCAATATCAATGCTTGGATGGTTAAAAATCTACAGCCCAGCATTTCAGATGAGTTGCACTTTCTTATCATCAAATGAAATAGTATTTATTTGTTACTATTGTTATCCCAATTAGCGTTCAATAAACTAATACGTTATTGCCTGTATCTACGGATATTTCAATGACCAATAATTCATGCCACTGTTTGTCAGTAGTCAGTACTCAGCAGTCACATTGTTGTCTAATGAGGTACTAGATGTCCATTAATCATCCATTGTGCCAATCATTTTTTCGACATTCTCATCTTGAGTTAACCATCCATTGTGCCAATTATTTGATCAGCTTGAGTTTGACAGACACGTTGAGTCAGGAAAATTAGTAAAGTAATTTCATAATGTGCATAGTTTACTAACATATCGATTCACTGGTAAAATAAAGAATACTATGTAGAAGATTTGATTGTGGGTTTACTCATAGACAAGCATAATATCAAACGAAACAATTCGACATTTTCCTTGCTTCTACCTTTGATTTCACAAACAGCATAATATAGCAACGTGTATATATGATTAATATTGACTATAATGTGCTAATACAAGTTTACCTTCCCATTTCTTCTCTAACATACCCTACCCAGAAATGCCAGGCTACATCAACCGTTTTGTAATACTTCTTGGTGATAGCTGCTTTATCAGGTCCTATAAAACATTATTTCCAAAGCTCAACAAACATTTAACTGATTTGCCACATTTTCATTGAAAAGATTCAGTATCTATATTATAATAAAGGGATAGGTATAAATAGATGTCTTGGTCAATCTAACTATTGCCACATTCACTACATTTTCATGTTGATACTAATTAGTAATTAGCAAAATGAAAAAAGATGTTCCTGGGTGACAAGCTGGCAAAAGACTGAAAATTGACAACAGTTATAAACCAACTGTTGACAATATCTGATAATTTACACGAATTAACTAACCTATATAGCAATACAATTGAAGGGATCCACAAGCAGCATGTGAATGCATGAAGGCCCAATCTACAAGTTGATATACATTACAGTAGGAAAACCAAAAGCTGAAAAAAGATGGCTTAGGCCACAGCATTATTATTGTGAGCTTCGAGCTTTATACTGAGATCATCCAAACCAACACAACCTTGTATCCTTAATCCATGTTCATTGGCAAGATGCAACAAGCAAATAAAGCATAAATGTGGAGATATAGCATCAATCGATGCTGATGCGCTGCATTCGCTTGGAAAAGCAGCCAACATGTGCTTGAAAGATACACCTTCTTCCTGCACATTATGATGTGAATGAATCAAGCTAAAAAGTAAATAAATAAAGTCGATTAGAATGTAATGCTGATTAATGATGAGAGCACAACCCTGGAGGAACTTCTTAACAAAAGG
Organism: Lycium ferocissimum; assembly: GCF_029784015.1. Lineage (NCBI taxonomy): Eukaryota > Viridiplantae > Streptophyta > Magnoliopsida > Solanales > Solanaceae > Lycium > Lycium ferocissimum. Next base: position 46,449,216 of record NC_081352.1, read on the forward strand.
ATTCTTGAACCACATCTATTAAAAAATACTGGCTGAAGAAAATGTTATAATGCCAGACAATTTAGTACTCCCCTTGTCCCAATTATGTTTTGCACTTTCCTTTTTAGTTTGTCACAGAAAGAATGATACCTTTCTACATTTGGAAATAATTTAATTTTAAACTACTTTTTTAATTATTAATGGGATGATTTACAGTTACATAAATATACATGGCTTATTATAGACCACAAGTTTCTCGAGTCTTCCTTTTTAAAACTCCGTGTCCAGTCAAAGTGCATCACATAAATTAGGACGGAGGGAGTAACTCATAAAATGGGGCAAAAGGAGTAACTTCTTAAATAAAATCATAATGCATAAAAAAAATCATAATGAATAAAATATTGTATTCTTTGTTTAATGAGAACTGAAACTGTCACAAAACCAACCAACAAACAGATAGATATCCGATTTGAGATAGATGTAATCATTTCAAATTACATATCCAGCTATCCACTTGCCATATATATTATACTACAGAAAAGAGATGAATCATTTACTCATCTCATTACAACTTTTTTCGCTTGCTACTATTTAAGAAGAGCAAAAATGTAAAATGTTTGAGCTTTATGTTCCCTGGTAAACACTAAGTAGGCGTTTGGACATGATTTGCTTGGGATTACTAAAAAAAGTAGTATTAGAAGTTGAAGTTGACGCTGAAAAGGGTACTTGGAAGTTGAAGTTGTGTTTGGACATGAAAATAAAACTTGAAAAACTTCTCAAACTTGCTTTTCAAACTTCAAATTTAAAGTTAAAACAATGGGCCAACTTGATAAACCAACAGTTATTTTAAAATATCTCCAAATATTTCAATTTTTGGAACCAAAATCTATGGCCAAAAACAAGGCCTAAATAATATCTCTCCTCATTTGATGTGGCACCATTACTGGGCATGGTGATAAGAATTCAATTCTAAATTATGTTGTATATTAGTGGATATTCTGACAGGGAGCCTTGGAACAACAGTTAAGTTGTCTCCGTGTGACCTATAGGTGACCAGTTCGAGTCGTGGAAGCAGCCACTAATGCTGGCATTAGGTTAGGCTGTCTACATCACACCCCTTGAGGTGCGGCCCTTCCCCGGACCCCGCTTGTGAGATGCTTTGTGCACCAGGCTGCCCTTTTATTAGTGGATATTCTACATGGGGAAAATGCATAAATACACTCCCATCCTGGCCAAAATCATGGCAATCATTTGTTTTACCAAGAACACACTGCCAGTGAAGTAAGAAGTTTGAACTTACCTCAACTGATGTTTGATTCAATTGGTCCCAAAGTGTTTCCTTAAGCACTTGAACATCTACTTGTTTGGATGTTTTATCATACTGCACTTCAATCTTGTTTACCTGTTAATTCAGACAAGGTAAACTCAAGATTTTAGTTTGCTGCAAAAGAAGCTCTTCATCTAGCAGATTCTACACAGAGGAAAAAACTTATTTTCTCATAGCAACTGCGCAAAGAAAGATGAAGTTTTTCTGTGGAAATTAAGTTTCCATTAAGCAAGCAACATGAACATTTGACATTTTCCCTCCCACATATTAAGTGACAAATTACATGATTTGAAGCTTCTTTTCTTCCATTTTCAGCCTAAAAAATAAAGGAACTAATACTCATCGGTTCTGCAGAAGTTCTAAATGAAGTATATTCTTTTTTCAACAAATATTTTTTTTTCCGACATAAACAATGACTTATTAACAATAGCATCAAACAGCGGAGAAAAAAGAGGCACCGTATAAAACTAAAAGAACAGTCAAAGGCGAGAAGTTCTTAAAAGTAAAACCAGTGAACACAGGTTTCTGAAGCAACAGTGTCTGGTACTCATAAGATAATATTTGGTAGTAACCAGCTTAGTACAAGTTGATAAAATGTTTAGATCATAGTTGTGCAAGAGATCTCAATCTGTATAAACCATACTTGATCAAATGTTGGCCTAAGCGTTAAAAGTTACACCTTGCGGAATCTAGATTGCAGAACTACAAACATAAATGGTCAAGATTTGTGAACAGGAACAAACCTGGCGAGGTTGAGAGACAAGTGTACTTGACTCCTCAACATCACTAAATGTGTTGCCGTCATCAAAAGCCCCAGGAAATCCACCATCATCATCCCAAGATGGCATATCTCCAAACTCTTCACTTTGTTGACCGGCTTCAGCTAACCAAAGAACCAGGGAAGTCAAGTCACATAATAACAACAGTTTCATCTGTCATAATATGTAACATTCCTATTTTTGAAGAAAACTAGTAAAATATACAGCAATAGGAGCACCCTATTACTATGAGCAGTAGATAACAAAACCTATGAAATAGTTGAGAAGCCAACAGAAGACATTTGTATATAGGGAAGTAGGGTTCAGTAAACATATTATGGCGAGCACTCTTCTAGTTCAAACTCAAAATCAGTAGCATAAAACCATTTAAAGCACTTAAAGAATTGTAATCTTTGCTAAGCCATATGCGTGTCTCTGTTCAAGTAAACAAGAAGACCAAGCAAAAATGTATTTGAATAAAAATTCAACATTTGCAGTTTGAAATCAACTCGCCAAACAGAATCTATCACCCATAAAAGTTATACATATCCATACAAATGTCAAAGTACAAAAGGAGATCGCCATGAGGGTTATCTCACCTGGGATGTGCTTTCCTTTCCTTCCAAGGCACTAAGGCAAGATAATACAGGTAATCAGAATATATTTTTTAGGTAGTCAGAAAAAACAAACTCATCAAAGTGACTAGAGTTACCGTGACATTGGGTCGGAGAAACAGCTTTACAAGATTCTCAGGTTGGTAATGACAATCTTCTGGAAGTAACCTGTTACATGGTGTTCTATTTGCTGGAAGGAGTAGTTGCTTGGGATTCTTCGGAGGAGCAAAGACATGTGATTGATCAGTGTCCAATGCTTTTGTGAAATCAATTTCAGGTTCTGTTTTTCTGCTCTTTGTTTTCTTAGCCTTTACTGGTGATCCATCTTCATTGGAAGGCTCCTCTGCAACTGTGAATGTTGATGAGATATTAAACACCAAAGAAACTTCAACTGCTACAGATTTCTCCCATGACTGGAGAGAAAAGAGAATTGGAAAAGTTATAATTCCTCCTGGAAGTCCTGTGGAAGCTTACCTTTCACCTTCCTATACTTCCAATGATCAGGACCAGCCCAGGAATTGTGCTTTGAAGAAAATCCTAAACTTAAAAACAAGTAATCATCAACTCTCTCAGATCTGTCATCATCCTCAGCATCAGGAAAAGCATATGGTTCACTGTCCTGCAAGACAAAGCACAAAGAAATACCAAATTTCATGCTCTTTTCTAGGGCCTCAATTACAAATTCGTGTTGAAGGCGACAACAAATAAATGTTTGGCACCACCTGTTGATTTGATGAAATTTGATCAACGTCGTGAGAACCTTGTTCAGACAAACTTATTCCATCATCGTGATCCATTGGCCAGGCTCCACAATTGTCAAATGCATCATCATCCGCATCTAGGACAAACGATTCAGAAGTTTGTTCTGGTGAAGTCTGGCAAGAAAAATCTGTTTCAGCTGGCACCGGCATCTCTCCACTAAATTGACAAATTATATTCCTCAGACTGGGCGATATCTCATCCTTCTTGGGCATATTCAACACCATTTCTTCAACACAATCTATACTAACAGAAAAGGTTTATAACAATAAATTGATAGTGGCTCAAATACAAAGAAGCTTCCAGCATCTAATGAAAAAAGAACCCAAAACCACGTATAATTCCAAAGCCACAAACCTTTAGCAAAACATATATCAATGGAATCTGTTCTATCATGCCGAACTGCTTCAGGTACCGACTTCCCAGGTATCTCGAATGAATCAAAAAGGACACGGCAATTCCCATAGATTCCTAGGTTATTCAACAAAAGACCCTTCGCACCACCTTCATCAAACTGAGCTGATGTCTGATGATAAAGAGGATCTACAGCAAAAGCGGCTGCAAAATTGACAAATAAACCGTTTACAAAGTGAAAAGGGATAAACTCAGACGACGAAGAAAATATCAAAGATAAGAAGCATGTCTACCATCAAATTTCTTCACATTGAGAGAATCGAATGATGACTCCAGTGTTGATAAAGGCGATAACTGCAATGGCCACTCAAATCAGTTTAGGAACAGGAAATTATTTTGCACTTGTTATTTCTTAAAGAGAGGAAGAGTGTTAACCTTTCTTTCTTGCTCTTTTCTGGTATGACCTTCCTCCTGGCCATTTTCAGCATTAGCATCCTCTACAACAGGATCTGGCATACAAGCATAGTATTAAAGAGATGGAAGTATTAATACACCAAATATGTGTGTGGCTCAGGAAACAGGCAGCAGACACCCAAGAAGAAGGCAAATAGGAAGAGAGGAGAGTAAACAAGGTCAAGAAATATTTGGAAGCATAAGATAGTTAGATTCAAAACAGAAAAAGCTAAGGAGTCATTCCAATATTTTGAATGCCTTGGCATGATAAAGCACATGATTTTGAAATAGAAAATAAAAGAGGCAATAAATTCTGATTAACAAAATGATCTTCAGGGAAGATTCAAACTAGAAAGGGAACGTAATTAATGGATCAAATGTCTAAATGAATTATTTTTTTCAGATAACAAACATAAAAACCCCAACACTTCAGTTTAAAGAAAACTCCAACGATGTAGAATTATTTTGACACGGCATTACCTTGCTAGAAATCTACATATAGAGTGGGTCCTAGACACAAGAACAAAACCTACCTTCATTTCCATTACCAACACGATTGATTCCTCCAAGAACTTTATATGCCTCTGAATGTACTGAGTCCACCCTCATTGAGTAAATCTTAACTCCAGCCTCAAGAGTACAACTTGCCTAAAATCATAAAATCACAAGTAAATATGTAAGTATAGGATGTTTGTGCCTACAACATCAGAAAGAGTCATTATTTTAACATTAGCATGGTTTGTTGAAGTGAACATCCTTCTTAGTTGGGTCCGGGGAAAGAATAGGGAAGGTTAGTGCACTATATTTTTGAACAGGGACAGGGCTTTACATTTTCTATGTTACATGTGCAATAGGATGACATCATATCCATTGACCTTTGCCGTTGTTCGTGTATGATATTCAAGGGGGCATCTTAGAAGCATATCTAAGCTTACATTCATACTTACAATGATAGCAATTAAAAAAGAGACTGTGCTTGATAAACATTGCTTAATCATTTCATGAATTACGAAAGAGAACAAGCTGAAACAAAATCTCCAACTTAGACATGCTTCAAGAAAATTCTAAACACAGTCAAACCTCCGATAAATATCTGTAACTGTTGAAGTGTGTGACCATGTCATATAAAAGCTTAAGTTGTTAGATAGAGCACACTTTATTTACTTAATGATATTCTCAACACACCCCGTCACGTGCGGGCCTGATTTTTTTTTTTTTTTTCATATCTCAAGCACGTGAAAATTCTTTTGATAATGGGCGGCGGTGAATACTCGATCTCAAGACCTATATCTGCTCCGATATCATGTTGAAGTGTGTGCCCGTCTAAAAGCTTAAGCTGTTAGACTGAACACGCTTATTTACTTAACTTTATTCTCAACAGTAATCAGATTTTTTTTTAAAAAAAAAAAGTGTCTGCGATAATATCAAAAAAGTTACCTTCTGGAAATTGGTCTCAGAATCATTCTCTTGTTCAACTTTAACTATCTCACATAGATGATCAATCAAACCTAGCTCCCAAGTATTCTTCTGATTAATTTTCTGTAATTCAAAAGCAATTCAAAATTTCACCACAAAATCAAATCAATATTCATAAATAACAAACTCTAAACCAAACAAGAGCAAAATAATAATAATACATTTTCACTGGCGAGTTTGATGCAATTCTGGAAGAGTTCGAGAATCTGTTCTTTGTCAAGGCAAGGATCTGAAGACGACGGAGGAGGTGCCACGTGGATGGGTTTCCGACGGATGACGGCAGCACGAGCGGCGCGTGCTTGAGCGCGTTCGAGTTTGTCGTCATTAGAGCCTAAGACGAATTTAGTTGGAGAAAATGGGCCTTTTAGTTTGGGATTAGGGCTTAGGATTTCGGCCATTGCTGTGTGAAATTTATAGATCTAAGTGAACTGGAGTAGTGGCGCGTGCGAGCGACGGGGGATGTTTCCGGTGGGAGATTTGGGAAAGTGAATTTGTGTGTTTTCCCACCTTTTGAATTTTGAATTTCAGGATGCTGGCGGAAAAGCTATTTACTCTCTTTTTCCGTTTTTTCCCGTTTATTTTCAATAAAACAGTATTGAACTTGTTCGGAAATAATAGCTACTCTAAAGTGGCAAGTCTAATTCAAGTCAGTGCAGTCCGCAGCCCAATGAAATGATTAATTCATTTTTTTGCGCGGATTGTCCTCCTTTTGGGGGTGGTCTTTAATTTTTGTCCCTCAAATTGGTGGACTTTAATTTTTACCTTCGTCTAATATTCCAAGATTTTGGTTTGAATTTCAGCTCAATCAAAAAAAAAAAAAACAATTTTTTTTTTTTCGTAAAACAGAGGTTTGGATTCGCAAGGTGATACTATGCCTTAAGACAGAACTTTCAAGTCGCTCTTGCTGCATTTTGAATTTCTGTTTTCTAAATGCTAGATGTTTGTAAAATTGCAAGCAATGATGGTTGAGCATGATGACGTAAATGGGTCGATTGAAAAATCAAGCAGTGGCATGGTGAATTGCCAACTTTCCATGCTGAGAATATGCAAAACAACATAAAAGGCAAAGTTTTGGGCAACTCTACCTTAAGGTAGAATTTGAAATTCTGCCTGAATCATGCAAAACTATGCCTTAAGGTTCCAACCTCTGCCTTGCGATTTTTTTTAAAAAAAAATTTACTGAGCGGGAATTCGAACCCGAAACCAAGAAGTTCTAACTAAGGACAAAAATTAAAGACCGCCCCAAAATAAGGGCATTCCTGCGAATTGCCCTGATAAATCCACAACCTACAAAGGCTACATCAACAACTACCATGTAGCTACAACTCCTTCCGGCCCAATTTATGTGAAATAATTTGGTTAAACGCGGAGTTTAATCAATGCATCAGCAGCAATAGAATAGTCCATTATGCTATTCGCCTTAAGCTTCTGGATGATAATTAGTACATGATTCTCCATTGGTTAATCTTGTGCAAAACCGACCATGTCATTACAGAGAAAATACACACAACAAATTGTTTCTCTTTGATGGACTTTGTAGTTACAAATACAAATACATATATATATATATATATATATTCTCTGCTCGTAAAAATTATTAAATTTCGTGTCTAACACGAGAGAAATTAGGAGGGAATGAGGATAAGATAAAAGATCTTGCTCAATATATTTTAGTGGGCCGGGTCAGTAAAATCGTTAAAATGGAATTTTTTTTTTTTTTTTTTTTTTTTTTACAATCTTGGCTTCACATAAAAATTTCATGTCAATAAAATTTAAGAAAATCACTTAAATAGGTTAGGTGGAGATGTAGGTGAAACACCAATAATTTAGTGACTATCTAGTTACAAAACAAAAAAAAAAAAAAAATTGAGTGAACTAGCCAAAATTGAATGACTTTCTGGTTAAAAAATAAAGTTGGGTGAGTTTTTGAGTGAACTAATCATAGTTGAGACCACATGAGATATTATCTCTTAGTTATGATCCACCTTGATTACGAACCTTGTGCATATGTAGTTAGCTCGACCATAATTTTTTTATCTTTTAGATGAATACTACTTCATATATTATGGCTTTTGGTCAATGTTTCCTAGTATCAATGACATTTATAATTTATATCATCTTTTATATCAAAGATAAATGTTTGTATCCTTCAAGCCAATGATCTGGGAGCTAATTAGTTTATGACAACTCCAACTCATCATATGTACCATCTTTTTAAAATGAATAAAATACTTAAATACATATTAAAACATGTGGCAAACACATCAGTGTGAATACTATGCTTAGAGGGCGATTACTCAATTATCTGAGAATTTTAGCTTCTCTACAGAACCAATATAATAAGGTATTTTATATGATCAGTATAATTTAATTAATCTTAATATGTTACTTATCTTATATTCTAGATTATCAATGCACTTAGGACCCCTTTGGACATGATTTGAAATCATAAAATGAAATCAGGTTGATAAGAAGTTGAAGTTTTGTGTGGATATACAATTTGAATTTCTTCTTGTATTTTTCTCATAAACCTGAAAACTTCACAAGGTGTGAAAACTCAAAACTTCCTCAACTCTTAAACAATCGTATCAAATGAGCAAATCATACTTCATAACAAAGTTAATACGCTACCAAAAGGCCTTTCTAAAAAATACAACACTGATTGATCGAACTTTAGTTCAATAAGAAGAAAAACTGAACATGAGTTGTAGTATAACTACTCTTTAATATAATCCTCCCATATGGTCGGACAATCTCTTCACGTCGAGTATGCATTTCCGATCAGATGACCGAGAAGACGAACCAACATTGTTACTTTGAGTCAAGTTTACATTTAAAAAATATGTTTACCAATTTATGGATCTTTTTTTATAAAATATAAACTTATGGGTCAAGTTTTACATTTAAAAAGTTGAAATCATGATTTGAAATCCCAAATCATGCCTTTTTGGAGAATTTGGAGTTGAAATTTTGTGCAAATTGCATACACAAACGTTGATTTAAAATCAAAATATGAAATCATAATTTCATATCACATGGCAAAATGCATACTTAATATTGATCGTATAAAATATCTTATTATATTGGTTCTGACTATATTTACCTATTTAAACTCATTAAGTTCAAATTTCCTACATTATTGATAAATTTCCATACACTTTCCTGTAGCTTACGTTACAACAACTTGAAAATTCAAGTCTTTGGGTCATTTGAAGAACTCAACACCAAATTTCCCTTAAAAAACCAGCACTAGTAGGTGTGAAAGCAAATTATTTAAGGGCAACTTCGTTGTTGAATATGAGAACACTTTTAATTTTTTCCACACAAAGTGGCAAGTCTATGTCTATGTGAAGTCAACGCAGTCCGCAACAGCCATGAAATTATGAAATTCACAACACAGATTCTATAACAACCATTACCATGTCAGCTACTACTAATTAAAAATAAAAATTGACCAACCCATTTTTTTCAAAAAAATACTACGTAAAACATAAATAAATAGAAAAAGAGTTTCCAACCACTAACGACGCTTTTTCTCCCCACTTACTACCACAGTGTCACACAATTTCATGAAAATTGTCACTTGTTTTTACATGTACGTACCCCTGTTACTTGCTCTATATATAGCTTTTGTGTTTCAGTATTAGGAAATCATCTACAAACACAAATCCAAATATCTCAATTACTCCATTTTAAACTTTCCTTAATCTTGATTTTATTCATATTCAATGGATCAAATTGAGCAATCCTCATCAGAATTAGTGTTCACAGTGAAGAGGCAAAAGTCAGTGCTGATAGCTCCAGCAAAGCCAACTCCACGTGAAACTAAATTACTCTCAGACATTGATGATCAAGAAGGTCTTCGATTCCAAATTCCCGTTATTAATTTTTACCGTAAGGATTCTTCTATGGGAGGAAATGACCCTGTCAAAGTTATCAAGAAAGCTATAGCTGAAACACTTGTTTTTTACTATCCGTTTGCTGGTCGACTCCGGGAAGGAAATGGACGGAAACTGATGGTGGATTGTACCGGTGAAGGGGTTATGTTTGTCGAGGCGGATGCAGATGTAACGCTAGAACAATTTGGAGATGAACTTCAGCCTCCATTTCCATGCTTAGAAGAGCTTCTTTATGATGTCCCTGGTTCTGGTGGTGTTCTTGATTGTCCTTTGCTTCTTATCCAGGTAATCTTTCTTTTCTATCTTAAAGCTTTTTTGAATCATAAAGTAAATTATTAGAGGATGTTTAGCTAAGCTTATAAGCTGGTCAAACTAATTTAGAAGTAATTTCTAACTTATCTGTGCGTTTTGGTAATCATTTAAAGGGCTTACGAGTCTTTTTTATATTTTGCCACATAACAACTCCATTATTAATCAACATCCTATTGGTTCGATGCCCTTTTTTTTTATTTATATAAAGGTAAAACTTCGCGGTATTCGATTAATCCACCCTTTAACATACCTATGTACCAATTGAACGGCGAAAAGATGCAAGGTTAGGAAGGGAAATAGCACTATGTGCTTTGAGCACATCATCAATAAAAGGAAACTGACAGAAATTTGAATTGTTTTATCTCTTTTGTTAGTAATTTTCAATAGTTGAATTGTTAGTTAACGGATGTATCAATTAATTGTATGCAGGTAACTCGTCTAAGGTGCGGTGGTTTCATCTTTGCACTGCGATTAAACCACACGATGAGTGATGCACCTGGTCTTGTCCAATTCATGACTGCTGTAGGCGAAATGGCACGCGGGGCATCTGCTCCATCTACACTCCCTGTCTGGTGCAGAGAATTGCTAAACGCTAGAGATCCACCGCAAGTGACATGCACACATCACGAGTACGATGAAGTTCCCGATACAAAGGGTACAATTATCCCATTAGATGACATGGTTCACAAATCTTTCTTTTTTGGCCCTTCAGAGGTCTCAGCACTTCGTAGATTTGTCCCTCCTCATTTGCGCAAGTGTTCCACTTTTGAACTGCTCACTTCAGTCCTTTGGCGCTGTCGAACAATTTCTCTAAAACCTGATCCAGAAGAGGAAGTCCGTGTTCTTTGCATTGTCAATGCGCGTTCCAGGTTCAATCCACCTTTGCCTAATGGCTACTACGGCAACGCCTTTGCATTCCCCGTGGCAGTCACAACCGCGGCGAAATTGTGCAAAAATCCACTAGGTTATGCGCTCGAGTTAGTGAAGAAAACTAAGTCAGACGTGACTGAAGAATATATGAAATCTGTGGCGGATTTAATGGTGATGAAAGGGAGGCCCCATTTCACTGTGGTTCGGACTTATCTTGTATCGGACGTGACTCGAGCTGGATTCGGAGAAGTGGATTTTGGATGGGGAAAAGCTGTTTATGGTGGACCGGCTAAAGGAGGGGTAGGGGCTATTCCTGGTGTAGCTAGTTTTTACATACCATTTAGAAACAAGAATGGTGAAAATGGGATTGTGGTCCCTGTATGTTTGCCTGCCTTTGCAATGGAAATATTCGTCAAGGAGCTTGATGGCATGTTGAAAAGTGATGCTTCATTAGTCGACTCAAACTATGCCATTATCAGACCTGCACTATGAGATATTAATTAAATAGATAATTAAAGGCCATAGAGTTTGTCTTAAATTCCAAATCTTGTACTTGGTGTAATTTCTTCAGATGTTGTAAGTGTGCTTTTTTACCATATGATTAACGTATGATCCTATTGTAATAACGGGAATTTGGAAGCGAAGACCTTCTTGATCATCAATGTCTGAGAGTAATTTAGTTTCACGTGGAGTTGCCTTTGCTGGAGCTATTAGCTATTGCCTGTTGCCTCCTCACTGTGAAGACTAATTCTGATTATTGATTTGGATGCTGATTATCCCAAAATCGGTTTAGTTGAATTTGTGTACGTGGTCAAGAACACGTGGACCAAAGTGACCAGAAAAAGCAATGCAATTGATAATTAAATCGATGTAAATGAAATATAAATAAAGTAAATAGTTAAGAATAGCTTGAGCCTTGATGTAGCTCCGGACCAGTTGCTCCGGTCACGCTACTGATTCGGACCTTGTTAGATCAAAGAATGGTAAAGAAACTAAAGAACAACGAAAGTGTGGATATATGTTGTTTGTCTTTTACAATGAAATGATAAGTCCTATTTATACTTAGAACTAAGGGTACACATTCCAAGAATTGTACCCCTGCTAATAATGTGCATTAATGTCACAATAATGATGTACAATAAAGAGAGCAACAAAGCCTATTAATGCCCGTAGAAGGTGGAAGGCTTGCTTGTAACGGTTGACCGTTGCCTACCAACCGGTGTCATCTCGTTACAATGTGCAACCGACCCTTTAACTCCTTCGGTACCACTACACCTTTACCGAAGGCGCCGAATGCTGACTTGGATCCGAGTCATGTCTATTGACACAGGTCACCATGACATTCGTCCAGCTGTATTCTACGAATTTAGCCCAATACAGATCCATAAATGAAAATGAATTGAATCAGATACTCAAGATTAAAGAAACTTTAAAATAAGAGTAATTTGGATATATAAGAAGAAGTTTTTGGATTTGTGTTTGTGTTTGTGGAGATAATTTCCTATATACTGAAATACAAAAGCTATATATGGAGCTAGTGACGTGGGATACGTACATGTAAAACAAGTGACAATTTTCATGAAATTGTGCGACACTGTGGATAGTAAGTGGGGAGAAGAAGCGTCGTTAGTTGTTAGAAACTCTTTTTTTTAGTATTTTTTTAAATGAGTTGGTCAGTCTTTATTTTAATTAGTAGCTGACATGTTAATGGTTGTTATAAAATTTGTGTAGTGAATTTCATCATTTCATGGCTGCTGCGGACTGCATTGACTTGAAATAGACTTGCCACTTTGTGTGGATTTGGAAAAAATTAAAAGTGTTTTCATCAACAACGAAGTTGCCCCTAAAGAATTTGATTTCACACCTGCTAGTGCTGGTTTTAAGGGAAATTTGGAGTTGATTTCTTCAAATGACTAAGGACTTGGATTTTCAAGTTGTTGTAACGTAAGCTACAGGGAAGTGTATGGAAATTTATCAGTACTGTCGAGGAACGTTTGAACTTGCAATGAGTTTAAATAGGTAACTTTAATTTAGATTTCTCATACTATCAGTTCATTTAATTTAGAAGTCAATTATATGATCCTAAGTTCATAATAAGAATATAAGATAAGTAACATACGAAGATTAATTAGATTATATTGATTGTATGAAATAACTTCGGCAGAGAAGCTAAAGTTCTTAAATAATTGAATCGTCCTCTAAGCAGAGTACGTGTACTTTGTTAGCTAGTAACAGAGTTGTTGAATAAACACTAAAGTGACTATAAAGTTTATTATCATACTGATGTGTTTGTCACTTTTTTTAGAACCCAGTTCATTTTAAAAAAGATGGTACATATGAATTGAGGGAGTTGCCATAAACTAATTAGCTCCCCAGTCATGGCTTGAAAGACAGATATATTTATCTCTGATATAAAAGTTGATATAAATGCCATCGGTACTAGGATTGACCAAAACCATGAGATATGTAGTATTCAGCTAATACACAAATATTCTATCCGGGAGCTAACTACATATGCACAAGCTAAGGTTCATAATCAAGGGGGATCTTCCGAGTACCATCAAGAATTATATCATTATCAAGTTATGTTATCTAAATTGTTTGAGAGCTCTCAATGGAGATTCTTCAAGAGGGCTATTTCCTATGGGTTAGAGCCTTGGGGAAGAATTATTCTCATCCTGCTTACTATGTCTACAGTATATATTTATCCTCTAACTACAGCCTTTAGATGTTTGTTAGTAAGCTAGCATCGATCTTCCTTTTGGAACATAATAACCTCTTATTAGGTAGTTATTTTGTGTTTTCATCTTAGGTGTTGGAGGTTAAGGTTCATATCCCCTACATTGTACTTTTGCTTATTTATAAATTGTGGAGTACTTTAATAAACAATGTAGGGGTTTATGCAAAACCCCCCACGACCAGGGAGATGAAAGCCGGGGTGGATGGATTCTTGAAAGTAAAAAAAGAACTCCTTTAATCAAAATTGACAATTCCAAGAGGACCAATATTTAATCATATGGTACAGAAAAGCACACTTACAACATCCAAAATAACATTCGAAGAAATTACACCAAGTACAGGATTTGGCATTTAAGACAAACTATATGGCCCTTATAATTGTCTAATTAAGAATTCATAGTGCAGGCCTGATAATGGCATAGTTTGAGTCGACTAATGGATCATCACCTTTCAACATGCCATCAAGCTCCTTCACGAATATCTCCATGGCAAAGGCAGGCAAACATACAGGGACCACAATCCCATTTTCGCCATTCTTGTTTCTAAATGGTATGTAAAAACTAGCCACACCAGGAATAGCCCCTACGCCTCCTTTAGCCGGTCCACCATAAACAGCTTTTCCCCATCCAAAATCCACTTCTCCGAATCCAGCCCTAGTCACATCTGATACGAGATAAGTCCGAACAACAGTGAAATGAGGTCTCCCTTTCATCACCATTAAATCCGCCACTGATTTCATATATTCTTCCGTCACGTCCGACTTAGTTTTCTTCACTAACTCGAGTGCATATCCTAGTGGATTTTTGCACAATTGAGCCGCTGTTGTGACTGCCACGGGGAACGCAAAGGCGTTTCCGTAGAAGCCATTAGGCAAGGGTGGATTGAACCTGGATCGCGCATTGACAATGCAAAGAACGCGGACTTCCTCTTCTGGATCAGGTTTTAGAGAAATTGTTCGGCAGCGCCAAAGGACTGAAGTGAGCAGTTCAAAAGTGGAACACTTGCGCAAATGAGGAGGGACAAATCTACGAAGTGCTGAGACCTCTGAAGGGCCAAAAAAGAAAGATTTGTGAACCATGTCATCTAATGGGATAATTGTACCCTTTGTATCGGGAACTTCATCGTACTCGTGATGTGTGCATGTCACTTGCGGTGGATCTCTAGCGTTTAGCAATTCTCTGCACCAGACAGGGAGTGTGGATGGAGCAGATGCCCCGCGTGCCATTTCGCCCACAGCAGTCATGAATTGGACAAGACCAGGTGCATCACTCATCGTGTGGTTTAATCGCAATGCAAATATGAAACCACCGCACCTTAGACGAGTTACCTGCATATAATGTTATATTCATTAAGTAACAATTCAAATATTAAATATTGGTGCATACCTACGTTAAGGGTTATCAATTATTCCAAAGTTGTAATAAAAATAAAAATAGGTATCGAACCAAAAGGACTTTAATTAATGGAGTTGTTATTTGACAAAATCTACAGAAGGGCTTGCAAAGTGACCGAAAAAAAAAAAAAACAGGACTTGTCATGTCACGAGGTCCAGCAACATATTGGTGCGCATGCATCACTAAAAGTCAAAGCCAAAAACAAAATTCCCCTGTTTATTGGTACCAACCAATTCTACCACCTAGAACCATGGTTGAATCTGAATGATGAAGAATGTACAAAAATCTAAAATAGCAGAGTCTGGATTCTATATATCATAGGTAGATAGAGGATTTTAGTTTTATGAGTTTCTATTACAATCTCAAGTTAATACAAATACATTATCCAGGCAAAAGTTACTGAGTCCACCTGAACCCGTATCCATTGCACTAGATCCGCCCCCGAGTCCACAAGATTCATGATTCTAAGACAACAAACTCATACGTTATTAACTAGGTTCAAAATTTAATACGCGTACATATTAAAGTTAGGAAAGAAAGATTACCTGAATAAGAAGCAAAGGACAATCAAGAACTCCAGCAGAGCCAGGTACATCATAAAGAAGCTCTTCTAAGCATGGAAATGGGGGCTGAAGTTCATCTCCAAATTGTTCTAACGTAACATCAGCATCCGCCTCGACGAACATAACCCCTTCACCGGTACAATCCACCATCAGTTTCCGTCCATTTCCTTCCCGGAGTCGACCAGCAAATGGATAGTAAAAAACAAGTGTTTCAGCTATAGCCTTTTTAATAACCTTTACAGGGTCATTTCCTCCCATAGAAGAATCTTTGCGGTAAAAATTAATAACAGGAATTTGGAATCGAAGACCTTCTTGATCATCAATATCTGAAAGTAACTTAGTTTCACGTGGAGTTGGCGTTGCTGGAGCTATTAGCTCTGCTTTTTGCCTCCTCACTGTGAACACTAATTCTGATGATGATTGCTGAATTGTATCCATTGTTTTGAATTAAATCAGATAATCAAGATTAATGAAAGTTTAAAATGGAGTAATTGAGATATTTGGATTTGTGTTTGTAGATGATTTCCTAACACTGAAACACTAAAGCTATATATAGAGCTAGTAAGAGGGCAACGCGCATGAAATGATGACAAAAGTAGTAAGTGCGGGAGAATAAACGACGTTAGTGGTTAGAAATTCTTTTCATGTTTTTGTTGGTTTTTAAACTGAGTTGGTCAATTTTTTTTTTCAATTACTACTAGGTAGTACTTAGCTAGCTGACATGGAATATGTTTGTTAAAATCTATGTGGTGAATTTCATGGATGCTGCTTCTATTGACTTGATGAAATAGACTTGTTACTTTGTATGAGGATTGAAAAATATTTGTTAGTGTTTTCATACCCAACAGCCAAGTTGTACTGATTTCTTTTTAGGAAATTTTGTGTAGGTTTCTACAAATTATAAAAGTCCTTTCAAGTTTTTGAAATGTAAGTTGCATGAAAGTGTATGGAAATTCATCTGTAGTGTCGAAGATGTTTTAAGTTTGTAGTGGCTTCAAATATGTAATGTTTAATTTGTAGGAGTAATATTTTTATACTTACCTCAGTTCACTTAGAAGTCAATTATTTAAGGGCTAAAACCTAGAGCAAGCAATTACATGTTACAACTGCCTAAACTATATTGGAAATTTCTATTCAAGTGTATTTTCGAGTACTCTATTCATCTCATTTTATATGAAGGTGTGACTATTTGGGGAGAACAAGTTTTTTCTTTGATTGTAATTTTCTCATTTTAAAAATAATTTGAGTCATTAACTGGGTGGACTTGTACTGCTTTTGGTGTAATTTTCGAATATGTAAATTGGGATATACGATGTATATAATATAATTGGTATGGAAGGAGTATATAATAAGTTAAATAAATACTTACATTAACTTGAGTGAACATTACATACTAATACAAAGTGGTCGCATAACCCAAAAATAGAAGATCGGAAAAAGACTACTTCCTTCTCCAAGGACCGGATATTAGTGTTCAATGGCTACATCAACTGAACATTTTTGTGGTCACGAACTGGTAATGTAGGTTGGGGTTATTATTAGCCATTATAATATATATATATATATATATATATATATATATATATATATATATATATATGTGCATTTTCACGAGAAAACATAGAGTTTGTGCCTCTTGTTTGAGTATTTCAGCAATTATTGTACCACTGACAACAGCATCAAGCAATAACATATATTGCTGTTTTCTTTTTGCCAGTTCATCAGATCTTTTCTATATAGTAATAATTAATTTATTAAGTAAGATTGTGAATTAAACGAACGTTGTTACGCTCTATATACTCTCCATGTATTTAAGTGCTCATCTGGTACTGCCTTCATCTCATTTTATGCGGAAATATTCTATTGACATAGAATTTTCAATATATATATATATATATATATATATATATATATATATATATATATATATATTATTCTTTAAATGAGTATTTGTGAGAGTTTTAAATGTCTTTTCATTTTTTTCTTTTCTTATAAGAAAATGAACTTTTTTATCAAGTGAGTCTCAGCAAGTCATGTCATTAAAGATAAAATAGAAAGGCTAATATTAAACAACTTTTAAGAAAGAAAAATAATTTCCATTTTTCTTGTACAAAATTAAAAAAAAAAAAAAATTGTCACCAGTTTAGCTTCCTTACAAATGTGTATAACGAAGATAAGAGTGCATAACGAACCAATTTACTTGAAATGCTGACACATAAGTAGGGAGAAGATGCGACGTAAGTGGTTAGAAACTCTATGTTTTATGTTTTATTTTCTTAAAAAATTGGTCAATTCTTATTTTAATTACAAATTGACATGGTAATGGTTGTTATACTTGTTCGGAACCCTGTCATTAATTTCATACTGCATTGACTTAAAATAGACTTCATACTATTAGGATTGAACGGAAATTTTAAGTATTTTCATACTCAACAACCAAATTGTACAATTAGGCGTTTGGAACGAAAACAAGGCGAAATGTTTTTTTTTTTTTTTTGGCCAATTTCTTTTTCGAATTTTGAAGTTGCGTTCGTTTGTTAATTTTTGCAAAAAGATTACATTTTTAAAGGAAATATTCTTTGAAAGACTGTCAAACAAACACAAGCAACTATAATTACGCAAGTAATCCGCTTCAACCGGTTACTTATATAGCGTAAAATATTTTTTCATACTTTGTTCATTACAACTCTACCAATTTCTTTACAACATAATATTTTATATTATGGTGTTCCTTCCCTGCGTACTATTAATGTTATTCATTTACAAGTTTTTATTTCGAAATATGCGATTAAAATGTGAAATTTAAAAATATCGTACATAAAGAATATTTTATCTCATAAAAAGTTCAATAAAATAACAGACCTTTTGAAAAGTTCTTTCCTAACAACCAAATTATTTTTTAAAAAAAATAGTTACTACTTAAAGAACAACTATTTAGAGAAGACACAATATAAATGATTATTATTATTATTTTATTTAATTATTATCATTAGATATATCGTTAAGATGATATATTGGTCTTTTAATTTATTAATTTAATGCTCCCACTTTTATAATAGATAGACTATAGATAGATGGATTATATTTCTTGTTTTTCATTTATGGTCAAGTTTTCCTCTTCTCTTTAAAAATTAAAAAGCTTTGGGTCTTTGGTCTTCTTATCATTTTGGATTTAAATCTGCTGTCATCTTCTCGACGTACTTTCGTTGCAAATAATATGTTGATTGACTCTTGAAATGTCTAAAGCTAGTTTGGTCAAATGAGCTTGAAAAGGCCATCACTGGGTTGAAAATTTTCCAAGACTAAAATTCCCCGAAAGTAATACAGTAAAATACTAGTCTACTAGTGCTATTTTCATGGAAACTACAGTAACGTATCTTCAAATTTTTTATTAGATTTAACTAATATATTTAAAGTGCAAAAATATGTTCTAAGCTGTCGGTGAATTTTAGCCTGTGATATCATATAAATTACTATCTTTTATATTAAGTGATGGATTAATTATATTTATCATAAAATTTTATTTTTAATTACATATAAAACAACAACAACAACATACCCGTATAATCCCACTAGGTAGGGTGTGGGGAGGGTAGAGTGTACGCAGACTTACTCCTACCTTGTGAAGGTAGAGGTTATTGTTAGCGGAAACGTAAAAGAAAGAACACAAGATTTAACGTGGTTCGGATCAAAATGATCCTACGTCCACCAGAGAACAGTTGTCTTTACATTATTAACAAAGGAAGGGGAGATTTCCCAATTACACTTAAGAGAATTGCTTTCTCAACTCTCTACTCACTACAATAGATTGTATGATTTTTGGGATGATGAACAAAGAAGAATTGCCTCTCATTTTATAGGCATAAAATGACTTGGGCTCCAAGTGTGCTACATGGCATTTCAATTCTCCTCCACATCTTTGGCTCCAAGCAATGCATCCTTTGGCTCCAAGCAATGCATTCTTTGGCTCCAAGTAAATCATCCTTTGGCTCCAAGTAATAGAAATCATCCAACTAAAATTGTCACATGGATTTTCTATCACAAGACAAAAAACCAACTCTTTCAATCTCCACCTTGGTTTGCGTCACGAGCATGCGTATGAACAACTCCGGCCAAAACTTCTAAGCTTACTGGGCAACCCCGTTGCAAGAAACAAGAAGAATCAAACCATTGTTGAACATACCACCTCCACCTAACAACTGTTCTCTCGGAGTTGCATCAGTTGATGCGTACTCCCGCTAAGTCCTTGCAATGTGCAAACTTAGCGAGTGGGACTATCTTGGTCAACATGTCTGCAGCGTTATCGTCTGTGATAACCTTCACGACCTTGATAGTTCCCTCTTTAACAACATCTCGAATAAAATGAAATCTGACATCAATGTGTTTAGCGCGCTCATGAAATCTCTGATTTTTAATCAGATGAATAGCACTCTGACTATCACATCTAAGGATTGATTCCTGCTGAACAAAACTCAATTCTGCCACCAAACCTTTCAACCAGATAGCTTCTTTCATCGCCTCCGCTGCTGCCATGTATTCTGCTTCTGTCGTAGATAAAGCGACAATCGACTGCAAAGTCGATTTCCAACTAACAGCACTGCCAACAAGAGTAAAGATGTATCCAGTTGTGGACCTCCTTCTGTCAAGATCCCCTGCATAGTCAAAATCCACATAATCAAGAATTGAAATACCTCCACCACCTTTTTGAAAGGTCAGACCAACATCAGAAGCTCCCTTGAGATATCTCAATATCCACTTGACAGCTTCCCAATGCCTCTTTCCTGGGTTGGACATGTGTCTGCTTACCACACTTACAGATTGAGCAATATCTGTACGTGTGCATACCATAGCATACATAATGCTACCAACTGCGCTGGCATAAGGAACCTTTGACATATGCTCCACCTCATCTTCGGACCGAGGCATTTGTAACTCTGAAAGTTTAAAATGAGGAGCTAACGGTGTACTTACAGGCTTGCACGTATGCATATTGAATCTCTTGAGAACCCTTTCAATGTACCTCTTCTGAGAAAGATGTATAACACCGTCTTCTCTTGAAATCTCCATACCAAGAATTTTCTTTGCAGCTCCCAAATCCTTCATGTCAAATTCCTTACTCAACAGTTTCTTTAAGGCATTTATCTCTGTAATGTTGTTAGCAGCAATAAGCATATCATCAACATACAATAGTAAATAAATCATTGAGTTACCAGACATCTTTTTGTGATACACACAACTATCAAATGCACTCCTTGAGAATTCATGTGTAGTCATGAATGCATCAAACCTTTTATACCACTGTCTAGGGGATTGCTTCAAACCATACAAAAACTTCTTCAGTTGGCATACATGATCTTCTTTTCCCTCAGCTAGGAAACCTTCAGGCTGATCCATATAGATTGTCTCTTCTAGATCACCATGTAAGAAAGCAGTTTTGACACTAAGCTGTTGAAGCTCCAAGTAAAATTGTGCAACCAATGCTAGTAGCACGCGAATTGAGCTATCCTTCACGACCGAAGAGAAAATCTCATTGTAGTCAATTCCCTCCTTCTGACTGAAACCCTTTGCAACCAATCTCGCCTTGAACCTAGCATCTTCCACTTCTGGAATTCCTCTTTCTTTCGGTAGACCCATTTGCATCCAATTATGCCCTCTTCCCTTTTTTGCCTTTTCACTAAGACCCATGTCTGATTCTTGTGAAGAGACTCCATCTCTTCCGTCATGGCTAACCGCCATTGTGCGGCATCCTTGCAAGAAGTTGCTTCAACATACGAGGAGGGCTCCGCATCCTTAATCTCTCTTCATCCAATGCCTACGAACGCATATGCAATCAGGTTTGCTTGATCTATAAGGCGTTCCGGTCTTCGTATCTGCCTCTTCTCCCTTCCCTTCGCAATTGTGTATGGTTCATTGACAGTAAGTTCTTCAAGATCTACATCTTTTGACTCATCTTTAACCTGAGTCTCTTGATCTTTTTCCTTGGTAAGCTCCACCGAAAGCTCCACTGCTCGTTGTTCTCGTTTCCTGAAAACTCCACGAAAACTTTACGGGGATCAAGCATAGAGGATTCATCAAAGGTGACATCTCTACTAACTATAAATTTGAGTAAAGACAAACACCAAAGTTTGTACCCTTTTACTCCATCCACATACCCTACGAATATGGCCTTCTTAGCCTTTGGTTCAAGCTTTCCTTCATTAACACGATAATAAGCTGTACACCCAAATACTCGTAAGTATGAATAGTTAGAGGATTTACCTGACCATACCTCATTCGGAGTCTTAAAGTCAATCGCCGATCTTTGGAGATCGATTGACAATATGAGCAAAGAGTGTGAAGGCTTCAGCCCCCAAAATACTTTGGTCATTTTGGCTTGTAAGAGCATACAACGAGCCTTTTCAAGAAGAGTTCTGTTCATTCTCTTGGCAACTCCATTCTGCTGTGGAGTGTGCCTAACAGTCTTATGTCTTGAGATCCATGAACCTTGTAGAAATCATTAAACTCTTGCCGCAAAACTCCAAGCCATTATATGTGCGAAGATACTTGATTTTTCGCTCCATTTGATTTTCAACCAAAATCTTCCACTCTTTAAATGCTTCAAAAGCATCACTTTTGCCTTCAAAAAATGCACCCAAACCTTTCGTGATAAATCATCAATAAAAGTAAGAAGATACCTTTTTCCGCCCTTTCTATGGAAGTTTAGAGGGACCCCATAAATCTGAATGGATGTAGTCTAGCACCCCTCCGGTCTTGTGCTTGCCAGTGCTGAAGCTGACCTTCTTCTGCTTCCCTAGAACGCAGTGCTCACAAAATTCAAGTGTGCTGATCTTCTCACCTTTCAAAAGGTTACGGTTGCTCAACATCTCTAGTCCACATGCGCTCATATGACCCAATCTCATGTGCCATAATATTGCCTTGTCATCATTAGATAACTGCACTGTAAATGCATTTGCAGAGCCAACAATGGTGCTTCCTGCCAATGTGTAAAGGCCATCCTCCAGCTTGCCTTTTCAAACATGACTAAAGAACCTTTAGTCACCTTCATAGTTCCTCCTTCGCTCATGTACTTGTAGCCTTGTTCATCCAGAGTTCTCAGGGAGATCAAATTCTTCTTCAGATTAGGAACATGACGGACTTGTGTAATAGTCCTCACCGCTCTATCATGGCAGCGAACCCGAACTGAGCCAATGCTAACTATTGCACTAGTTGCATTATTGCCTATTACTACGGTTCCTCCACTTTTCTCATAGCTACTAAACCAGTCTTTTCGGAACATCATATGCAGAGTACAAGCTGATTCTAACACCCATTTGTTTCCATAACTTTCATTATTGCTTGATGTTGTAAGTACATAATCATTATCAGAATCATGTACCTGTTCAACTGTGGATGCACTCGCCTTTTCCTTGGACTTTGACATTGGGCAATCTCGTTCAAAGTGCCCCTTCTTGCCGCAGCCCCAACAATATGCATTCTTCTTATTCACACGAGACTTTGATCTGTGCTTTGATTTGCTTCTTCCCTGTTGGCTAGTCCGGCCTCTCACAAAGAGCCCACTTGCTTGATCATCTCTGTCTCCTTCAAAATGCCTCCTCACATCACTAGAGTTAAGTGCTTACCGCACTTGATCAAGGTTGATAGGCTTCTTGCTATACATCATTGAATTCTCGATATCACGATTTCCTGAAGTCAATGAAAATAGCAAAGCACATGCAAGCGTTTCCTCATCCTTTTTAATTCCTGCAATCTGTAAGTCCATGACAAGTTTATTGAACGTGTCTAAATGATCTTGTAACGAAGTACCTGGCCCCATCTTAAATGTGTGAAGACATCGTTGTAACAACATCCTTGTTGTCACCAATCGGTCCTGGTAAAGCCCTTGTAGCTTGTCCCATAACTGCTTGGCCGTCTCTTCGGTACTTGTACTCACTTCACAAAGCACGTTAGGTGCAAGGGACAATTGGATTACACTCAGTGAATCTCCTTCAATCTTCTCCTTATCGGAAGCCGATATACCATCGGGATACTTTCCGTCAATAGCATGGATTGAACCTTCCCTCTGCAGTAACGCCATCATCTGGATCTTCCAAATATTGAAGTTGTTGCGTCCACTGAATCTATCGATTTCAAACTTCATGGAACTCATATTTGCTTGTTCTTCCTCCTAGGATCTTCAAAGATTCCTAACGCTCTGATACCAATTGTTAGCGGAAACGTAAAAGAAAGAACACAAGATTTAACGTGGTTCGGATCAAAATGATCCTACGTCCACCAGAGAACAATTGTCTTTATATTATTAACAAAGGAAGGGGAGATTTCCCAATTACACTTAAGAGAATTGCTCTCTCAACTCTCTACTCACTACAATGGATTGTATGATTTTTGGGATGATGAACGAAGAAGAATTGCTTCTCATTTTATAGGCATAAAATGACTTGGGCTTCAAGTGTGCTACATGGCATTTCAATTCTCCTCCACATCTTTGGCTCCAAGCAATGCATCATTTGGCTCCAAGCAATGCATTCTTTGGCTCCAAGTAAATCATCCTTTGGCTCCAAGTAATAGAAATCATCCAACTAAAATTGTCACATGGAATTTCTATCACAAGACAAAAAACCAACTCTTTCAGTTATTTCCGATAGACTCTCGACTCAAGGGGAGATGAAAAGACAACAATAATAATATCAGTAACAACAACATAATAATAAGATAACAAAAGTTTAAAAAAACAAGCAGGAAGTACTATGGATCTAAGAATAAGAAAACGTAAAATGATACAAATACTCTTGGTATGGAAAAGAACTCCGTGTGGCAACCTACTAACCTCCTACCCTGATACTCGATCTCCACACCCTCCTATCAAGGGTCATGTCCTCGGTAAGCTGAAGCTTCTGCCCAGGCCCATCACAACCAACCTCTCACACCTCCAGCATCTGCGCATCTCCTCTGCACGTGACCGAACCATCTCAACATCCCTTCTCGCATCTTGTCCACCACGGGGGCAACTCTCACCTTGTCTGAATCACTTCATTCATAATCTTATCTCTCCTGGTATGCCTATACACCCATCTCAACGTTCTCATTTCTGTTATCTTCATCTTCTGGACATGAGCTTTCTTAGCCGACCAGTACTCCGCCCCATACAGCATAGTCAGTCTAACCACTACTATGTAGAACTTTTCTTTAAGTCTTAATGACACAGTCTTATCACGCAAAACGTCAGAAGCGAGCTTCCATTTTATCCATCGTTCTCCAATACGATGTGTGACATCATTATCAATCTTCTCATTACCTCGGATAACTTACCCTATGTACTTCTTAGAGATGACTTGTAGCCTCACATTCTCGACTACTTCATGAATCACGTCATTGAACTTGCACTTCATGTATTTTATTTTAGTCCCGTTCAACTTGAAACCTTTAGGCGGTAGAGTAATCTAATTATATAAATATTTTTACACCAACATCAGTTGTGTCTATCTACTTTATTATATAGTATAACATATATATATCGTCAAGGAAACAAATTTCTTTTCTACCTATGCTATTCTTGAACTTCACAAAGTAATAATGCTTCTTATCTTATCTACCTATCAGCATATGTCAGATGTCAGTCTGTGCAGCCGAGTATAAATTTGTTTTCAACTATCAAACTTTATTAAACTAGCATTAGTCGTTGTTGTGGAAAATTTTATTTTGAACCTCACATAATTGATATTATATTTTTTTATTTCACAAATTTGTCATTAAAATGTGATATATTTGATAAACAAATTTATGAAATAAAGAAAAAAAAATTCACTATTATCTATTTGGCCATGAGAATTTTTCATTTTTTTCCGATTCTTTTTCACTATATTTGAAAACAGGGTTTGGCCATGAAAATTTCCAAAGTACAACTTCAAGTTGTATTTGAAATTTGAAAAACACCTAAAACCCTGTTTTCACTTCTTTTTAAAAAAAAAAAAAAAAAAAACTTTTTTCACTTTCGATTCATTCAAACAATCAAATATTCTTTGTTAAAAGTCAAAAACTATAACCAAACATAACTCCATCTTCGATTTCAACTTCAAAATTCTAACTAAAGTGAAAAATATTTGGTTTTTATGGCGAAACGCCTACTTAGTATCAGTTATGCCCAGCAAAAATTAATTGATTAATTTTTATTTTTTTTGGGGCATTTGAGTTCATGTCCACTGTCTCTCTTATTTGTGGACATCATTGTAGGGGCATAATTAGGATGCCAGACTTTGGAATTGTGGCTGAGTTGCAGTCCCACTGAAAAAGAAAAAGACAGCTTTTATATTTAGCCGCCTCTTGTTCATAGTGTGGATTGTTGCTTACATATTTTATCAAAAAGTGTTGTTCAAATTGAAGAAACAGTTTGAGACAAATCATTTAGTATTAAAACCTTTTCTTAATGAATAATGAGCAGTAAATTGCCTGTTCTTCCTTCAGGTTAATTGCATAATCCACCTTTTAAGTTATTAAGTTTGGTGTCTCTGTTACCAAAAATCTCATTGGCCTCCTCATCCTCTCATAATTAGTACCAGCAAGTGTTAACACTACGTAAATATTAAGTTCACTTTAGTAGTCATCCCACAATCACAGCTCGTTTGGCTAACTTCCGGAAATCAGTTTATTTTGAGAGGGACTTCTTATTATGAGTATTTTTAAGAAAGTACTTTGGAAAAGTAATAGTTTGTGTTTCTTAAATCATTTGAAAAATACTTTTGTTCGTAGTTTGTGTATGCTCAATATTTTCAAAAGGTGTTTTAAGTGTCAACCGTGAAAAAGGAAGTCACTACTAGTTAATTTGGTAAAGATGAATTTTTGACATGGGTAATCTTGTCCTTCAAAAATCAATTTAATTTTGGAAGAACTACGTTTACTTCTGCTACTATTCAAAAATATTTATTTCTTTATTAAAAGTTTGATCAAATACCTCATTCTCTAAAATAAATATTTTTTTCTTTAATAAGAAATAAATATTTTTAACCTTTTAGAACCTTGGTCAAACAAGTAATCTTACTAGAAAAAATGAATTATATTAGAAAAAATGAATTAAGGACAAATATACAAACCTAAATGAATCAACCCGACTAAACTTTGTTCCTAGCAATACAATACAAGTGTTGGATTCGATATGTGCCTCGTTATATTATAGCCAATTTTAAGGCTATGTTTGAAAACTTTGGATTCATGTGGGATTGCATCAATTCAAATCTAGAAACAGTCTAAATCTAGTAATGCACTTGCGTTCCTTGTTGGGCCGAATGTGAGAGGGTGTATGCAGTCAGAAAAGGAAAGGGGGGATTAGGTGGAAAATAAAAGGAATAATTATTTGGCATAGCTACCTCCACGAGGTAATTATTGATAATAACTATCTTTTTGTTATAAAATAATAAAGCAAGCAAGAAGAATATTGTGGAGAAAGAGAAGAGAGAAGTTCTTTATTTCTCTTGTCGGGGATTCCTTTACAATGGAGAAGAACCTCTATATTTATAGGAAAAAAGTGACTTGATCCAAAGTCACTAACCCTAATATTTCTCCTAGAGATAGACATCCATAATAATAAATAATATTTATAACACTTCCCCTTGGATGTCTATTTGATAGATAATGTGCCTCGTTAAAACCTTACTAGAAAAAACCCAGTGGGAAAAAATCTAGTGAAGGAAAAAGAGTACACATTTCTAATAATACGCTATTTGGTTGCCTCATTAAAAACCTTACCAGAAAAACCCAATTGAGACAAAACCTTGGCTAAGGGAAAAAGAGTACAACGCGTATTAACTCCCCCTAATGGGTACATCACTCCAAAACTTGAATCTTCGCATTCTAATCTGGTGCACCATCTTCTTGAAAGTTATAGTTTGTAGAGAGTTGGTGAATAAATCGGTTATATTATCGCTCGAACAAATCTCTTGAACGTTGATATCACCATTCTTCTAGAGCTTGTGTGTGAAGAACAACTTTTGTGAAATAAGCTTTATCCCTTTATGAATCCACTCTCTAGTTGGGTTATGTATGTTGCTACATCTTTAGTCTTTGGATAGAGTTGCATCAACATATAATATTGTTGATAATCTTGTAAGTGCATTCGAATTGCTTTATAAATAAATGTTATCTTTATATGATTTAACTGTCATATAGTACAACATCGTATGACTGTAATCCCTCAAAGTCATAGCAAAATATATAGATGCATCAATTGCATAAAGATATGGCACTTCAGGATCAAAAAATCTTGCAAGTTTCTCATTTCAACTTCTTTCGACGGATAATCTATTTCTTTTCAAAACTCTTCAAGAGTTTCAATAATTCTCAAGTCATCAACTTGCACTAACAATATAATGATTTTGATTTCCACAAAAACGTAGGGGATAAATAGACCCTTAATCATTAAACATTCATTAAGGTGATTAAATCACATTCATCTTGCTTGATTTAATTCATAATAACGAACAAAACTTCTAGAACTTGTATATGCTTGGGCATTCAAAATTCTTCGGGAATTTTCATATAATTTTGTCAAGTAATTCATATAGGATATGACAACATCTATTTCTATTTAAATATGTGACATCTTCGGTGTCCGGACAGCAGGTCCAATAAACTTTACGCTTATCAAGGTGCGTCATTTCACTTGATAATAATTTCTACGTTAGCATGCTTTAATAGACGTAGAATTTAGATCCTCACAATATTTTACAATATTGCGCTATATTGTACCAAAGATATCGTCGACGATATATCATTTGTATCGGTTCGCAATGTGACATAATTTATTGAGATCTCATCACTTCCATTATTTTTAGGTACCTAACCTCTCATGAGGTTTCATGAAGTGTTATGTCGCGAGCTCTTCAAGAGCACATTGCCTCACTTATAATGATCATTAATCATTTGCTCCTCTTTCTTTTCAATGATTATTGCGTTCGGGAACCGATTGGTCTACCACGCTTTCATGCATGCTTTAGACTTTGTCCTTCGGGGACATGAATTTAATAGGAGCATTTTAAATTTGAAGTTAGAAATTAATTTTGGTTGACAAATGCTTCTAGCATTTGAGTAGAATTATCTTTTGAATGAGGGTCATACTAATGATATATAATTTATCACATATTCCTCAGCTGCTTATTCTCTCCCCCTTATGTTAGAAAAACTAACATACACCCCATTTTCTTTGGGGGAATCCATCTTTATGCATCATGGTAGATTAATTAATCGTATACCACATATAAAAAAACTGTTAGATGGAAATATGTGGTTCCTAACCCTGAACCAATTATGAGGGGAAAATTTATCATAATTTGCTTGTGAAGCATTGTTCTCATAAGCAATGGTTTAGCTTTTTATCGGAGGCATTCAATGCCAAACCAACTTGGATATAAACTAGCATTCACAAGATGAATTATCTTGATTACATAATCTGAAAATTCGCTCTCAACTCAATCATTTTTGAGCAAGTAACTTTGCATATGTCAAAGCTGCGGGTTGACAATAAACGCACGTATTTGTCTTATCGATGCATCTATTTAATATATCACATAATTGAACGGGCCCATATTCACCTTTTCTATATTTTTTTAATTTGGGAAATTCAATCCCAACATTAGCCAATATAATCCACTTATCATGAGAACAAGCAACAAAAATAAATTCTTGAAGAATCTTACGGTTCTTCAATATATGTCGAATATTCAATCGCACATCATATTTGAATCGGGTGGCCAAATTGCTCATGCCAACTGATAAAATTATCTATACTAGTAAACTTCAGGTTTACCATGCCATGTGCTATTTGTTTTAGTAAACTTCTGGTTTACTATGACATGAATTATTTTTTGTACAAATAAACTTCTGGTTTACCGTAACACGTGATTTCATCATGGTTATATTTGTGTAGCACAATTTGGAGAATAAAGAGGGTAACCATTCACAAACATATTTCTTACCTACTATGATTTTGAAAATATTTAATCCTCCAATCATTTATAGCTTCAATATGATATCTAAACCAAGAGTATGCGAAAGATTCAAATCGCTTAATTACCTGTGATGATCACCTTAGTAGTTTGCCATTATTATTATTATAATATAACTTACTACATACGCAAACCTCGTGAAGAGATGTAAACATACCTGATTTATATACACCGCCGTGCACCGTTCTCCATTAGAGGATTTATCATTGCAGCAACCATAAATAATAATTATTTTGTCCCTTTTCACGTTCACGTTTATTCATACGAACACAATAATTATTTTGCCATTTTTCAGACTTATCATGTATTGCTACCACATTCACTTCAGGGAATGGAGCAAATTCAGTGGGACGGACTTCATAATTTTTTTTTCTTTCAAAAGCACTTTAATTTGCTGAGTCATCATTATATCATCAATATAGTGCATCGGGACTTAAACCCAACGTCTTATTCTTATAAAGGCGTTTTAGGCCGCAATGCAATGGGACTTGAACCCAATATCTTATATTATCATCATAGTGCACCGAGACTCCCCGGATGTCTTACCCTCTTGGTGCGGAGGACTTGAATCCACCGTCTTAGGTTCAACTAGTGGCATAATAGGCCAAAGGGCATAAGTGAATTAAATTTCAGCAATATATATAAAATATAATCATTCCAGGAGACTTTTTTTTTTTCTTCATATATTTATATAAACTCTATGAGAGTTCAAGTGAGCCAATCAATGTCCAACATCTTCAATGGTAATTATATCAAGCCTATGAAAATATTACTAAACTCTTATAATCATAGATAAAATCCATCCAAGTTATTACATCAAACTTTTGTGACATAAGATATATAATGGGAGGAGCAGTCCTTGAAATAGCTCAAACTAATGTCAGTTTTATATTCAGCATGCTAGTACAATAACAAAATTGCAAGACAACAGAAAAATTAGTAATTATCAAGTTAAGGTAATAATTACACTTCATAAAGTAAGATCAATATGTCATAAAATATGTCAACTCCAAAATAGATTCTCTAGTGAAGTTTGTCATCTAGAAATACTCCCTTACAATACATACTTAGTCTTAACAAATTGAGCTACTTAACTTGAACATCAAACAATACTCCCAACAAATAAAGTAAAGAACTATTCCATTTGTCCCATCTAATATTTTGTTTTGAAATCCAAACTTGTAGTTACTGTGATAGCAAATAAATTTTTTTTTTTTTCCAGCTACATAGCCATATCATCGGTTAAAATCATAATTTTACCCATAAATCTTAACACGCAAGGAGAACAATTATCAACGTTCATAAACCAACAAGAGTCGTGATAACTTCACAATCAAACATGCGTCCGTCTTTATAAGCTTAAATACACTTTACGTCACATTCACTTCAAGGAATGAATATGTATTTGTAACATTTATCAAAAGTTCTCATTCTTCGGGAATGGAACAAAATCATCTCTACGTGTTACGAGGCATATCAAATTATGATAGCTTAATACCTCTTTTAAGATGTTGCTACTTCAGGAGCAAATCAAGGTATCCACATAACGTAAAGTATTTTTCTCTAACATATTTTCAATTGTAATCACAATATGCTTATGATAATATTATCACTTCATGTGATCATAGGCATAAATTAAAAATTATCATAAAAAACATGATTAAGATGATTTAATTATTACATATCTGGGTCATTACAAACTAAACTTCCTTGTTGTCCAGTAGTTAAAATTCCATGATTAACAAGAATAATACAGATAGTAGCTATATTCAAAAAGCATTTGTGCAACTTATTGTAATAAGAAAATATTGAAGTCCTTGACATATATAATAACATAATCAATAAATCTACTAGACTTATTTGAGGTATATCTAGCCATAAATTTACGTGACGGAAAAGTACTTACATCTCAATTACTTACCTTTGAGGTTGAGTAATAAAGCTACGAATTCAAAGTGCAAACCTTCCTCATCAAAGGTTTTCGTAGACGAGTGTTCGGATCAGTAGCATACCCCAATAAAAAAAAACAACTCGTCAATCAATTGGAATCAATTAATAGTGGTAGAGTATCGTCTTTGATAACGTGTTATAAAATAATAAAGCAAGCAAGAAGAATATTGTGGAGAAAGAGAGAAGAGGGGAGAGTTCTTATTTCTCTTGTCAGGGATTCCTTTACAATGGAGAAGAACCTCTATATTTATAGGGAAAAAGTGACTTGATCCCAAAGTCACTAATCCTAATATTTCTCCTAGAGATAGACATCCATAATAATAAATAATATTTATAACACTTTTAATTTATTTATATTTAGTAGCTACAGTGATTTTGTAAATTACCATTCATAGCTATACCCAATACATTAAGTTTATGGCTTGTATTTCTCTCTCGCCCCTCTCTCTCCTCCAAAATTAGAAAAACCATATCACTTAAAGAGTTCTCAACCTACAACGCCGTTAAACAATCTCAATCTCAAATCAAAACCCTAACACCTGAGGAAGTATTAATGCTTTCAACCGATCCACGTGTGCGAACCGCTTTTTTGTCTTTGTTTTACTGGTGGCAGCAGCGGCTAATGACGGAAAATCGAAAAGGACAGTGGCGCTACCAGCGGCGCCGCCGTTGAGTGGCTGTTCGTTTTGGAGTTCAGACTCGTGTTCAAACTCAGCGACGGCGCATGGAGATTCACGCATGTTGGAGAAACCGGAATCCATGAATAACATAAGATCTCATATCTGAGTGTATTCGTCATTTTTTAGTGTATTTTTTTTGTATTTGACTAGAGATTGGACCGGAATCCATGACTTCTTCTCCTCCTTGTATATCAAATCTAAGTGTATTTTGAGTGTACTTGTCATTGTGTGAGTGTATTTTTTTTGTATTTGACTGGAATCCATGGCTTCTTCTCCTTCTTGTATATCAGATTTGAGTGTGTTTGAGTGTATTCGTCATTTTTTGAGTGTATTTTTTTTTGTATTTGACCGAAGATTTGACCTGAATCCATGGCTTTTTCTCCTTCTTGTATCTCATAATCTGAGTGTATTTCACTTTTTGAGTGTAAATATAAGTTTAATGTATTTAGTTGATTGTATTTTTGGGAAAACTATGTGTATTTGACTGTCTGTGTTGTTTGAATGATCTATATACAACCAAATACAACCAAAACAAAAGAATACATCAATATATAATACAATAAAATACACAGCTCTGTCGTGTATTTAAATGGACTGAAATACAATCATTTTGAATACACATGTATTCAGAAAAATTATATTGATGAATAAATTGTATTTTTGAGAAAACTAGATGTATTGACCGTATGTGTTGTTTGAATGATCTATATACAATCAAATACAACCAAAACAAAAGGATACATCAATATATAAATACAATAAACTACACAGCCCCGTCGTGTATTTAAATGCACTTAAATACATCAATTTGAATACACATGTATTCAGAAAAATTAAGGCTGCATGTATCCAAGTACAGCCAAATACATGTGACATCAGATAAGGTTGGATATAACTGAACAGAGTATTCAAATACATTGAAATACATCAAATACAGCGAAAATGCCTAAATGTAGCTACGAATTGTAAATAGCAAAAAGATAGCTACGGATTGAAAATAAAAATTAAATGGTAGTTATTTATGTAAGTTGCCCAAAATAAAAAGGAACAAAGAAAGTAACTATGAGCCCGTTTGGATTGGCTTATAGGTTCGTTTTCGAACTTTTTGAGTGTTTGCCGACCAACTTAAAGCCATTTGTCTGCTTAAAATAAGCTCAAAAAATAATTGGGCCCGTTTGACTTAACTTATCTAAAGCGAACATAAAAGTGAAAAAGAGCTTATAAGCCAAAAAAAATAAGTTAGGCTACCCCAATTTATAGTTTTTTTGGCTTATAAGCTATTTTCAGCTTATAAGCTGCTTTTTTTAAATCCATCCAAACAGGCTCTATATGGGGAAAAGAGAAGTAAGAAGGAAAAGTAAACTTCGTAAAATTCAGAGGCAAATTTGAACCTTTTGTAACGGCGTGAGTATAATTGACTCCAACCAGTAACGAAGGGTAAATGTAGACCATTTCGTAAATTCAGGGGCAAATTTAGACCTTATCCCAATAGAGAAATGTGCTTATGTTCTACACTTTGGCCTTACAGATTTAGACACAATCTAGATCACTTTGCTCTATTAACGTAGGTTTGCTCTAGATCACTTTTTATTTATTTATAATAATCTGGCATTTGAATTTACTGGCCTCACCAATTTAAATTCATGCCAAAAGCACTTCCTAACAGGTTTCTCCATTAAAACAACCCGAACTCAAAACATCTGGTTAAAGGTGGAGGGATTCCATTCATCCTACAACTGATGGAAATACAGGCATACGCAGCGGAAGCAAATAGCCGGGGATCGAACTTGCATGTAATATAGACAACACATAATCAAGATATTAATCAAACATAAAATTGATACTTATCTCTTGAAGCGTGAATGCAACCTCGAATCTAGCCTTCAAGCACGAGCAAAAACCATCCACACGTTCATCCTCCTGTTCCACGGTCTTCTACTGTGTAACCCGAATGATACTAGAATCTGCGAAATTCGTGTGGGCGAATTTCTATTGAAAAGTGAAAAGCTTATAAAACCCTTGGCCTCCTTATGGAATAAGACCCCTATTTTATAACTACAGGTTTTAGGGTTTTCACCCTTTTCCAAAACCTGTTGGGTCTTTATTTTCCACCAAGAAATAATATTCCATTTAATTCTTTATTATTCGAGCACAGCAGGGACCACAAAATTTAATTAACGAGGCTTCCTATTATGGAATTAATTCGAAATATCTGAATTAATCTTACCATCGTAACTGCACTCCTCAGTTCAATTTTGAAATCTCTCATTAAATCTTATTTAATTCCCCGTATTAAGATTACGGATACCAATCAATTAAATTAAATTAACGACAATTTAATTCATTGACTAATTGAATCCTTTATATTTACGCTTAACTTATATCATGTGACGGATACAAAATCCCTACTGGGGTTTTCACATGAGACTTATAAGCATCCATAAAGGGGTATCATCAATCTCAAAGTCGAGACATGGATTCTATCAACTAATTATTACTTCGTAAATGTAATTTGCCATTATCCGATTTACCAGGAATACATAGACCCGCAATTGAGTCGTACCTTTTAATAAATCAAAATAATGAACAAATCATATTGATCATAATAATTATATCAAGATTAAGAGTATAAGTACATTTAATGAACTAGAGAATTTGTTTTATATATTCAGTACAAAAAATACTTATTTCTACTTGGTCCGTTCAATACATACAAAATGTACTAGCACAAGAAGACGGAACTATCTTTGTTCCCATAATGAAGATACATTATATTAATCTTGGGCTACAATCATACCGATGGCTTTGTCCAATTCCATCTTAGATTGTGAACATAAATTTTATACTTAGAAGAACCGACGATTTAATCTTCCGTGTACATATAAGCTAAACTCTATACACTAAATCATCTACTGTATAAGTAAAGGACACACATACTAGTACATGATCTATTTAATTCTTTATTAAACAATGAATAAATAATTGTTCTATAATAAATACTATATCCAAACACATGGTTAATAGTATATATATCCCAACAACAACATCTCTCGATGGTGCTCTAGATACAGGTATATCCATGTATGTTTGTTCTTAATATACTATGATATATACACGTGACGTACATTATCGTAACAACATTTTCCAAATCAATTTCAACTCTGAATTTTGACTCCAAATCAAAATCACCTCCATTTTATTTTTATTAGAATTTTAATAGGATTTTATTTTTATTAGAATTTTAATAGTCTCATTTAGATATTTCCAACGATTCCAGCTACACCCATTCAAAAAACAGGAAAGAGGTCTTAGTTTAGTAATCCTCTTCAGCCAGTTAAAGAGTTCACTCAACAGGTAGTACAAGTTGGGAGTCAATTATGTCTCACCCAGTTTGAGGGCGTGACAAACTCAGCTCTCAGCCATTTCCTCTTATTCTAGTTGGTCATTAACAGGTTAATCCGCTTGCTATAAAAGAGGGAAACAATCGTCTCCAACCCTTATTTCTTATCCTTCTTGTGTTGATTGCCTTTACACATCATTGTAATCCTCCAAGTTTGGAGATGCATCACTCAATAAGAACTGTTTGACGCATTCCACGTTCATTAATTTTGAGTTTATTTTGCTTATTCTTGCAAAATGATAGAATAGGCTAGTGGTAGGAATGGGTTTCATCATCAAAATGCTGCTTCTCAAACCAAAATATGATTCATTAAGATCCATTAGATACTGAATCCAACTTTGATCATCATTCATCTTATTGTTGCCTGTTTTTGCCCTACACCTACACTCATATATATAGTTGTAAATCATGAAAGTATTTAGCACTTTCATTTGATTCAAAAGTCTTTCGAGCTTAGTGAAATAACTTGCTACATCACTTGTTCTTTGGCTTATGTAACTTCATTTGCAACTGAAAGAATTTGGTCCTACCTGCCTGACCATATCTTTATTCAAAGTCTCTACATATTCTTTGCGGTGCCTTGCTAAAAGAGCTAAGATGCCATGCAATATAATTACAGCTTTCATTGTTCAAATAAAGGGAAATCAAAAGGTGGGCAAGAGCAAGGTCCATTGATGAGTCATGAGCCTTAGCTTATTCTTATATAGCTGAGAGAGAAATGAGAACACCCCTGCGCTAGCTAGTTACCATAACTAACACCATCAAAGTTGATATTAATGAGGTTGATAACTAAATTATCATATCAATGAACTTAAGAAATAACGATGGTTGTGTTGGGCTAAACGGTCCAAAGATACTCTTAATATGATGTGATATTGTCCGCTTTGGGCCAAGCCCGCACGATTTTCCCCAAACCATTGACTCTGATACCAGTTGTTGGGCTAAACGGTCCAAAGATAATATCCGCTTTGGGCCAAACCCGCACGGTTTTCTCCAAAAGGCCTCACATCATTAAGAGTATCCAACTCCTTATAAATAGCTCCTTTTTCTTTCCAGCTACCAATGTAGTACTTTGTTCGCACACCCAGCAATCTCTCCCTCGAATTAAGTTTCACATGACTCATTACGGGTCAGAGATTCAACGTGTCAATGTGCCAGCCACATCGTCAGAGTATTTACAGTCACCGAATCCTAAAGGCTGTGTATGCGTCTTCAAAGCTACGGGTAAAGGTTGTAAACCGGCCCATAGACGGGCAAAGGCACTAAGCCAAGCCCCGAGCCACATTCCGCCATCTTCATGCTCGTCCCGCCGAACCATTGGCTTTAATACCAGTTGTTCAACTAAACGGTCCAAAGATACTCTTAACATGATGTGATATTATCCGCTTTGGGCCAAGCCCGCACGGTTTTTCCCAAACCATTGACTCTGATACTAGTTGTTGGGTTAAACGGTCCAAAGATACTCTTAACATAATGTGATATTGTCCGCTTTGGGCCAAGCCCGCACAATTTTCTCCAAAAGGCCTCACATCATTAAGAGTATCCAACTCCTTATAAGTAGCTCCTTTTTTCTTTTCAGCTACCAATGTGATACTTTGTTCGCACACCCAACAGGTTGTTATGAAGAACATCCTTGTTGAGGAGTTTTGGGATCTACCTTTGTATCTTACATAGTTTAGATAAAAAAAATGTATGGAAGATGGATTGGTTCCCTCTAGGAATGCTTTGATACCATGATATATTTCAAAGAAATGTATGGAAAATTTTCTGATTTCATTTCTTATTTATTTTGCATTGTACGTATATCTGTAAAAATGCATAAGTACAAAATCAGGAGTTGGTGGAACCAAAACCTGTGCCTATTAAGTCGGAACATACTTCAACCTTTACAAGATTATAGGACTTCTATTTGCGCTCCCAAGATTATGAACTGTATAATCTTATCCTAACTAATTCTAACAAACTAGTTTTAAAAAAAAATACAAAAGAATTTATTTACATAGATAAAATATAAGTATAATCTAAAAATAGACTATTATCTAGAATACTACTAAGCACTTGTCCTCTTTACAGCCACAAGATCAGGGACACACATGCATCTCTCTACTGTGCCATCTGTCCCTGAGATATTCAACTCTCTAAAAAACGTGTAATTGATAGAGTAATCAATTTTGGGAAAATGCGTATCTTTAAACAAGAGATCATAAGCAAAATTCGGCAAGGAAAAAGTGGAACCACACACTTACAAAGGAGTGCCATGATACAAAGTTTCTAACATTGTTAACTATAACAACAATCAGTATAAACAAACTCGTGTAGGGAAGAGCCAAAAAATCACGAAGCATGTTGACTTTGACAAAATAAGACCTGATCAAAGGCCAAAACATATACCGACAAAATTGAAAACATGTCATCTTCTCTCTTTAACCCTTCTTTGCACAACGATTATATACGGCGATACATTCCTTTCTGTTAACAGTTAATGGGTGACAAAAATTTCTCGAGATGATTATTTATTACATAGTTGAAGCTTGCTTCTTAAATATATAATTATTAAGGATCTACGTTTAATTAATTAAATTCATCCGATCCCTTTAGAATAATGTTGAATATTGGACATCCCTTTGGAATAATGTTGAATATTGGACAGATGTTGCACATCCAAGTATATATGCACGTGATAAGTAAAATATAGAGGAGTTCAATGTTGATCTCGGGATAGAACAAAGAGCTTTATATCTCGAAATAGTTGATCTTGACTTTTATTTGCTCTTACGTGATAGTTGAACATTTCTCGAATGTATCATTAAAGAGATCGAATATTTTCTTGGGGAATAACTTTATGGACCATATATGCAAATGTAAGAACCTCATACGTAGAGAAAAAGCAGGGTGTCACGTAGCAAAAGCAATTGTGATCACTGCATCATATTCTCTATGGGAAACGGATAAAAAGAAGTCCCTAATAAATTTGCCAAAAGATTCACTACAAAGATGTCCACACAACACAAGCATATTTTATGGTTTGATCTATGACATAAGAAAGTATTCTGAAATAAATAAAGTTTGTACATAAATAGAGCAACTCACTATTTTTGGCTATAAGGAGAGAAATAAAAGATCTTACCGGGAAAAGCAACGGATATCCCTAAAGAGATCCATAAAAAGCAAGCACATTGAGAGAATGACAAGTTGGAAAACGATAATGAACTTCCAAAAAAAAAAAAAAATGTAAAAACAGAGAGTATAAGCTCTATGTGTTAGTAATTGTGATAGAATTTCAGTTAGTAGATATAGTTAGAATATTTCCTTACACTATTTGGTCGTATAAATGATTTCTACAACAAGACCTCTTAAAATGTGGGATTTGTAGGGTTAAAAATAAAGATAAATTACCTGGTACAACATGTAAAAATAATATATAAAAAAATCATACTGATAATATATACAACTTAAACTCATGATGATATGATAATCTAAGAGAATTAAGTTATACTCACTAACTGTATAAATTTTTCATGTTATAATATATTACTACCATTAATTTTAGGCTACCAATCAATACTACTTAAATAGAGCAAGTGACTATTTTAGGAATGGAAGCATTGAAGACTTGAAGTTATAAGGAGAGGAAAAAAATATCTTACGTTGAAAAGCAACGGATATCCCTGAGAATGACAAGCACTTTGAGAGAATGACAAGCCGAAGACGATAATGAAAATTGCAAGAATAATAAACAAATACTATAAGTTATGTTCAAATGGAATGATTACTTTACTATAATTAATTACTACAAGTTATGGATTTAGCATTTCGTTGTTTTAATGTAGCAGGAATAATTGGGAATCCATTACCCAAAATTTAAAATTTATGAATTATGAATTCTAAAAAAGACGGTTGAGCTTTGAATAAATTATGACTACATATTAAGTGAATCAGTTAGTTATAATTATAAAATTTTGGCCAGAAATACAAGATTTTGCCTGATAGACTATGTAAATATTCCCTATATTCCCTTCCTTATGTAAATATTCCCTTCCTTATGTATTGTAATTAGGTCCTATAATTTAGCCTAGTATCATTATACCTACTTTGTATATAAGGACTTTCATACATCAATACGAGATTACGGATTGATTTCTACACGGTATCGGACTAGGTTTCCTTCCAAAACCCTAGCCGTCCCTCTCTCTCTCTCTCTTAACCCTAACCCTAGTCGTCCCTTTCCTCCTTCCTCTTCTCCCTTCCATGGCGACAACAAAAATTTCCCGTGCGCACAACCGTCACGAATGTGAAATCCTTAATCCCAATCACTCTAGACATGGAAACCGGCCATTATCACGAATGGGCGACCACTCAAAGTCTGGCCGCGTTCGCTCGTCCTCGAGCACATCGTACCACCCACGCGACACCGCCGAACTCACCGCGTATGACGCAACAAAGACGGCTAACCTTCCACTGCGGGAAACGCCTAGATGCGGTGGTCCTTGAATGGATATACGCCACCGTCTCCCATGACATTCTTACCCCTATTCTCGTGGCGGATGATGTTGCCGAAGGCTTGGAATCGCGTTGCTCAACTTTTCTAAGATAATAAACACTCACGGGCGGCGTACCTTGAAAACCGAATTCACCACCACAAAAATGGCCGACTTCGGCTCGGTTATGGCTTTATTACAATAGGCTCGAGTCTCTCGCGGATCGACTTGCCAATGTCGGGTCGCGCGTGTCCGATCAACGTGCGGTCTTGCGACTTCTCGCCGCTTACTGGGAGACGTATGCACACTTTGTCACCACCATTCAACAGAAAGATGTTTTGCCTTCTTTCTCAGAAGTGTGCTCCAGACTCAAGCTCGAAGATGCGGCAGCCAAGGAACGTGCCCGTGATTCCAACCAGCGCTCTACGCGGTGATAATGATGCTCCTCTCCACGCACAGCGGTAACAATAATTCCCCTAACCGTCGTGATAATAATCGTGGCGAGAATTCTAACCGGAACAAGGGCAAAAATAACAACAACAACGCCCAACCGCGGAGGCGGCCGCGCAGCCGACGACGGAGCGCGATAAGCGACGACGGACCGGGCCCGATGCGCGGCCGGTGGCCGACGGAGCCCACCGGGGGGCTACTGCGCTTTGCCGGCCGCCCCGGCGGTGGCCCGCCCCTGCCCGTGTCCGACGAGACGGTGGCGACGACGACCCGCCACGTCGCGGCGGCGGCGGCATTCTTGGCGCGGGTCCTCGGCCCCGCGGGGCCTATGCCATGCACGTTCCTCCTAACTCGGGATACACTCCGACAGACGTGGAGGCAGCCATGCACACTCTATCCATGCATCAACCGGATGACAATTGGTACATGGACACCGGGGCGACTTCACACATGACTGCCAACTCAGGTACTCTCACGTCTTATTTTAATTTGAGCAATAATTCTGGCATTATTGTTGGTAATGGTAGCACTATTCCAATTCGAGGTTATGGTCATACATCCCTTCCCCCACCTAATGCTCAATTACGTCTCCGAAATGTCTTGCATGCTCAAAACTCATCAAAAACCTTGTTTCGTACGTAAATTCACTAAGGATAATAATGTTTCGGTGAGTTTGATCTCTTGGGTTTTACGTGAAGGATTTACCGACGGAGAGCCGCCTAATGAGATGTGAGAGCACCGGGGAATTGTATCCTCTCAATGCCACGGAATGGTCCACTCCACCATCCACCTTCCTTGCCGCATCACCTAGCTTGTGGCATTCCGCTGCCTCGGCCCATCCGGAAAAGCTATCCTTAGTTCTCTTCGTAGTAATGCCTTAATTGAATGTAATAGGGCCCGTACTTCTTTTTGCACCTCTTGTCCTTTGGGGAAACATGTTAAATTGCCATTTTATGATTCGTTGTCGTTTACTACTATGCCGTTTGACATCATTCATAGTGATTTATGGACATCTCCTATTTTAAGTTCTAATGGGCACCGCTATTATGTTTTTCTTTCTTGATGATTATAGTAATTTTCTTTGGACTTTTTCTATCTCTAACAAGTCTCAAGTGTATTCCACTTTTCTATCTTTTAAGGCGTTAATACGAACTCAATTCGAAAGAGACATTAAAAACATTCAATGTAACAATGGGCGGGAATTCGCAAATGGGCATTTTCAATCTTTTTGCGCCTCAAATGGTATAAATTTTCGGTTTTCTTGCCCCCCATACATCTCCTCAAAATGGCAAAGCGGAACGAAAAATTAAATCCATTAACAACATAGTGCGCACTCTTCTTGTCCACTCCTCCGTCCCCCCCTCTTTTTGGCATCATGTTCTCCAAATGGCCACATACCTCCTTAATATACTTCCTACCAAAGTCCTTAGGCACAAATCACCGACGCAAGTTCTTTATCAACGAACCCCTTCCTATTCTCATCTCCGGGTTTTCGGGTGTCTATGCTATCCTCTTTTCCCGTCTACGACTATTCATAAGTTACAAGCGAGATCCACCCCGTGTGTCTTTTTGGGCTATCCGTTGAATCATAGAGGATATAAGTGTTATGATTTGTCCACCAACAAAATCATCATCTCACGGCATGTCATCTTTGACGAAACTCAATTTCCCTTCTCCAAATTGCACCCCCCCCCATCTTCCTATGAATTTTTGGACCATGGAATTTCCCGTATACCTTGCATTTCTCGTCTCCACCTACTCCTCCCGTCGTTCCTCGGTCCACCCCTCACCCGCCTGTTGCTCAGGGTGGACACGGCCCGGCCCCTCCCACCGTTGCTCCGCCCGTGGCGCCGGCGGGTCCTAAACCCCACCGCCCCGCCGTCGTTGCCCGGCGGCCCCTAACCCCCGGCCGCCCCACCCGTCGGCGCCCGGCGCCCTCCCGCATGGTTACTAGAAGCCAACGTGGGATCTTCAAACCCAAACAACCATTCAACCTTAATACTTCACGACCTTCTTCTCTCCATCTCGCCAATCCCGCGAAATCTGTCGATGCTCTAAATGACCACAATTGGAAACTGCCATGGTTGATGAATATAATGCTCTAATTAATAATAAGACGTGGGAGTTGGTTCCACGTCCCCCGATGTGAATCTTATTCGTTCTATGTGGATTTTTCGTCATAAAAAGAAATCGATGGTTCTTTTGAGCGGCACAAAGCCCGTCTTGCCGTGATGGCGAGGTCTCGACGAGGTTGGAGTTGATTGCGACGAGACTTTCGATCCGGTTGTCAAACCGGCTACTATTCGCATCTTGAGCATTGCACTTGCACACTCTTGGCCCATTCATCAGTTGGACGTCAAGAATGCTTTCCTACACGGCAATCTTAATGAGACGGTTTATATGCATCAGCCTATTGGGTTTAAGGATCCCAAGCATCCCCATCATGTCTGTCTCTTGAGGAAGTCGTTGTACGGACTTAAGCAAGCTCCCCGTGCATGGTTCCAACGCTTTGCAGACTATGTCTCCACCATTGGTTTTTCACATAGTCGATCTGATCACTCTCTCTTTATTTATTGTCGAGGTTCGACATTGCTTACATTACGCTATATGTTGACGATATTATTCTCACGCTTCCTCGGATGCTCTCGGAAATCCATCGTGTCTCCTTAGTCGAATTTGCTATGAAGGATTTGGGCCCTCTCGGCTATTTTACGGGTATCGTTGTTACCGGACTTCACGGTAGCATGTTTCTCTCTCGGAAGAATTATGCGGCGGATATTATAGAGCGTGCGGGCATGAGCGCCGTAAGCCCGATCGACGCCGGTCGACACCAACTCCAAACTTGGTGCCGCGGCCGGGCCTCTTGCGATGATCCCACCCAATATCGTAAGTTGGCCGGCGCTTTCTGATGCCTTACTTTCACAAGACGGACATCTCATGCGGTTCAACAAGTATGCCTTCACATGCATGATCCTAAGGTTGCTCGTATGCATGCTCTTAAACGCGTAATCCGATACGTTCAAGGTACTATTGAGTTTGGTCTCCATACGTACAAATCCTCCGTTGCCTCTCTTGTCTCTTATACGGATCTGATTGGGGTGGTTGTCCGGACACTCGCCGATCAACTTCTCGGTTATGTGTCTTCCTTGGAGATAACCTCCTCTCATGGTCATCAAACGGCAACCTACCTTGTCCAGTCGAGTGCCGGGCCGAATATCGTGGCGTCGCTAATGTCGTCTCGAGTCTGTTGGCTTCGCAACCTTCTCTTGGAGCTCGTTGTCCCATCCGGACAGCTACATTGGTTTATTGTGATAACGTTAGTGCCATATACCTATCAGGTAATCCGGTTCAGCACCAACGCACTAAACATATTGAGATGGACATACATTTCGTACGCGAGAAAGTTGCCCGTGGCGAAGTTCGTGTTCTTCACGTCCCGTCCCGTTACCGGATCGCGTATATCTTCACTAAAGGTCTTCCGCGCGTGCTCTTTGATGATTTCGAGGACGGTCTAAGCGTACGACAACCTCCCGCTTATTTGCGGGGGTGTGATAGATTATGTAAATATTCCTATATTCCCTTCCTTATGTAAATATTCCCTTCCTTATGTATTGTAATTAGGTCCTATAATTTAGCCTAGTATCATTATACCTACTTTGTATATAAGGACTTTCATACATCAATACAGATTACGGATTGATTTCCTACATTGCCAAACCCGAAACCAATACTCTTGTTCCGCCCAACCCCCTAAAAACATGTTAAAATTAATGCAAATATGTTTGCAAAAATTTGTGAAATATCCAAATTAATTTGAGATCACGGCTCATGTTATGTCTTCTTACGATATGATTCGTGGGTATATATTCACCTGCAGGCTTCATGCACTTGGCTATAATGATCAAATAGAAATTGGAATAACTTTCGTGCCAAATATAGTTACCTCACTACCCTGCCTCTCCATACATGGTTGAGTTCTGCGTTTTCTCGGGTAATACAAAATAAGATTGCAGGAACT
This sequence comes from Lycium ferocissimum, assembly GCF_029784015.1. Classification (NCBI taxonomy): domain Eukaryota; kingdom Viridiplantae; phylum Streptophyta; class Magnoliopsida; order Solanales; family Solanaceae; genus Lycium; species Lycium ferocissimum. The sequence continues at coordinate 46,493,680 of NC_081352.1, forward strand.
GAAGATTAATTAATTTCGTGAGTGATAAGGAATTTTGCTATCTTAAGACCGTTACAATTCCGGTGAAAAGGTAACTTTTCTGGTCTTATATTGATTATAATATAAGTTCTAAATTATTGTCCACGGTGTATTATATGCAAGTTGATCTTGTACGCTTCTGCATATGTTATTTCCATCATTTTGTTTGGTCTACCTTTCCTTTCATCTTAAAACGAAGAAGAATAGTAATTAAATATCTCATTGCAACTGCAGGCCAGAGAATATGGCTGAAAGTAGCAAGAAGCACAAGGGTGAAACACCTGAAAAAGTTGTCCCAAATCATGACCTGAACAGAAAGCCAAGGTTTAGGTGGACAGTGGAAATCCATGAGCGCTTTGTTAAAGCTGTCAATGAATTAGGAGGTCCTTATGGTCCGTCTTACTATATATACATTATAATTCCGCAACGAATATATATTGATACTGAGGCGGATTCATAATTTTAATTTGATGGGTTCAGTTCTTTATGTTTTTTACCACCAAATCTATTGAACTTCTTAAACTAAGGATTAATATCTTACTCCCTCTGCCCTTTTTACTTTTACTTGTACAGTTTAAAAAAATAAGAGATAATTTATCATTTTATACATATTTTACCTTGTTATTAATTCTTTACAATTCATTTCCCAACATTAGATGACTTATAATAATTAGGGGTGATATAGTTTAATTATCATTTTATTTATTGTTCTTAAGAGGTGTGCCAAGTCAAACATGGACGGAAGGAGTAATATTTATTAAGACTTTAATGACTTTTTTTTTCCACATATTTATTTAAGATTGGTGTTTCAACTGAACCCATAAGGCATCCGCCTCTATATTTGTATGCTTATTACTGGGAATCAAACAGATGTTTTAAAAATTTGTAATGACCAGAAGCAAAACCGAAGAATATCGCGAAACTCATGGATGATGAAGATATCACAGCAGAACATATCAAAAGCCATCTCCAGGTAGTCCTGTTTATGCATATGTTAATTTGAAACATATTAGTAATATATATAAGGCATTAGTTTTCCCAATACTTTATTGTGATGCACGTTTTCAGGTTTCAACACTTGCATTTTGTTATTTATGAGGTCACTCAACGCTTAGTGATAGTTGAGTTCATTGATCTGTTTTTTCAGAAGTACAGACAGAGTAAAGACATCATAGGCACCGCTAAAAGTACTAGTAAAGGCAAGTGCTTCTACAACTGAGAACATTCAATTCTCAATTTTGGTAAACTTACTTGGACAATCAATTGATTTGAATTGAATCAGGGAACTGCATATGAAGGCTGAAGCAGTAGAATTAATTCCTTCTTTTTTCTTTTCCCTTTTGGATTTTAGCAGATCATAAATCTTTAATCCGATGGGGAGAAAAATGCCGATCAGCAAAGAAGTAAGCTCATCAGAGATCAATATGCAAGGAAGTTATAGTATGACACTTGAGGTAGTTTGGTTGTTTACTAGAGTTACGCAGGTATTAGTAATGCATAGATTAATTATATAAGGATTAATTAGTTATGCAGGGTTAGTTATGCAACGCTTAATGAATTATTGATGTATTAATTATTCTATCTTTTACCCTGCATAGAATAATACATAAATTGACTCATTATTTATGAATGTTTTAATTATCCAGAGATTGTAAACTGATAACCAAACACCGTAATTAGTGTGCTGAATTTTATACATAGCAATTAAAAAGCTACCAAATATGGTACTCGTACTAAATATGCTGATTTTAATACATATGAATAGTTCACTTCCTAACCAGCAACCAAACGACGCCTTAATTAAGGTCACAATCTGTCGCAGGCATCTACTAATTTATTAACACTTTTCACCTCTTAAATATACTAATTTATTAACACTTTTGGCCCCTTAGCTATTGCTAAATTCTTATTTGTCCTTATAATATTTCACTAAGCACACTTGTCATTCAATTAATTGGTAACATGCACATTTAATCTCTTTAATAGTGAATATTCACAAATTCACCAGGGTTACCAATTGTTCCACCGCTTAACTATGTATATTACTTCATATTTGACAGTAATATAGTTCTAAAAATATTCCAAAAATAACATATTCTCTACATAAAGGGACAAAGAACACACACATTAGTTGAAAGTTAAATGAGCTTTGGAAATCACAAGGACAAAAAATAAAATTTACAATAATTGAGGGACAAAATATTATTATCCTATTTACCGGTTGAGATATACTGCTTCATCGCACATTATGTGCATTTGTTGTACTTTGTGTTATCTTGAGTTTTGCCCTTTTGAACCCTTTTTCTCACAATTGAGGCCTATAATAACAGGTGATAGATGAGGCTGTGTAAAAGGAGAATCTGGAAATAGAGAAACTTCAGGACAGGAAATTCGTGCTGATACAAGGACTATATAACCAGTATCATATAATTAGTGATCTCCTATACATGTGTTGAGACAATATTGTATATGTATAAATTTAAATTTTTAATTAATTCCTCCATTTATGTGTTCTGAATACTTGAATTTGTAGTGATTGTAACATCGTGATGCAGTTACTAACTTGCTATTTAGGAGGTCAGATTTATATGGAAGGTAATAAGTCAAGTGCATGAAGTAGTAAGGATTGAAAGTAAAATAAATACGCACTCAAGGATGTGTCGTCCTGGCAGTTGATGAAGTGGTGTAAACTTTAAAGATTAGGGCTGGGTCTCTAAATTCAATGAGAGATATTAAAAAAAAAAAAAAAAAAAAAAAAGTTTGTATTCCAATATCGATAGAATTACCCGATATTTGTCTTTGGTGGAAGATCATCAAGCTGACCTCACTTAATATAAACTAGGAAAAAGAAATATCCTTTTTACATACTAATATATCAAGAAAAATATCTTAGGGAAAACTATCACCGCATATTTGAGATTCTTCCTTGTCTTTCAATGGAAGATGGGGTTTTAAAAGAGAAAATTCAATTAAGTTGTTTGCGTGTAAGTTTTCGGTTAAAAAAACTCATTGGAATCATCCACATTAAAACGTGTCCACCAGAGGATACCAATTAACTTAGTTACGTTCTTTGATGAATTATTTCATACTCTTCATGAGAATCTGCTTTGTAGGTAGGATACTTTGATAGTCTTGATAAATCTTCAGAATAATGATAACGGTGAATTAATTAACCTTTGGATTTCATTGTTTCCATAATAGCAAAACCCACTTGCACACGTAAAACAATGGGATGAGAGCAGTGGCGGAGCCAGAATTTCCGCCAAGGGGTTCAAAATATAAAAAAGTAAACATACGATAAAGCCTTAGGGGTTCAACATCTACTATATATACATAAAAAATAATTTTAACCTTGTAAAAACAGTGTTTTTTTCCGCCGAGGGGGTTCGGATACCCCTTCGGCTCTATGTGGCTCCGCCACTGGATGAGAGCCAACTTAACCTTCACATTATAGAGAAAAAACCTTCACATCATTAAGGGCCAAATCATTCCTTCGAAAAATTCCTTAGTCCTTTATGATACTCACAAAGTATATATTATATACCGACAGGGTATCATAAATTACTCGTTCATTCCTTCAAAAGAAAAAATTATTAAAAAAAAAAAAACAATATAAAAAAAAAAGTGTTAAAGCTTAATTTTGATACACTAATTTTTATATCATTTTTAGCAAGTTAAGGTTTGTAAAATAAAATTGAATTAGATATAATTTTGTTTCATTTGCAAAAGAGAAAAAGTTTATAAAAATATATTTTTTGTTACTTTTAAATTTTAATAAATAAGCTAATGACTTTAATATATTTCTTATATTATTTCTTGTTATATTCTAATTGTTTAATTTTTCTATATTTTTATTAATCTAAAAGAATTAATTAGTATATCATATACTGACAGGGTATGATGAAAGATCGATTCATACCTTCAAAAAAATAAGGCTCTGTCCTCTATGATACCCATACGGTATATCATATACTGACAGGATATCATGGAGGACTGGCAGTTCATTCCTTCAAGAAAAACATTCAGTCCTCTATGATACCAACCCGGTATATGTCATATACTGACAGAGTATCATTAGCAACTGACCCACATAGTATATCATATATCGATATTAAAGATCATCGAGGATCGCGTTCATTCCTTCAAGAAAAACACTCAGTCCTCTATGATACTAATATGGTATATATATAATATACTGACAGGGTATCATAGATGACATATTCACACCAACACTACTCAATCCTCTATGACGCCCACACAGTATATATCATATACTGACTTGGTATAGGAGACTGGTTCATTTCTTCAAAACACTCTCTAGTCCTCTATGATACCCACATGGTATATATCATATACTATATACTGACAGAATATCATAGAGGACCGATTTATTTCTTCAAGAAAACATCGTCGATTCTCTGTATACTCCACACGCATGGTATATATATATATCTGGTAGGGTATGTAGAAGTATTGTGTTCATTCCTTAAAAATAAGAAAATACCTCTCAGTGCTCTCTAATACCCACATGGTATATATCATATACTGGCAAGGTATCATAAAAGACTGATTCATTCTTTAAAAAAACTCCTCCTTTTATGATAAACATATAATATGTATTATATACTGATAGAGTATCATAAAAAACATGTTCATTCCTTCAAAAGAAGAAAAAAATACAAATAAAGAGTTCAAGCTTAATTTTGATACACTCATTTTTATATCATTTTAGGAAGATAAAATTTGTAAAAGAAAATTAAATAATGTTTTAGATATAATTTTGATTCATTTGCAAAAGAGAAAAAATATATTTTTATTACTTTAACTTTTAATAATAAGCTAATGACTTTAATATATTTCTTAAATTATTTCTTGTTATAGTCTAATTGTTTAATTTTTCTATATTCTTACTAACAAAAAAGAATTAATTAGTATTTTTCTTTTTTGTATTCTTTTATCATTTAAAAGAAAAAAAGAAGAGAAAAAGGGATATAAGAAGGTGAATAGGAAAAAACAAAAGAAAAATAAGTTGGGACCAGACCCAAGGCAGCCACAATTTGGAGGTAATTGATGCCGCAAGAGTTCGGGTAAATATTATTCACTGAAGGAGTAGCTACTGTAATTAAATTTCAAGGGGGCACATTAGGGTAAATATTTTATTTTTATGGCATTTTGTGTACTTTCCCCAAAGGAAAGGGATCTGAGGCCCATTAACCATGCAGATTTTAGGAAACTTTTCAAGTATATAATGGTGATTGATATTGGAGATTAGTACTTCCGTTGGTTTAAAAGAGTGTTCATTTAACCTTTATTTTTTAGTTAAAAAAGAATGCTCACTTATCAAATTAAAAAAAAAATTAATTTTATTTTTTCAGATTTACCCTTGTTAAGTTTTAAGTGATCAAATCAAAATACCTATTTAGTTAGAAATAATTTAATCAAATTATCTATTTTTGCCTTAAATTAA
>NC_081352.1:46499264-46504796 GCF_029784015.1 Lycium ferocissimum
GTGGTGGCGGAAGATCAACTCAAGAGCATTAATTGATGTATTAAATTAAGTATTAAGTTTTTTCAGAATGTTGTGGTTGTATTTTTAATATATCATGGGTTTCTTATTAATGAATGAATTAGTGTGTTAAGTATTTTCATCTACTCAAGTTATGAATGATGCAATTTAATTAAGTTTTTTTTTTTTTTTGCATGAACGCGCCATTTTGACTAACTTTTGATTAATTATTAATGAACAAATTTAAGTATTATTAAAGAACTTCAAGCTAATGTCCATAGTCCTTGAACGAAAATGGCGTTCGAGCACTTTTTCAACCTCCTAAAACGGTCATCCGAACTTTTGTGTATCTTGATGTGTTGATCTCTTACCTAATTAAACGCACAAAAATAAGTAGGGTTCTATATAAAATATTGAAATTTCGGGGTCCCGAAGCATGATTAATCTATGGTCAAATACGTTAAAAAGTGTAACGAAAAGAAGGGTTAACCAAAAAGAGCGGGGGAAATTAAAAAAGAAAAAACACTATAGCGCGATAAATTCTGCGCTATAGGAGTTATGAGCGTCTCGTTAACACTTTCGTTGATAATTTTGCGCTAAAAAAGCGATTCGTAACATTTTTTTGTTGGGGTATTTTGATCGAAACTATTTTTTTTTAGGGCATTTTGGTTCAGTACCCTAATTTGACAACCATCATCAGTCCTTTTTTTACTTTTTTTGTCTCTCTTTGTATGTGGTGTACCGATTAATACTCCGTTGGTTAGATTTGGAGATTAAATTATCACAAGAATCCGATGATTAAGATATTTGGCAAAAGTGAAAATACAGGAAGCGTCAAATCAAGTTGCAGACATTAGCCAATTAAATGAACACAATTGCTTGAAAAATTTTATGGTGTAAGAGGCACAACTATTAGGTTGCAGACAATACTTGTATGGATTCCTCTCATACTTTGTCAAAATGGGCCAAAGTCCTAGCTGTCCTATTTCTCTCTCTATTTCTTTCTTTTTTCCATTTTTTTGGTCCAGCAACTTTCTAAAATCTATTTCTTCTTTGAGCCCGTTTGGCTTAGCTTATAAGTTGTATTCAGTTTTTGAGTGTTTGACTGGCCAGATTATAAGTTATTTTGTGCTTAAAATAAGTTCAAAAAAATAAGTTGGCTCGTTTAGCTTAACTTAAAAAAAAATTTATTTTCAGCTTATAAGCTACTTTTTTTAAGCCCATCCAAACAGGCTCTTTATCTCCCTCCCCCCGTGCCCCACCCCCGTGAAACCCCCGTCCCTTAAATAGATGCTTTATTTGTTTACTCAAAGAAACGTGTTTCTTCCCTATTTTAATGTTTTCATTACCTGGAAGTCCTTAATATATACCCTTTTTATAATTATTTTTTATGTAGTATATTATTTCTATACTAATTTTAAGTATTTTATATAAGTTTTCATCAAAATTTTATTTTTTTCTATTAATTTTATCTCTAATAGACTAATAGGTTTTAGGCTTTTAGGCCTTAAGCCCATTTCTTAAAAGAAAAAACATGAATCAAAATCAATTTATGTAAGAAAAACTATGAGATATTTAACTATAGGTTTTTTATATTTCTTATAAACATTATTCATCTAATTAAAGCTCATAGATCTTAAGACATTCTTCATAATTCAAGGAAATTACAGCTACAATAATAAAAGGTCAGTAAATGATTATAATTAGCAAATAATGACAAATTATTTTTCTTCTTTGGAGGGAAAAAATAAAAAATAAATTGATATCATTAGATTTTTAAAAAATAAAAAGATCGATCCAAACTAACAACAACCAAACGTGATAAATGTGTATTATATCATATTTGGTTTGGTTGTAATAATTAAAAATTGAATAAATTGATTTGATTTTAATTTTAATCAAAAACTGATTCAAATTGATTTGATGCTTGGTATGATATGGAGGATAAAAGATTCAATTTTGTGCATTCAAATTTTAAAGTTCTCATTGCAATTATTAAATATTAAAAATTATGGGATTTATATATACTATTTATTTTAATTTTTTAGCTAATTCTTACATATAAATTTATATTTCGCGTAAAAAATATTGAGTTAAAAGTTATATCTGCCTCAACGTACAATGATACTCCGATGCCTTTGCGTTGCATAATGACAGGAAGGTCTCACTCACAGTATATTCAATATTTTTATTCTTATCATTATCTTTTTACATTTTAAACGACTTTCATTATAATTGCGGAAATACAAATTTTGGAATATTAGTAATACTTCCACAGTCTCTTACTTTGTCATTTATATTTGTGCAATTAACTGATATGGGTAAACAAACTAAGATAAAAGGTGTATTTTGTCAAGCTTTAACCAAGTGGAGATGAGTAAGGTGCATTTTTTTGCGCGGATTGCCCTTCTTTTGGGGTGGTCTTTAAATTTTGCCCCTCATATTTGTGGTCTTTAAATTATGCCCCTCATATTCTTTGGTCTTTAATTTTTGCCCTTCGTATTGCAACTCTGAACTTTCACGCAGAAATCATGGGGTTCTGAGTTCGAATCCTCGCTCAAGCATAAATTAAAAAAAAAAATTACAAGACAAGGTTTGGGTCGCGTGTATGCCGGACCCGACATACTTTTGTTAAGGAATTACCAAATTTATGCCGGATGCCTCATGCCTTACAAATGGAGACTTGGCATAAGTATCGGGTCCGACTACTCTTTGGTAATTCCTTAACAAGTTTATCTTTGGTGGGGGCATACTTTTAATGGGCAAACTTTTATCTTGGACCCGGCATAAACTTGTGAAGGATGCAAAGAGATTATGCGGGACCGGCATACTTATGTAAATGCGCCCATAAGGCATAAGTATGCCGGGTCGACACATAACTTTTGGTAATTCCTTCGCAGCTGCCGTGGGGGCATGCGAAATTTAAACTACCTTGCGAATTTTTTTAAAAATTTTTGTGTGAGGGTTCGAACACTTTGGAACCCATGAGTTTTAGCCGAAGGACAAAATTTAAAAATTTCAAATATGAGGACAAATTTAAAGGCGAAAAAGAGAAGGGCAATTCTGTGAATGTGTAAGTTATGAGGAGAAGGTGGGCCGGGGGTTGGGGTGGTGTTCAAAAGGGACGGTGGATAAAGGGAGAAGAAAAAGTTAAATTGAAATGGGACTCACAATATGCACTTGTCAATTAATGAAATCCTCACACAATTACTCCCTAAAATAGCGTGCTTCACCCGCCATGAAAATTTTTCCAACTGCTTTATCAAAGTTGACGACTTTAGAATAGGAAAACAAAGTGGTCTTACTTTGAGCAGTGTCATTGTTCCGTGGCTTTCTTCAAATATCAAAAAGAGAATACATGAAGGACCCGTTTGGCAATGAGAATTTTTCACTTTTTTCTCAAAAATTATTTTATTTTATTTCAAAATTAATATTTGATCATAAAAATTTTAAATATAATTTGAAGTTATATTAAAATTTAAAAAATGCCTAAAATTTTATTTTCACTTTTTTTTAATTTTAATACATTCAAACAACTAATTATTTTTTATAAATATTATATTCAAACACAACTCTATCTTCAACTCTAACTTAAAAATTCTCAAATAAAGTAAAAATATATTTGATTTTCATGACCAAACACCTACTAAAAAACAAAAACCTCTTGTATCCACGTTACTACTTTTGTCCTTAAATTATGGCGTGCTATTATTATCGTACTTTTTTCTTTTTTTCACTCGTCGGAAGCTACGATGTCGATATCTAAAAATTCCGCTTTTTCGAAATTGAATTAAACCCATTACAGACACACGTGGTCGTCCACTTATTTCGAACTTGAGCACCTAAAGTGACCCTTGTTCCATTTAGACACTTCGGGTGGGTCGTTCCTGGCTTCCACTTAGACACTTTTTGCACCGTTATCGAAGCAAAACCCAACAAAGAAGGGCGCCACCTCATTGCACATCCAACCGGTCAAAAGCCCCAATTTTTAATGGTCAAAACTCCCATAATTTATAAATTAGTGATTTTACAATTAAAATGAGTTGGCACAATTTAATGAGTTGACACAATTTAAATGGTGGCACAATTTAATTGGCCACTTAATCCACGTAGGAGACGATTGGTGTTGGTTTTGCTCCGATAACGGTGCAAAAAGTGTCTAAGTGGAATAAGAATAACCCACCTGAAGTGTTTAAATGGAACAAGGGCCACTTTAGGTGCTCAAGTGAAAGAAGTCGACAACCATGGGTGTTTACCGATGGGTTTGGCCTTGAATTAATGGGTGTGTTACATGTGTGACCATTTCATCCCATAGTTTAAATTGTTAGAAAGAGCATATTTTATTTGTTTAATTATATTTCTCAACATGCCCCCTCGTGTGCAGGCTTGATTCTTTTCTCATGTGCCAGCACTTGAATTTTTTTTTTTTTGATAATGGGTGGCGGTGAGATACGATTCCAGGAACTCTACCTACTCTAATATCATGTATGGAAATGGATTTTGGGATACAATGTATGAAAATAGCACCCAAGTCATTATTTATTCAACGTTGGCCCCAATTTTATATTGTTCACGCTCCAGATATCCAGTTCTTGTGGTGCGGGGAGTGTTGAGTTCTCACATCGGTTGGAGAAGAGATGGGCGGTCTCCTTATAAGGACTTGGGCAATCCGCACCTCATGAGCCAGCTATTTGGTTGAGTTAAGCCTAAGATCCATTTCCGTACAAATTGGGTGCCATAGTGAACATGTCGCACTCACCGTAGCACCCAAATTGGGTGCTTGGTCGAGTGTACAGTGCACTGATCTTCTCCTCACTCCATAATTCATTCTCTCACATACTTCTATTAATGCTAGCTATTCCAAAAATGTCTATATGTCATATGTGTCTTTGTACATATGATATAAACACAATATATATATAAGAACATAAAAGTGTGCTTATTGCTTGTTGTGCGTACATCATGTATATGTCTTGTGTATGTCAATGGATATCATTCATGCATATGTCAAATGTATACATATGACTTACAATAATGTAAAATGATAAAAAAAAACATACATGGAGAGAAGAAAAATTATGGAAGCCATGAGATATAACTCAAGCAAAGAAAAATAATTCCGGTGAAGAAAAAATGAAAGCAACGGAACATAGTCATTTGACATCTGGCAAAACTTGAACAATTTCACGGCGCAGCGAGGCAAATGGGGATAGAGTACCGGCTATATAGGTGGAGCAGCGGCGACCGACGACAGAACAACGACGACAAGGGTTTGTGGGACGAGAAGATAGGGAGAAAGTGAAAAGATATTTAGAAATTGTTTACCCCGGAATTGGGTAATAAGTTGAATTTGTAAGTGAGGTATAGGATATGTGGATAACTTCAATCTATTTTGTGTTTGTGAGAAATATTTATGGATTTACGTGCTTTAATACGTGTATATGAATATATATATCAATGCCTTGAGTGAATATGTTGCTATAGAAGACTAAGCTAATGGTGTTAGAAAAATAAGCTAAAACCATAAGAATCCAC
>NC_081352.1:46504896-46531616 GCF_029784015.1 Lycium ferocissimum
ACTAGCTTTGGAATTGTCAAACCTTCCCCTTTTAGATGGACCTCTGAATGCGTCGCTTTCGAGCTTGTTTTCATTTCTACTAGCTTGCTCCTTGTCGATCCTTTCCCAAGTAAGAACGGTGAAACTAATTTACAAAAGTTTTCATGTTGTAGGACCGCCACCGATTTTCTAATGGAATTATTCAAACCGTCCTCGAATCGCCCGCACTTATCCTTTTCGTTATTAATAATACCACCAAAGCATAACGAGAAAGCACGAGAAACTTCGGTATTCAGCCAATAGACATACTCCCTTGCTCTAAATTTAAGAATTCCTTCTTCTTTGCATCATGATAGCGAGTGGAACATACTTCATATGAAACTCTTTCACAAAATCATTCCAAGTAAGAACAGAGGTTTTGCCTTGGCATTCGGCACACTTAGCCACCAAATACCATGCATCTTTTTGTAATAGTGAAACAGCATACTTAAATTTGGCGATCGAACACTCTAATTGCTCAAACACTCTTTCAATCCGCTCCAACCATCGCTCCGCGTCCATAGGATCAACGGTGCCTTGAGCTCGACTCCACCCATTTTTCTCATTTTCTCGAAGTTCACTTCATCGGGGGTCGGGCATTCTTAGCCATGTGACGAAAGAAATCAGCCATTTGTTGAAAAGGAGGATCAATAGCAGGAGCACTATGACTCATTTGAGGGTGTGGCCCAACTCTTGTACCCTGATTATCTCCCGCTTCAGATCCACTTGCACTAGGAGGATTAGAATCGGCAAAATGTTCTCCAACCCCTTCTTGTAGATGAGGTTGGACATTAAGTTGTTTAAACTCTCACGAGCGGCTTCCATAAGTCTATTTTAAGTAGAAGATGCCACGACTTGATTCCTTCATAAGGAAGATCACATTGCATTAGGGACATGTACATGATGCATATGCGCTATGGACAAAAACATGTGACAAAAATGAACGAGATATCGACAAATCATAACAAAAGTCCAAGAATCACAAACCTAGGCTCTGATACCAAAACTTGTAGCATCCCCTTTGGGAGGGTGCCACCTTCGAATCAAAGCTAATTTTACACTTACGACCTTTAGAAGAAGCTTATGCCAAAGGATATTCACGAATAGGTTTAACAGCGGAAAAAAAAAAGGGCCACGCGAAAAAGGGGAAAAAGTGCGGCATTCTTCTTTTTTTTCATTACGCCCTTCAAAAATTTCTTAGATAAAATGTAACATCAGGTATCATTTTAAAGTGGTAATTCCTTCTCAAATATTCAACTTATTTAAGAAACTTCGTTTTGAAATTTCGCTTCCAAATCCAAGACCATTGCAGGCTCATAAGATACATAAAACTCAAACTAGTGATTATCGCAAAACTATTGTCTTTCTTTGTACATAATTTCAAGACAAAATATAGACCCAGTACATGGCATGACTTAAGTTAAAAGCACACCCTAAAATGGCAAAACAAGTCACCAAGTTCATGTTGCAAGCATATGGTCTTGTTTTCCACAAGCCTTCAAAATTTCATACATAAGTGTCACACGTGTATCATGTACAAGTCCCCAAAATTTTACAAGAACCGGATGCAAATGTGATCTTCACAAGGGCTCCCAAAAATCTACTCCAATCGGCCATCTTCACATCTCATCTTGCACCTTACCTACGATAGAAAACAACTATCGCTAAGCATAAAGCTTAGTGGTGTATGTACTTTGGGCTTGGAGCCATTAGATTCTCCAATTCCCTTATTCGTCGTAGGTAGCTCAATAAGATAACAATAAACCAAGCAAACAAGTGTATCAAAGTATCAAATACCAACCTTGAAGAGTTTCATCTAAGACATTATATGGGACATCTACATCAATTATTTCTTTCTTATAAAATATTTCAAGAAACAACACTGGAAAAAATGGGAGAAACTTGTCTGGACTGTCATAGTTCTAGAAGATCTTTTGCGGTATCAACTTTAAGTAGTAATATATCTTGTTTCAATTGTGGAATTCTTTTAAGCGGTTCTCTTGTGGGACTTTAGCCACGAAGCTCGATTACTTCCGTTTAAGCGTCTTGCATTCACTATTTCACTCCCTTATCAAGCAATAAATTAATTGAAGAATAGAATATTCTCGGTAAACCTTGACGATTCCATATAGCTCAAAGTAAGCTACCGTGCAAAGTCTTGCTACATTTTATGTTCCACCACCAAAATGAGAAAGAAGCTAGCAAAGACAATTTCTTCCCATTTAAATCAAATAAAAAATTGTTCAAAGGAAATGATCTTCTACTCTAGATCAAATCCATAAAAATATTGCATGTCCCATCCTAAATAATTAAGCAGAATAAGAAAGCCAATGTGCAAAGGCCTTGGATTATGACCAACATTGTGACATGACTGAGTTAATACACCAAAAGATGTTGCTTCCTGTGCGGCCTGCTAATATAATATTTCTTCCTAAAGCAAAAACATATGCGCGCACACATATCATAGATTATGAAGTTAATTTTCATTTGAGGGAGAAATAGAAGCAAAGCTTAAAAGAAGTAGAAAAAACTAAACCATGAAGCTAGTTCTGATTTTACGTAATTAGGCATCATGGTTGGGCAATGCTACATTATTGGGGCATATTTGTTGTCCTCATTGTGCAACTATTACTGACCTACTTCCAAGAACAGATCATGCGGCTGTAACTGATTTTCACCAGGAAGAAGAGTGCGGATTATCAATGCTACTCATCTAATTAAGGATAACTATAGATCTAATCTAAAAAGGGAAGTTACTCCCTCCATACTCTCTTTGTCCTTCCTTCCCATCATTTTTAGTTTCATTTTAGTAACAAATTGAGAATTCTTCAATCCTTTATTGAATTCTCAAGTTTAATTAAACAATCAAGATATAATAAGAAAAAAGAGGAAAGGAAATAAGAATATAGAAAAGTCACGCTCACCTAGAACTGCTATATTGTCTTTTCAATTGACTCATTGAAGTGTTAAGTTGCGAATGAAGCTCAGTGAGTTCATTAGAGAAGAAGGTAGACTAAAGTCATTTATCTTAACACTTACAGAAATAATAGAAATATATGAATGTGAAAGCATAAATATGGAACATAGAGAACAGCTATTTTGATTAAAGAGAAAGGTCTGGTGATTTCAAGATGGGAAAACAAATTCCACCTATTTGTTAAGTTACCACATCCGTAATAGTGGTAACACTAAGTCAGCTAGGCAACAACAAAATTCTTATGAAAAAAGTACTTAAAAAGATGGAACCATAGTCTGCATTACCTTACCATCAACAAAATTTGCCTTGACTGATTTTGAGGCATTCCTTAAATGTCAATTCTGAAAATGTTGGCAAATTTCTCCCACCTAATCACATGCACAATCAAAAAGATTTCACGATTAAATTAATTGTTGTAATAGAAAAAGCACAACAGAAAAAGGCATCATAGCTATGCAACTCTTTAAGAGGTTCTTAAACATGATAAAACATGTAATTGTTGTTGAGTTAATTCAATCATGAATACATATGCAAGCAGCAAAATGGCAGCCACGAAAGAAGTCCGCGCCAGTTTGGATTGAATATGACTTTCTCTGTTTATTTAGATAAACAGTAGTGATACGACAATAGGTACATAAGCTAATTAAATCCATTTAAAACAAATGTTCATTTAACAAATATATGATTATTCAGTAATTCAATCCAATAGAAGTAAGTATAATAGAAGTACCTTTGGATCGCCGGAGGATAGATCAAAAAATATATCCAGTACCTGAGGCATATTGTCAAACATCTTTGCTGCATCAAACTTCTACCCTAAATTTTTAAAGAAAAATGCTCAGAAAAAAAGGGAACCAACATGTAGAAATTCTATGAATCCAAAATCCAAGGCCCAAAGATGGAGCAAGCAAAGCAAATGCACAAGATAGGTAAGAGAAAGAACAAAGTAGTTGTTCAAGATGGAAGACTTACTTTCTCTATAGCCCCTTTTCTTCAATCAATGCATGTACGGAATTGGTTAAAAGAATAACAAATGCCACAGGAATTTTAAGAATAACTACAAAAAATCTAGTAATTAACTTCTTCGGGAGTCGGTAGTAATGAATTGACATAGCTACATCCCTAAAACAGCACGAAAATGCACCCATCTCTAAACGTCGAGACATCTCAGATAATCCAGTCATTCGAAGTTGTGGTAAAAAGTTGAAGGCAATAGAAAATTTCTAAACAGTACTGTAAACTTCTCCGACAGAGGAGGACATTGGAGTAGAGCGTTGTGTTTTACTTGGTAAAAATTGCAGTGCACGTGTTTACACAAAATGCAGACCACGTGTTTTCCTGGAGAAGAATGATGACTAATTACCAATTTATCCCTAAATGAACTCATAATTACCAAAATACCCTTGTTCGTCCCTTTTCGTACACCTTAAAGTCCCATTTCTAACCACTTCATCTATGTCTTGAAATTATCTCAAGGATATATGGTTACTTCACATGTTCAGATGCTCTCAATGATAGGAGTGTCCTGATCAAAGAGGGTTAGATAATTGAAATGTATCAAATTTGGGCAACAATTAGCCATGGATCCCACAAAGACTGAACCATAGAACATGACTCAATTCCCTCAAGACCACAAAAGTACTCTTTGATCTAATCAATATTCAACTTGAAAATGCACGAAAAAAGGTCAATATTTGGTAACTGTTAGTAGGTTCCTCCACACAAATAAAAACCAACTTCCAATTACCAAAGTACTCTCTGATTTGATAAAATTCAACCTCAAGATAAACTAAAATACAATCTTCGGAGAGGCTGAATAGCCGAATGATGCCCCCGGTTGTCTTCGGAGACTTAATGATGATCCCTCCGGTTGTCTTCGGAGACTTAATGTTGATTCCTGCAAAGTTCAGGGTAAAGTCGTTAAAGTTGGTAAAGTGAATGATAAAGTAGAGAGTAAAGTCATTAAAATTGATAAAATAAATGATAAAGTAGAGAGGGGAAAGTGATAGTATAGCCGTTTGGCTGATGATGTTGACGGTATCGTGATAAGCCAAACTAGCGACACGTAATCCTGATTTAATTCATCTTCAATCTCGATAACCTACAAAACAGGTATAATTGTTAATAAAGTCATAATGTTATTGTAATAAAGAATGAAAGTAGAGATAAAGTTGTAAATAAAGCCGTTTGGCTTTTAAGGCGAGGCTTCTCGACCATGTTTGATGGACTTGACTGTTGGTCTCGCGGCCTTTTAATTCCTGCACTCAAAGAAAAATTCTTAGTTTGGGAGGGGGAAGTTAATTCGTGTTGACTCGAAGCTTGACGTTGTGGGCACTCCATTTGTTGTTTGTTTGGATCTTGTGGTCTCTGTTCAAGCCTCGGTAGATGAACAGTAGTGAAACAATTGAAAGAAAGTATTTCATTTGAAAGGTAGGTATGTAAGTATATGTATAAGGAAATGTAATTATATGTGTATAAGTTGTGAAATATATATATATGTAAATGTATGTGTGTAAGTTGTAAAATATTTCTGCCAACCTCAGATTGTGACACAATTGAAAAATCATTTGTCTATAATAATTCCTGTCTGGTAGCCTTAATCTTGTCGATGTCTAAC
This sequence comes from Lycium ferocissimum, assembly GCF_029784015.1. NCBI lineage: Eukaryota > Viridiplantae > Streptophyta > Magnoliopsida > Solanales > Solanaceae > Lycium > Lycium ferocissimum. Next base: position 46,510,509 of record NC_081352.1, read on the forward strand.
TCTGTTCTTGTCTAATCTTTCAAAATATGCCCCAGTTTTGGCTCAGAAGGGTGTACTAAACTTATGTTGTGATGTGATCGAACTTTATATAGGTTGCCTACGTATCCCGCCAAAGGAATCAGGTCAGAACGTAGTTCGTAGGACACGTGGAAATGGTTTGAAATTTTCTAATAAAGGGACCGAACCCGATACGGATTGCCTACGTATCCCACCAAGGGAATCAGGTCAGCGTAGTTCTATTATGTAAATGGCTAAAGGTTTGTTGGCTTTCTACCTAAATATGTTTGACCTGTATGTTGATAGTCTACGAATCCCACCGAGGGAATCAGGCTAAACGTAATTCCCCTTGTATAAGGATTTTGAGTTCTCTGTTATAATGCAACCGAACCCTATGTGGGCTGCCTACGTATCCCACCACGGGAATCAGGTCAGCGTAGTTCGTAAGGTGTATTAAGGAAAGGTTGTAAACTAGGTTGTCTAACCTAATGTCGTACTTTGATTTCTTCTAGCTTTGAGGTTTGTGTCATCACCTATCGGCTGTTTCATTTTTTTTTAAAATGGAATCTTGTCTTATCCTCTAATTTCTTTGTTACTCTCTCGGGATGTATGTTGTCTATTTGTTTATGTCACAATCATAGAGTTGGCAGATTTTATGAATAAAGTAGAAAATAACAATAATAGATGATTGAGGAAAAATCAGAAATGCATTCATAGTTTTTGCAATTTAAGTTTTCAAAAGATGAGGCAAAGCAACAAAAGTTTTTGGGGCACGATTCAAGCCTCAATTAAAATCGTGCTATCTCGAAAGTTTACTACATGCTCATCTACTAAGACTTCCGGCGAACCAGGGACGGAGTACAAGTCTAACTCTTCAGAGTCTCTCCTGATTCAGCGCCTCGGATGGTCGGTGTCTCGGTGTTGCGAGTAGCAATCTTTACTGGTACTTGTTTGAGATTGTCCCCACGGGAGCAACAAAAGTTGACGACATGCCCCTCTCCATCTTTCCAATTGGCGCAATGGCCTTTTTCAAATTCTTAACTTCTTCGATAGTTATCATGTTCACGTTGGCGTTTTCGTGAGTAGGCAAAGGGATTGTTGTTCACATTGGGCCGAGCTCTAGTGAGCTGGATTGCTCCTTCCTTAATCAAGGCTTCAATTTTGTTTTTGAGCCCATAGCAATCTTCAGTGTCGTGCCCCACAACTTGCACGGTATGCACGGGGCGCTTGGAACCATCAAACCATTTTGGAATAGGATCAGGAATCTTCCCTTCAATAGGTTGTACCACACCTGCCGCTTTCAGTCTTTCAAATAATTGAGCCAAAGGTTCAGCGAACGGAGTGTAATTTCGGGTATTCTTGATGTCCGGGTTTGGATGGGCTTTATGTGTGGTATGTGATCGATTTTGGTAAGTGGGAGCTTGAACAGGTTGGTATAGACGTGGGTTTTGATAGTGAGGTGCTCGGGGTTGGTAGTAATTTGCTTGGGTATTGTAGACAGGGTAAGGAGTTAGTGGAGCTTGGTAGAGTTCAGTGTAAGGGTAGAAGGGTTGTTGTGGATAGTTATAGTATGTAATGGCTCGGTTTGGTGGGTTTAGAGGAGTAGTTATAGGTGGTGGGTCAGTGTTGGTGGCTAAAGGAATGTAAGGCGCATGACCTAGTGATTGATTTGGTGAGTTAACAGGTGGTGGATTTGCAAAGGTGATTGAAGGAAATTTGTTGTTGGTAGATGCGTTATTTCGGAGAGGAAAATATTCCGGAACTGGAAAATGATGCGGGTTTGGTGCGACGTTCATAGGTTCAGGAGGTGGACTTTGGAGTGTAACGGATAAGTTGGTCATGTTTCTAACCCGATTTAGTTCTCCGCGTAGATCCTCGATCTCTTGAGTCAGGCGGGTGATATGTTCATCTGTTGAATGGTAGTGCTATGTTCGGAAGTCCCGTGGGGATCACTAGAGACCACGATGTTTTCCGAACCGCTGAAATAGATGCGGCCGGATCAGACATAATAATTTCCTTTCCTTGAACCATCCAGCTACGTTGAGGTAACGAAGACGTCTTTGACCTTGTGAGGTAAGGATGGTCGGCCATCGAGTGTCAACACGAATCAACTCTTTGGGAATAAACATAAAAGAAACATAAAGTGCAAATGATGTTAGTCTAGGTAGAGTCATGATTACGTAAAGTCAAGTAGGTCATGTAGCAAATAATTCATCAAATAAATTCAAACCAGTTGTCAAACAAATGTACATAGATATATCAAACAGTAACACGTCCTAATATGCATGTGACCTTTTTGTGCCAGAGGTAGGCCTAACGTTTGTTTGAAGGGTAAAGTGTGCCACAATACATCATCCTGTTGCTTTTGATTAATTAAACAAGTCTATTTTCCCAAAATAAAGTACAAAGCAATGTAGTATTTATTACATACTAAATGAATACAACATAAAGTTTTCCTAATCTAAGTAAAGTAAATGCAATTTCCTATGACTAACTTTCAGCTCCATTTGTGATGTCTTTGATCTTCGTCATTTGTTGTACTCCAATGCAAATCCATACCTGCCATAGAAACATTAGTTATTCCCTCCCTCCTAAAGTTAATTAATTAAAGCCAACAGTCAATATTCAGGCACAATTACCCTTCAAACATGCACATAATGTATGTTTGTGTCACTTGGGGTCGTGAACCCACTCGAACGTTTGGGTAAAGTCATCTAATGGATTTAATACACCAAGGGTATTAAACCTCCTAGGTCATGAAATGTATGCTCTTAATAAAGAGTTTTGGTTTAGCTCCATCCTAGGTTGACTAAGAGTTGGCTTCCTATGACACAAGGTTCCCCCAAGTGGACAACTTGGGAGTGGAAATCCGTGGTTGTCACGATCGCACCGCCGATCGACTAAATTCACAAGATCAATCCGACTAAAAGGTGTTTTAGTAGTGCGCGGCCGCGAACCGCGAAACCGCTTTAAGTGTGTGAATATGTGTGAATTTTCCAGGAGTGGAGGAAAATGAAACAGAATGACAGTTTTATCAAAGCAAGTAACACATAAACAATTTATATCAGACAAACAGTTAATAGCATGTGAAAACAGTCAATCAATAAATAAAGTAATAAACAAACACACAAAGCCTATTTAAAACTAAGTCCGTTATGGTTAGAACCTAAGTAGTCCCCAGCAGAGTCGCCAAGCTGTTATACCCTATTTTAACCGGGATCAAAATAGTCTACAACATCCGGGTAATTCCGGGGTTATTTAAAGTTAAGGAGTGGCCACCTAATTATTTATGGTGAATTAGGGCACCTAAGGTAAGTAAAGTAATTATCTAGAGTTGATTTTTATTTTAAAGTCTACGAAACCAAATGATTCTAGGTACGGGTTCAACTAACCTAGAGGGAAGGTATTAGGCATCCTCTAAGTTCCATCAATAATGGTTAATCCGACCAGACTTACAATTAATTAGTCTAAGTGTAAATATAGTATTATAAAAAAAAGACGTAGCTTTGTGAATATGACTAAAGTTGTAAATAGCCATGTAAGAGTGCTATTAAAAATAGGACTTGTAAAATATAATTTGTGTAAAAGAAGATGTTAAATGAGACTTAAAGATATTGTTAAGGCTTTGAATGAAAGATATAGTAATGTTATTCAAAAATAAGATTTGCAGAAAATAGGATAATTTGCCTATGAATAATAGCCTTTTAAAAGATGATTTGACAAATGTGATCTTTAGATAAAAAATGATATTATATGAATATGATGGTGTAGAAATGCCTAGACTTATATTCTTAAATATGATGAAAAGACCATAAGTTTCTTTCTATTTTGTATCACTCTTTATTTAGCCAATTTCGGCTAAAATATGTATAATTGGATAAATCTTGAAAATGTTTATAAAATATAATTGGATTCATATTTTGTGTGTTAGTGACATTTTGAGATTCCTAAGATGATAAGAATGAAAAATAATTCCCTTAACCCAAAGATATGTAGGTATACTATTTGAAAATCAATTACTCAAATAAATGTTATAAGTACTATAAATAGTTTAGAAAATAGAAGTGAATGTAACTTATGGAGTTAACTACCCATTACTAAACTAAAACCCTTAATGTCACTAAGGTTTATCTAAATTAACAAACAAAAATGTTAGTCATACAATACACATTAAATGCACACAAAAATAAAAATAAAATGGAGGAGTGGATATAATGGAAGTGGGCTCAGCCCACTTTCACGGACTGCTGCGGTCTGTTGATTGCAGCTGCTGCCTATTGGGCTTAGCCCAGATTTTTCTATTTTGGCTGCGGGCAGGACTGACTCGAGAGAAAGATTTCGTTGGGCTTTGGCCCAACACCGAATGCGGAAGATGACGAGTCCCTCAGACTCGTGTGCGAGATGGTCATGCACAAAAAAAAAGAAAAAAGAATTAGTACATAATCAATAAATAGGGCTAGACATGTATAATATAAATTCAAAAGAATGGACAGATCAGTGATGTATATACTATGTATATCTGAATATATTTCTTTGTTAAAACAGCGGATTTAATTAGTTGAACTATCAGCAGATATGTGGATTTAACCAGTTAAACTACCAATGAATCTTATTACAACATCAAACAGATCCTAGTGTATTTCGCAGGGCATCTACAAGACACCTAAGGCGGACACGAAACCAGGTCTATGGATAAACGACATATCCGTATGTGTTTACTGCTACAGAGATATAAGGCCAGCCATCTATAAGATCAAACAGAAAACAATTGCTGAAATTAAAAGAAGCACTGCTGGTTAACTTGCAATTAAACATCGGTACTACAACCTAAGTCACTTTCCACCTTCTTTTACGCACATAAAGGTTCGCGCTTGGAAATAAGTTTCATAGAACAAATAAACAGATCCTTCCATAGAGCTCAGATTCATACCAAACATCAAATCCTAACCCAATTCGAGCTAGACATGATAAATAACTATCGTATTCCTGAAGGCCATGATCTCTTTTGTTATGCCCAAACAGACTCGTCGAACAGTATATAATGTGTACCATTAGTGAAACAGTTTTCCTTCTTTTTGTTTCTTTAAGCATTAGCTAATATTCTTGTAGCCAGAATTCGTATATTCTCTTTTAATCACCCTGCTCATTATATCAGCTAAGCAAGGTATTCTTAAGGCATGACTTCTTTTAAACAGGGGCGGCATGGATATACTATTAACGAGCGATAAGGCGTAGTGATTACAGAAGGAGTCAAACAGTGCATAAACGACAGTTTTGTTTTCCTGATAAGCTATTCCGATACTCTGATCTATTCTAATTCAAGCAGCCCAGCAGATAAGCGTTGAGATTCATAATCACATAAATTAGCATGAAGACCAATGCGGAATCCAAACAGAGAAGAGCTAGTTAAACTGCTTAAAGCTAAGCCGTGAATCTGAGAGAAAAGCGAAAAAATGCAGTGGAAATCAAGCAAAGTAATGAAAGCAACAGCCTACTCAACTGAAACAAGATACAACAGATTTCGAGTAAGTGCAAGTCATCAATATGCCTATGTCCTACTTCAACAAACTAAAGATCCGAGAAACAAAATCGATATAGAAAAAAACATGAAAGGCAAACTATTCATCCTATATTTGTGCAAACTAATATAAGATAAACCAACCAACAAACTAATCTAAACCAAGGAACTACTCATGCTCATCGACTATCGTTTCGGATAGAATTCAAGAGATAAAGCTAAACTTTAAATTCAAACCTCGGCCAAACACTTCAAATTCAAAAAATGAAATAAACTTCAACAAATGTGCCTTATACTTAACATGTACATTCATGTTCACAGAATCATATTAATCAACAGAAAGCAACAAAGACTGTAAACAACACGTTTTGTACTACATGGGAACTTGTCTTAATAGCAACGAACAACAAAATAGAAATAGGGATAAGGATTTCACCTGTTGTAGGTGCAGTGAACAGGGTACAGTGGTCGCGGATCTATGCTTAATACGACGAACTCAAACTCGAAAAAAAGTCTTTCGAATCAAAACTCGACAGAAAACAGAACAGTATACTTTTGTTTGAAAAAGAGAAATTCTGTTTGTCTCCAAAATTTCCAACGTAAGTAAGGGTTCGAACCAGATTAAAAGAAAACTCAAGACTTTGATAGAAAATACTCGTCTCTCCCAATCCGTCCCCCCTTTTTTTTCTCTCCCTTCGGCGGAAGGCTTAGCGATGCATTTATAGGTGCAAAAACTAAAGTCTAGGGTTTCGATTTGGGCGGGATTTTGAAAGTGAGACAGCCGTTTGAATGTAAGGTGTCACGGGTTGAAATGCTTTTTTGGTTTTTCTCTGTATAAAATCAGATTTCAAAACAACAGCTTGACTTCTTGTGTTGGCATCGTAGCTACTAGCACGAAAGAGAAAAAGGTGAACCAATATATCTTTAATGGCTAAAGGGAGAACTATTTTGCTAGAAATGGGGGAAGACGACGAGAAAGAGAGCAGAGGGAAAGAGAAAGAAGAGAAAAGGGGTTAGGAGCTGTGCCTATTGCACGAAAATGAAGTGTCAAAATTCTGTGATGTTGAAAGAGAGGCTGAACTTTGCTAAAACGGAAGGGAGAGAGAGTAGGGTAGAGAGAGGGAAAGGAGAAAGAGACGAAAGAGAGAGAGAGTGCGGCTGAAGAGGGATTAAGGCAGATGATGATTTTATTTAAGAAGGTGGGCTGGACCGGGTCGGGTCGGGTAATGTGGTTGGGCTGGGTAGGAAAATAATGTAGGCTGAATTGTTTTGGTCCGAAAATGTGGCCCTTTTCTTCCTTCAATTAATTATTCTTGGGCTTTTAACTTAATAACTAGTACAATATATACTAGGTGAAGACGATTAATAATTAGTATGTAGAAAATAAAGGATTTAATAAAGTAAAATTAATTTAACGAGTACAAATCTTAAAAATGAAACAATGACGAATCATTTAAAATTTGTGATAAAGAGATGCTAATAATGTTGATGAAAGTAATGATATCAATAATAGTAGCAATAAAGAAAATAATAGCGAAAATAAAGCGTTTAGCTCGTCAATAAATTTAGAAGCCCGCAAAAAAAAAAATTGGAAGAAAGGAGGGACAAAATTGGGTGTCAACAACTATTTCTGAGTTATGCCACGCAAACAAACACCCACTAATGTACTCTTTAATCTAAATTATAATTCAACCTCAAGAACACACAAAAATATAATCTTTCGTAACTGTTTCGAGCTATGCCACACAAACAAACACCCACAAAAGTACTCTTTGATCTAAATCAAAATTTACCTAACTAATACACCAAATTTCTCTCTGATCTGAATCATGATTCAACCTCAAACACACAAAGATAATATCTTTGATGCTTGTAGCTGGGTTCTTCAAAAACAAAAGGCCTATTTTTTCTTCTTTTTTTTCTTTTGAGAATGGAACAAAATGTCTACTTTTCCAATTATCTCCAAACCCACCAAAGTAGTCTTTATTCTAAAGTATAATTCACCTCAGAAACACACCAAATTGCAATAAAGCATTTGTGATGTGAATAAAGGAAGGAGATATGAAACCTTAATTTGGCTAGTATAAGAAGAAAAAGCGTCAAAGATGATCAAAGCATAGAGAAAAAAATCTGAGCATATCTCAGCCACGTAAGAAGATAATAATTCGACTGAGATTCAGTTTTTGGAAGGAAAAAAAACCTAATTTCTTAAACTGTTGTTGGCCTTTCTTTTTAAAATTGGAAGAAACCTAAGATTGCTATGAACCCCAAATTCCTGAAAATCAGTGTAATAGCCATACAAAATTCTACAATAAACTACAAATCAAAAGTAGTGGAATAAAATACCCAACAAAAAAAAAAGAGGATTTTTTATTACTATACGTCCGAAATATAGCAACACTGGGGGAAAACTCGAGCCAAAGCACGATAATCTGAATTGAGGAGCAATTGAGGAGCAGTATGAGGGTAGAAGTAGAGAAGGAGAAGTTGAGAGAAAATTTGATCGGTATTTTTTTTTTCTAGAATAAGGGAGAAGAATGTATATACAGAGTAAGTTGAGTTCCAAATTTGCCCAAAACAAACATTAAAAATACATTTTTGCCCTTGTTCGGCCTTCCAAACTCCCATTTCTATATATTAGTATCAGTATAAGTAAGTATAGTAAAGTAATTTCCCGCCATTCCTTTTTATGTATCCTATGATATCAAAGTCTATAAAGTTTAATAATCTATATATTTCTCACCTCTAAACTTTTCTTTTGTTCAATTGGTCTTTTATAATGACATAATATCAACTCTTCTAATTTAATTGACTTTCCTGTCAACTCATTTATGTTTCAACATCAACTTGAATCTAATGAAACTTTTTACTTACTAAGGTTCCGATGTAATTCGTCATAATTTTGACTATTTTAATTTAATGCAATTGTAACCCGTCTTAATTGTTCTTTTTAACAAATTGAAGGGTTCATTATTTTCCTAAGCTAGTCTAAAGTCGTTTATTTCTGTAGAAACAAGTTAATTAAGTTAGTTAGAAATGGTGTTCACAAAGTTAGTTATGGCAATTAGGGACTTAAGTGTAATTACCATAAGTGTGACAGTTAAGGACTTGAGGACCTAAAATTGAGGACCTAAGTGTAATTAGCTTGTATTAAGTAGTTAATGATCGCAAGTTAGTTATAACTAACTAGTCATGTAGCCTATGTATACCATGTATACAAACCTGTATACATCATCACAATAATGAGAATTCATTGAATCTTCTTCTTCCTACTTCTTCTTCTTCGTGTACATTGTGATAAGGGTCAAAGATCCATTCTTCTTCTTCTTCTTCTAAAAACTACATGGTATCAAAGCTTTCAAGCGTGTAATCCAGCTTGATCGATCGAAACAATCTTTTTAAACTTCCGCAAATATACAGTTTCATATACAGTTGTTCTTACTTGAAAATCTTGGAAATTCAATATGGCTATTGATGATGTTACAAATGTGGCTAATGGGAGTACTCATACTGATCATGGAAATAACAATCAAAGGCAAGAAAATCTGGATAGCAACAACTCTCACAGAACAGGAAATCAAAATGCAGGAATTGACTATACATATCCACTCTGCAATCTTCTAATGTTAGTGGAATTCAGGTGATTTCTTTCCAACTTACTGGTTGTGAGAATTTCTTTGCGTGGTATAGATCAATGAGATTAGTATTGTTGGGAAGAAACAAACTTGGAATAGTTGATGGAACAGATTCAAAAGATAAGTTTCCTGGTTTAGAAAATCCGTGGGAGAGGGTTAATGCTCTAGTCTTGTCATGGGTAATAAACTCTATGTCAAAAGAGTTACTTAGGGGGTATCATGTATGCTTCAAGTGCTTGACTAGTTTGGGAAGATATGATTGAAAGATTCCACGAGATAGATGGTTCAAGAACCTTTAACATTCACAAAGAAATAGCCACTTTAACTTAAGGCACAAATTATGTGTCTGTGTACTACTCTAGAATGAAAGAACTATGGGTAGAGTTTGAGTCTTTAGTTCCTACACCTTCTTGCAATTGTGATAAATTAAGAAAATATGCTGTGCATCTACAGAAAATGAAACTGTTTCAATATCCTGCACCTGCACATATACTGGTTATTGATCAACCTTAACCAAATACAAGAGTGTCATGAAGAAGTTAAAAACCACCAGTGTGGATGAAAGATTTCATTTCACTAAATATTCATGATGAGTCTTATGCTATGGCCGAATACCTTTCATATGACAAACTATCACCTAAATACTAAGCCTACCAATCCAAAATAACCAATATACCAGAACCAAAAACATACAAAGAAGCAGCTTTAGATCCTAAATGAATAGAAGCTATGAAGGCAAAAATCTCAGCACTACAAGACAATCATACATTGGATATTGTTATTTTACCAGAAGGCAAGTCACTTATAAGGTGTAAATGGATATACAAAGTAAAGTACAAGTCAACAGGTGAAGTACAAAGATACAAGGCAAGGTTAGTGGCAAGAAGGTATAGCCAAAAGGAGTGTATTGATTACCAAGAAACATTTATCCTAGTGGTGAAAATGAAAACTGTCAGGACAGTTTTGTCAATTGCAGCTCAAAACAAATGACATATTCATCAAATAGATGTCTTTAATGCATTTTTACAAGGTGATTTACGTGATGAAATTTATATGGAGTTGCCTCAGGGATTTAAGAGTTAGGGGGAGAAGAATCCAATATGTGGACTCATTAAATCCCTGTTTGGATTGAAACAGGCACCTAGAAAATGGAATGCAAAACTGTCTGAGGCTTTACTGAGTTTTCAATTCAAACAAAGTGAACATGACCACTTCTTATTCATCAAGAAGACAACAACAGACTCAGTTTTTGTGCTCATATATGTTGATGACATGCTTATAACTGGAAACAGCCTACAAGCTATTGAGGAAACTAAGAACCAACTGAAATAGTCCTTCAAGATGAAAGACTTAGGTGAACTCAAATACTTCCTAGGAATTGAGTTTGCAAGGTCAAAACAAGGCATACTCATGCATCAAAGGAAATATGCACATGAACTCATCTCTGAGACTGGGATGAGTGCTTCAAAACCAGCTATAACACCTATTGACATTCACATGAAGTTTACAACAAAGGAATATGACAATCTGATTAACAGTCAAGATAGTTCAAAGTCAAGCACACCTGATCAAAGTTCAAAGTCAAGTATAGATGATCCTTTGACTGATCAAGGGGCATATCAAAGGTTGGTAGGAAAACTATTATATTTAACCATAACCAGGCTTGATATTTCTTATGGGGTACAAACCTTGAGTCAGTTTCTACAACAGCCTAAGAAAAGTCATATGGAAGCAGCATTAAGAATAGTAAGATACATAAAGGGTCAACCTGACCAAGGGATTTTACTGTCAAGTGATCAAAACACTACTATTACTGCATTTTGTGATGCAGACTGAGCATCATGTCCAAATACCAGAAGATCAGTATCAGGATACTTTGTGAGATTTGGAAACTCACTTGTGTCATGGAAATTAAAAAAAAAAAAAAAAAACCAATCTACAATGTCCAGGAGCTCAGCAGAATCAGAATATAGAAGCATTGCAACAATGGTTACTGAGATTATATGGCTACTGGGATTGATAAAAGATTTGGATGTTGAAGTTCAAAAACCAGTTGATATTTTTACTGATAGTAAGGCAAAGAATACAGTTAGCAGCAAATCCAATTTACCATGAAAGGACTAAGTACATAGAAATTGATTGTCTCTTCATTAGAGAGAAGATCACATAAGGGTTGATTACTACTAAGTATATTCCGACTCAAGAACAGCCAGCAAATTCTTGACAAAGGGATTAAGCAAAGTTTAACACCATTATCTCAGTTCCAAGCTAGGAGTTCATGATATTTTCTCACTTCCTAGCTTGAGGGGGAGTGTAGAAACAAGTTAATTAAATTAGTTAGAAATGGTGTTCACAAAGTTAGTTATGGCAGTTAGAGACTTAAGTGTAATTACCATAAGTGTGACAGTTAAGGACTTGAAAACCTAAGTGTAATTAGCTTGTATTAAGTAGTTAATGATCACAAGTTAGTTATAACTAACTAGTCATGTAGCCTCTGTGTATATACCATGTATACAGGCCTGTATACATCATCACAATAATGAGAATTCATTGAATCTTCTTCTTGCTACTTCTTCTTCTTCGTGTACATTGTGATAAGGATCAAAGATCCACTCTTCTTCTTCTAAAAACTACAATTTGGCTTCTGAAAAACAAAAACGAATTGATGTCAACTAAGCTTTTTATTATTTAACTCAATTGTTTATTGTTTTCTGACTTTTGGATCCGCCATTGTTGCTCGTTGGTAGGTCCAGCACAAAACATAGTCCGTTTGAAATTAACGATATTTTCAAAGAACTCCCACTAGGGGATGAATCTATACGTACATATTTTTCTAATGAAAGGAAAAAAAAAAAAGCCATATATGAATTGAAGGTGTACTAAGTATATATTGAAATGGAGATTATATGATCGATGGATAAAAATAGTTAAAAAAAAATTTAAAAAAATAAAAAAATAAAAAAGCTTCAACTTTCAATACCAAACAACGTGTTTAAATTTAGAAAAAGAAAAAAAAAGGGAAAAATACATGCTGAAGCATGGGTCGCTTTAACTTCAACGTGTTAACCTGTATCTTTCAATAATTTGGTGTAATCTTGTTTCCTTTTTATTTTAATTTAATTTAATGTCAAGTGGGATGTTCATAGTATTATCACCCCAGTATTGTGGAGACGCGCACTTTTCTAACCCAAAAAAAAAAAAAAAAAAAATTGGAACCAAACTAACCCATTAAAAAAAAAAAAAAAAAAAACTAGCCGCTTCACGCATAGAATGCGTGCGTGAAAGGACCAAATCAGAACTTTTTAAGTTTGGTCCTTTCACGCACAGATTATGTGCGTGAAAGGGGTATTTTTTTTCTTTTTTTAAGCTATCAAAAATCACGTTTTTTTTTCATACTTTGGGCAAAGATTAGTTATGTTTCAAAACCCCGAAATATCAATATTTTATATAGAACTTAATATATTTTTTTGCGTGTCCTGATAACGTCGGCTCATTACATCAAGTATACCTAAACGTTTGGATCGTCGTTTTAGGGGTTGTAGAGTGCCCCGAAGTAAGTTTTGTTTGCTTGGAAACTTTGTTCTTTGAAAATCAAACTCAAAATTAAGCTTTTTTCAGTACTTTGACCGAAGATTAGTCACGTTTCAAAACACCGAAATATAAATATTTTATATAGAACTTCATATTTTTTTTTAGCGTAAAATAATGTCGGCTCATTACATCAAGTAAACATATATGTTTGGATCGTCATTTTAGGGGTTGTAAAGTGCCTCGAAGTAAGTTTCGAAACTTGTTATCTTTAAGGTTTTTTTCATACTTTGACCGAAGATTAGTCATGTTTCAAAACGTTGAAATATAAATATTTTATATAGAACTTAATTTTTTTTTAGCGTACAATAATATCGGCTCATTACATCAATTATACATATGCCTCTTCACTCACGTAAATAAAAAATAAGGACTTAAGCATAGGTGGAAAACTAGTTGTAAATTGTTGAAACTTTAAATGGTCATAACTTTGCGCTCGGATGTCCGATTTATGCGATTTTTTTTTGATTCAGGATATTTTTTCGAGATCTACGCGGATAAACAGCCGTAAGGCGGTTTGGCTGAGCCGATTTTTCAAAAAATGCCCGTTATCCCATCCAATTTGAATTTTCCCCCAAATTTGTGCAAAAATTTCATTCTTCTCTAGTAAAAATCTAATGATAAAAAATCTATTTCGAGATGCTAATCCCGTGGTAATAATGTTTTGAATGTCAATTTCGAAGTTCGAAATTCAATTTATGAAAACGAGTTAGATATCATTAGTGAACATTATAAAAAATAAAAAGTGTCTACTTTGTAACATTCACCAATTTGACTTGGTGGTTTAGCCTCTGTTTTTTACCCACTTCTTTTTTATGCCAACAACCTGGGATCAAACCTTGGTGGGAGCATTGGATGAGATATATTATACCTTGGTTGAACCTCTCGTATTGGATGAATTATTTTTTTAATATAATATTTTTATTTCAAAACACTTAAATCAAAATCCTATCAAATATGACACTTAGATCTAAAGATGACAAGTTTCCAAGCAAACAAAACTTACTCTATTTTACAACCCCTAAAACGACGATCCAAACGTTTAGGTATACTTGATGTAATGAGCCGACGTTATTGTACACAAAAAAATATATTAAGTTCTATATAAAATATTGATATTTCGGGGTTTTGAAGCATAGCTAATCTTTGCCCAAAGTATGAAAAAAAATGTGATTTTTGAATGCTTAAAAAAAAAAAAATACCCCTTTCACGCACAGATTCTGTGCGTGAAGCCTAGTTTGATCCTTTTTTTTTTAATGGGTTATTTTGGTTTAAAAAAAAAAAAAATTGGGTTAGAAAAGTGCGGGGCTCCAGTATTGTGTCCCAACACAAATTGTAAGTTTGCAATAATAGGCCTACCAGTCTACCACATGGAAAAGATTCCGAAGTACTCTACGAGATTAATTATTTATTTATGCACAAATATTATATATTTTGAAATTGACTACTAATATTAATGGGTCAAATCAATAATTGCAAAGATTGAACTTTAGTTATGTATTTACAAATACCCTAGTATTATTTGGAGCATACTTCATTGGAAAGGAAAAAGGGAGACAAATACGCCATTGTTTTTTCCTTTATCATATCTAGTCTTCGTTCGAAAAGTATATTTCTCTTAATCTACTACTAGTTTTAAGGACATTTTAAACAATAGAGTTTATTTTCTCTAATATATGGTCATTACTCATTAGTTAGCTAGATACTAGTATGTTACTTCACATTATGAGCATAAGATTTGAATTACTATCAATGTATAATTCACTTACCCAGAAAAGATTCAAAGATTTTTAGCAATGGAAGAAAAGTTTGTTTATTTAGCTAGTACTTAATTAAGTCTTGTAAGTATTTTTTTTTTTTTTTTTTATAATAGAACTAGTCAAAAAGGTCTAGCTAGTTCTTCTTCCGCCTTAAGAAAAAGTCTTTGTCTCGATCAATATGCTCTCAATAATACAGATGTATAAATATATATGGGTTGAATCGTTTATTGGAGATCTAGAACAAATCTTTAAAACAGATATGGTGGGTGGCAATGTTTGTAGTCTCAAATGGGGATCTTAAATTAGTTGTTTTGGTTGTAGGCTCAACAACAGCAGCAGCATATACAGTGTAGTCTCACAAGTAGGGTCTGAAAAGATTGGTGTATGCGCAATCTTATTCCTACCTTTTGAAGATAGAAAAGATGTTTCCGATGGACCCTCGGCTCAAGCAAAGCATATCAAAAACAGTATGAAAAGGAAAGACAGTAGTGAAGAATCCAAGTAAAAAACAATGGAGAAAAAAATAATAGTAACAACAAGTAATATGATAACTGAAGCAAATGAAACAACATGTAATAATAAAATTGAAGAATAAGATAGTAGGAGAGTGATATTAATACTACTAATACTGATAAGGAAAACTCGACAACACTCGACTGCCCACTAACCTTCTACCCTAATCTTCGACCTCCATATATATCCTTCGGTCCTACCTATAGGGTCATGTCCTCAGTGAGCTGCAGGTGTGTCATGTCATATCTAATAACCTCTCTCCAATTGGCCTACCTCTACCTCACCTCAGACCCACCAAAGCCAACATCTCACACCTCCTCACTAGGGCATTTGTGCATCTCCTTTTCACATATCCGGACCATCTCATCCTCGCCTCTCTCATCTTGTCCACCACGGTGACCACTCGTACACTACTAAAAAATTACTATTTTCTTATTGAATTTCTCACTGGAAATGTTCAGTGGCGATTCCTACTGAATGTCGGTGGGAAAAACCTAAATATTAGTGTTTTCACACGAAAAAATTTAGGAAGTTTTCCAACGCTTTAATGAGAACCTGTTTTCCACCATGTATTTTCTCTGTGAGCTGGTTCGATGGGAATGAGGTGTGAAAATCATGTTTTATAGCACAAATTTCCCATTAAATGTCGACATGAGAAAAAACCTCTATTTCTAATAGTGCTACATATACCTTATCCCGAATATCTTCATTCTAATCCTATCTCTCCTAATATGTCCAAGCATTCATCTCAACATACTCATTGCCGCTACTTTCATTTTATTATTGTTGGCTTTGAGCAATATATAGCGCATTAACTTAATGTAAAAACGAATGTTGCAAAAGTCTCTCTCTCTCTCTTTTTTTCTTTAATTTTTATTATTATATAAGGGGTAGGGGAAGGAGAAATGGGAGAGGAAATTACAATATGGGGATTTAAACTCTCACCAACAAGGTGAAAATTCAGGCAGCCAACTAACTGAACTACTAAAT
Organism: Lycium ferocissimum; assembly: GCF_029784015.1. Classification (NCBI taxonomy): domain Eukaryota; kingdom Viridiplantae; phylum Streptophyta; class Magnoliopsida; order Solanales; family Solanaceae; genus Lycium; species Lycium ferocissimum. Next base: position 46,526,510 of record NC_081352.1, read on the forward strand.
CCCTACATGTTGCAAGTCTCTTTTTATTCGAATGCTAGTATTTACTATTTTTAAAGATAAATTTGAATCTTTTGCCTTCTTTTTCTTTTTAGTGTTGTGTCCTCGTGGTGGATGGGAAAACGTGTAAAAATGTATCAAAATTCAACATAGGGAAGGTTTAACGAGGTAACATGTTTAAAATTTTAAAATATAGGAGAGTTTGCTTAGTGGGTTGAGTAACAAAATTAAAGTCAGAGAGACCTGCTCATACAAAGTAAACACGCAATTAAGTAGCACACAGCTGCATGAATTTATATAAATCGATTAAAAAAAAAATTAGTCAAGTCTTTGTCTTTGATTTATATCTATATATATAATATGCTACTAGTTATGTGAGGCCCGGGCTTATATTTATATATATAATATGCTACTAGTTATGTGAGGCCCGTGCTTAAGTTATGTGAGGCCCGTGCTAAGCCCGGGCCTAAACTCAAGATATAAAAGTAGATGTTTTAATTAAAGAAATATAATTTGTGTTAGTGCAAGTGTACAACAACAACAACAACCATATACCCATTGTAGTCCCACGAATGGGTAATTACGTTAGTAATAATTAAATTTCGTATAAGTATATTTTCAATATATGAAAGCAAAACTTTCATTCCACTCCTTTAATATTTTAACTTCCATTTTGATGAAATTATTTACTTCAAATCAAATGCGGAATTTGACATTTATAAGTTATGTATCCTAATTTTCTAAAGTTATTTAGTTCTAAATAAATAATCTATACATAGTTAATGAACTTTTAAGATAAATACATAATTTAATTGTGCGGTACCATGGTTCTCCCTACTTAATTAGAGATTAGGGGTTCGAACATGAATATAGAAAAAATCTTTGGAGGGAGCGTTTCCCCGAATGGGCGTGATACAATGTGAATTATCTAGATTAATTGGGCTCAAATGCGGATATCAACCACCAAACAGAAAATCAAAGAACATGAAAAATGAGGTAGGAGGTTCGATAGCTTTTGAAAAGTAGACCTTAAAAATAAAAACAAAAAATTGACTTAAATAAATAAGATTAGAATCTAAAAGTAATTAATTAAAAAGTTTTAAAAAAATTTGAAAATTCTTGTGAGGACTACAAAAGTCTCTAAGTTTGCCCTTATATATAGCAGTAATACAATGGAAACTAGATCGGAATCTATTCTGAGCCATAAAACAGGGAACAGTAGGTTTCTGCTTAACTGGATATACAGATCCATTTGATGATTGAGTTTTCAAGAATTCAAAGAAAATGGACCACAGTGCTTATTGCTCCTGATCTAGAGAAAGAAAAAAAAATACAAAATAAATGCTATAACAAAAAGAAAGTGGACCACTAGAAATGTTAAATCTGATGAAGATAAGGCAAAGTGGGTGGGGGTACTCTTTTGGGAGTCCATAATAAAAATTATTAATGAGATAAAAGTAAAGGTTGCCGTTCATTTATCAAAATTGATGAACGATTTAGGTGTATATTTGTTGTTTTTCATGACTTTTGGATGGTTTTCTCTTAGTAAAAACTTCCGCACCCAATATTTATACGAAACTAATTTAATTTATCGTGATTAAGTAATTTATTTAAATAAAAATATAAGTTAATTAATCATTTAAAAATAATAATAAAATTTGATATTCAAACACAAATGTCATATATCTACCGTAAATATATCTGATATCAATATTTTTTTACTGTCTGTGAATACTGCCATCTTTCATTTCCACATCTGGACCATATCTCCTGATGATTCGATAGTGTTCTTATTTCTTGATGGGAGGGCCACTACGACCAAGACAAATATCACCTATTACTTGCAACAGTAAGAAATGAAAAGAGAAGTTTATAAATGGAGGAATTGACAACAGCTAGCGTGATGATAATTGACTCCATTTTTCTTTTTCCCTTTTGTTAAAGTAATATACTAGTACTGCTATTAGGAAACTTTTATGTGCTAGTTGCACAAAAAAATGTACTCTAGTCTCAGCCTCTATTGAGAATATTGTTATTGCTATGACTAGAAGAAATGTAATACTATAAAGTATAAAACGGTAACTTTAAGGGGTCGTTTGGATTACGGTATAAGTACGGATATCAAAGACTAATTTTTTATACCATGTTTGATAGAAGGTATAAATTTATCCTGGGATAAATTTATATCTTGTACCAAACAAGATATAAAATGCATCCCATCCCAAGAGATGGGATATCCCTTCTTATCCCACTTATACTGGGATTATTTTATACCATCTTTTAGATGGTATAAAATAATCCCAATAGATGGGATAAATTAGTCCCGAGATTATAATTTTGGGATAATTTTGACTACCTACCCAACGACCCCTAAGGGTAGAAAAGCAGCTTAGTGTTTACCAAAAAAACTGCGATTTTACGACTTTATGCCTACCATAAAAAGAAGATTCTTGAAACAAATTAAGGCACAATTAGTGGGTAAAGAACATATCACAAGTATTCGCAGTAAAAAAAAAAAAAAAAAAAAAAAAAAAACGTAAACAGATAAATTACTAATAGTGGTTACTAACATAAAAAGAAAAATGTGATGATTCTATATTTGATGTGGTCTCACTGTATTTGAAAAGCGAGGATTTTTACAAGAGCAAAAAAGTAATTACCACCACCGGAATTGAACTAATTCTATCCATCAATCAAAAAAAACAAATATCACTGGGAAAGAAGTTGATCTCTGCGAGACTTCAATCTCTTCAATACTCTATCAATAGTGATATCAAATGCATCTTTAACACTCCCTAAACCAGCACCTGATCTGGCATAAACAAACTTAGGAAGAAGATTAATCAATGTCTCTCTCATTTCTTTTACCTTATCTTTATGTATACCTTCCAATACTTTCAAAATCAAAGTCCCATTTGTATCTCTCACATCATCTTTATCAATAAACACTGTATAAGTCTCTGCCATCCAAGGCAAATGCCATTCATACTGACCTTTAAATGTTCCCCTCCAGAAATAAACAGGGATTGAACCAGCCAACATACAGTCAAACGTTGACCGTCTAGTCAACCCATCGCCACGCGGTTGTAAACAGAAATCGGAATCTAAAAAAGCTTCCATAATAGCAGGTGCTCCATCAGAACAAACCGTAGTTGCACAATCAACAGCCCGACAGTTTTCCTCACTTTTACAATAATCCATTAACACCCCTCGAAAATCATTCTTGATTTTCTCACGTTTGGCCCCAACAAATGAAAAAAGTTTAGTCCTTTCGTAGTTACGTAGGTAATTCTGCCATTTAACTATGTCAGATTCAGACCGAGGGTGAAAACCAGTTGGATAAGGAACACTTTCTTCTAAATCATCATTTTGATGTTTCTCAACTGATAAACGAAACACGTTCTTCATTAATGGCATGTAAAGTAGACTAGACCCCCATTCAGAATCATTATCAGTTAATCTTCGAAAATCCCAAGTTAATCTACCAAGCATAATGAAATGGTCAACTCCTTTAGCTCTAGTGAAAGTTGGTTGATCTTTCAACCAATCAAGAACCATTTCACTTTTCTTATCTCGATCTTTAGCAGTGTAATTAAACCACAAAAACTTGCCAATATCAAGTCCAGCATAAAACGGGATATAAAACCCCGTTGCTTTTTCAGGATCCATAATCCGACACTTGTGCGACAACATTCTGTTATGATAGATAATCTCCGCAGCATACATGTCAGTCCAGTACCAAGCTGGACTGACATCTTCTGGGACAACGCGTTCGAGCCCAGTAGCCCTGGGCCCGAACCCCCCATTGGAAACCACGCTGCAGCGCGATTTCCAAGGGTCCAGTTCATCGCACTTGTCGATGAACTCCGTGTTGAAAGTCGCGGGTAGGTCGTAGACGTATACGTAACCTGATTGGCATTCCGGGTTGAGAGCGAGTAGTTGTGGGGTGTTGGGGGGGGGTGGGTGGGGTGGAGAAGAACGGATGAGGAAGAAGAGTATGAGGATCTGAAGGAATATGGTAATGAGAAGCCAGATACAATGGTTTAAAGGGATTTGAGATTTGACTGAGTGTAAAGCGCGTTTGAGCTCAATGGATAATTTGGATTTCTTTGAAGAATCATGTTCGTTAGTGCTGGATCTCTTTGAGAGGTTCAACAGCATTTTAGCTTAACAGTAGAAGGTAAGACGATGACCTATGTTTTGAACTGTGAAATGGAGTAGAGCTATAGCTTAAACGGAGGAGTACGATCTGCATATAACTAAGCTAGGTTTATTATTAAACGAAGAAAAATGCTCTGTGTTTTTCTCTTTTGTGTGTGTGAGTTATTTTGAGTATATTAAAATGTCTGTCTTTCTATGTCTGTTCGTCAACTAACGCTATAATATAATATTGTTTTCATATAAGGAACCAGTAAATGTAAAAGATTTAAGTTTCAATTTATGTTTTTTTCGTTTAATCTGTCTAAAAAATGTTACTTTTTATTTAGTCTTTCGATCTGTCATACCGATTTATGTTCGATCTTTTTGCTTTAAGAATTGGCATGAATTTTGATGAACATATTAAGATGTATCTTTTACCAATTGATATCAGAAAAGTTGCAACTTATAGTACTTTTGATGTAGCTTTCAAATATATAAATTTTAATCTTAAAATATTTGAGTTAATCTAATTCAATTTAGCTTCAAAGTGTAGTCAAATTGACTTTCGAAAAGTAAAGGCAGAGTTTCACATAAATTGAGATGTACGATGGAGTAATTTTTAATTCTGATATGTTCAAGTTTAGGACAAGAAAGTAGTAAACTGACGATATATTGAGTATGTGCTTTAACCTGTGGTACCAAATAACCTACTGTATGTAGTTTTCTTGGTTACTAATCTCCATTTATGATGATTACATGTAATTATATTTTAAGTGATATGATTATGTAAAATTCTTTATCTAGCCTTGTATAAAAGTCAAGGTCAAGGTAAATTTTAGCAATGATTTGTCTTGGTCAAATAATAGCTGTGGCAAGCAGACGGTTGAGTCGACAATTTATTGTGGATGGCTAAAGGTTATAATTTTTCTAGTTGCAATGGGTAACCCAGTGCAAGTTGGAAAATGACACT
>NC_081352.1:46531716-46568373 GCF_029784015.1 Lycium ferocissimum
AGATTATTAGGTGTTAGACATGAATTTTCCTAACTAATCATTGACTAAATGGTACAAGTTTAAATAAGAAAATTACATATATCTAGGGGTGTACAAAGCAAACCGACAAACCGCACCAAACCGATAATTCGAACCAAACCGAGAAAAAAACCCAACTAGTGGTTTGGTTTGACTTAACTTGGTTTGGTTTTAAAAAGAAAAACCCGAACACTATTGGTTTGGTTTGGTTTTAATTAAAAAAAGTCAAATCGAATCAAACCAATTCGACATTACATTTATAAAATTTCAAACATATTTTATGCATAAAAATATTTATTTATAATGTAATTTATAAATGTTTCTTTAACTTTTTCATAGTTTTTTGTCTTTTAACATATTATTTCAAGCTTGGAATTAGAATTTTGAATGGTCCAATAAGTTTTATAACCTAATGATATTAGTAACTCAAATAAAACTCAACAAAAATCAAATCAATACTAACGCTAACAAAAGAAATTCATATCTAATACTGGAATGACAATAATTTTGATATCTATTCTTTAGTTTTATATTAGTGATACGATCCTACTTGGCACACCTTATTTCAAGACTTACATCCAAGGCCAAGATATGGAACTTCAAGCTCTATAAGCGGCATGGATGATAAGGATGGCGTTGAAGGCCTTTGGAAGCCCATACAAGCCCCATAATGAGGCCTATGATGTGTGGGAGGTGGCTTGGGTGAGGCTTGAAGAATAAGCTACTAGAAAGGGGACCAAATGCGTAAAGTGGCCAAATGTGCAAATAAGGACATTTCTGCAAATTGGCTACATGTGCAAACTTGGACAAGGTCGGGAGTTGGCTATTTGTGCAAAGAAGGTTATTCTTGCAAGAAGGCCATGCACGCAAGGTTGATTAGAGGGCCATCTATGCAAAGAGGGGCGTGTTTGGCCATTGAAGGCCAATTTTTGAATTGAAGACTACACTAAGAAGACTAGCCAAACAAGGTCTTTACTTCATTAAGGGTAGCATTGTAATTGCCTATTAGTCTTCTTTACTTAGCTTGTATATATAGCTTATCTTTCATTTCATTACTTAGATTTTGGATGATGAATATTTGAGTGATGATAGGATTATCATAGTTTGTTTAGCTAGGGTTTAGCTTAGTTTAGAAGCTTTAATGGTGGATTTCATTGTTGGTCTTTGAACCTTTAATTCCATTGATTTCATGAAGGGTTGTTCATTTGTGGATTTCAATTGAATTTCCCTTGCCTTGATTTCAAATAGTATAGGTTCTTTTAGGATTGAATTAGATTGGGAGGTGTTGGATTTAATATATCCAAGGTTGCCCATAAATTCACCCTAATTGGGTCTTGCTTTTATCCTCTTTTCTTCGTATCCTTTATTTTCCGCGTTTGAATTGGTTTGGTTTCATCCCTAAATCGATTCGTATCATTTGGTATCAGAGCTTAGGCTAGAGTGTTGTTTCTACAATCCTCAATCCCAAGTTTGAATTTTGAAAATCCCAAAAAAAAAAAAAATCCGAAAATTCCAAAAAAAAAAAAAAAAACCGAAAATTTGTTGTAGTTTTTTAGTGGATTTGAGGTCAAATTTGAGTTTCTTGATATTAAAAACCCTAGGTTTCAAATTTCGTGGCATTTGAAGGTGTTTTGAAGATTCTACCATTGTTGAAACTTGAAGGTTTGAAACTTGAAAGTGGGTCTTGGTGATTGAAGGAGAAATTGGCTTCAATTGGTGTTGGGCTTTGTTCTCCTAGTTGAGGGAAGCTTAGATCCGGATTTTGGTGCAAAAACAAGTTGATTTGAAGATAATTTGAAAATTGGGTGTTCTTTATGTTCTTGAGCATCTTCATATCTTCATAGGTGTTCTTGCAAAGTTTAGAAACTAACAAAGTGGGTTTAGTGATTCGGAGTTTATTTGGAGCTAATTTTTATTGGGGTTTGTTCTCCTAGTCAAGGAGGATTTAAATTTGAAATTTGAGAGAAAAATAAGTTAATTTGGGCATAGATTGAGTTTTGAGTGTTCATAAGCATCTTCATATCTTCATAGTGAGGAAGAAGACCAAAATGAGTGTTTGATCCAAAATTGTCAACTCAAAAGAGTGAAAAAGGTGCTTGTGTGGGCCCAATTCAAGTCTCCAAAAAAAAAAAAAAATCAAAAATATTTAATCCAATATTCTGATTTTTCAAAAAAAAAAAAAAAAAAAAAAAAGAAGAAATGGCCACGTCGTCTGCCACGTCAGCCGCTACTCAGCCCTGACGTCATCATCTGACGATCCTCTGACGCCCGCGTGGGGTCCAAATTCAGAGGCTTGATTTTTTTTCAACACTTACAAAATTTTTCCAAGTGTTGACAGATTTTGGTCCAACTTTGCGGGGGCCTATCTTTGTGTGTATAAGGAGTTACGGGGCCCATAATATATCAGAATTCAAGTTCGGAGAGTCTACTTTCCAAATCAACAAGCCGTTCGTGAATCTGAGCCCTGTAGAAAGAATTATGGGCGTTTCAAAAACATGCTGCAAGCAACTCCGAATTTTCTAAATGTTGGCCAAAAAAACTTCTCAAATTTTTGTAAGTGTTTGGCCAAGGTTTGTTCACTTCTTCTTCTCATTTCTTTGATTCTCCTAGCTAATTAACAACTAGTAATTGATCCTTACTTGGTTGTTAACTAGTTTTTGAGTCCGATTATTTCGTGCCAATTCTTTTCAAGCTTTTCTCATTTTAATATCGTTGAATCTTCTTGGCTCAAGTCCTTTTGTTTTATCGAGTCGTCCGTCTTTTCGATTAACAAGAATCTATTCCTCCACAAAAGGTTAGCAATCTTGTGAATTGATTTGGATTAAAAGGGTTCTTGACCAACCTTGGAAGAAGCTTAGGTTGAGAGGTAAGTTTGAGTCCAAATACGAGTGACGTGAGGAGCTTTTGCTACTAATCTTGTTTGCTCATTTTGTAGGTACATGAAGAGGAGACATAAGGAAAAGGAGAGATAAGGATGTCATCCATAGCTTCCGAGTCTTGTGATTTTGAAGGTTATGCCTCTAGCAATGGAGGATATGACTATGAGGGTGACAGAGGCTATGAGGGAGATGACATGGGATATGAGCATCACTATTCTTACAATGAATATGATGGTGATGGTGCTCATAGACCGAATGAAGAATATGGTCAATATGATCATAAATTGTACGAGGGTGAAGAATGCTACTCCGAGGGCAATTATGAGGCAACACCTCATGAGGCTTATGAAGAAGGAGTAGATGAGTATGAAAAAGGGTCATATGGTGGATACAAGCATGAAGAGTCTTATCCTACACACCATGGACATGGGGGTGAATTGAGGTATACTCCTTTCTCACACTTTCGATATGAACCAATTGGTGGGAACTTGCAAGAATGGGAAGAATGTGGTGATGATGAGCCTATTGACTATGCACTTTGTGGTGAGTATGCTTGTGAAGATAATGGGCTTGCATATAATTCTTATGAGGGGTCTTCTAATAGATATTCACGTGCATCGCCTTGTGATACTTCCTATTCCAAGCAAAATGGTATAAGTGTGTGGATTGGTTCGAGTAGGAGTAGTCCAAGGAGGAGAAGAGATTATACATTTCCTAATCCAAGAAACACAATGAAATATGATTCTTACCCTAAGCCGGAGGTGCCATGTTCTCAATATGGTTATGGTGTGGAGGGTAGGAGGAGAGAAGTGTTGACGGGAGGAGACCAACTTGTTGGTTATGGAAGTTCTTGTGGCGACTACTCAAGTCCGACATCTTATCCTAGTCCCGAGGTTATAACGACTAATCAAGAAAGTCGAATTCAAGAGATGGGAGATATGCCATCCATAGCAAGCTCATTGGCTATGATCATGAATCAAATATCGAGCTTGACATCGAAGATGGAAGGTATAGGTGGAGAGATGAAAAGTGTGGATGGCAAGTTGAAGGGTATGGATGAACGGATGGAACGCATATGCAAGGTGCAACGAATGAAGATAGAGAAGTCTAAGCCTTGTAAAGCGAAAGAGAGGAGTGAAGCGGAGGGTTCCCTTAACCCTTCCAAAGATGTACTTGACACTTTCCCTAACTCCTATGAAATTGTGAGAGAAAAGATTGAGAGGAGTAAGGGAGTGAAAAGTGACAACTCTAGAGAGGAAAAAGGAGAGGATGTGAGGAGTGATGTGAGGGAGTTGTCACAACCTTTATCTAACCCTTGTGACTTTTCTTTCTTCTCTAGTGGTCTTAATAATAGTACGGTATTCTCGGAAGCAAACCTAATGATGACCCTCAACCTTTGAAGGTTCTTGAGGTGGTTGAGAGCTTCTCGAAGGAGCAAACGAGCTCCAAAGTTGAAAACCAAGGCAAAGGAAGTGAATGTGAACTTCAAGGTAAAATAGCTAAGCTTAACACCACAAATGATGTGATTGATCATGTTGTTGAAGTGAGTGTAATTAATGGCTTGTCCTTAATTGAGCTTAATGAGTCTTTGCCTTGTGATGTGCCTAGTGCTATAATGACAATTGACAATGTAGTTGAAATGGATGGTCCAACACTAGTTGATCCTATTGATGACTATCTTGACTCTTCTCTTGAGTTCAAGTTGTGTCCACTTAGTGTTGATCCTCTTGGTTTGCATGTTAGTACATTGTCATATGAGATGTTAGGACACCCACTAGTTGATCCTAGCGATGACCGAATTGATTCTTCTAGCAAGATCAATTTGCGTCTAATTAGTAGTGTGATTGCTTGTGTTGATCAATTTGTTTGCTATGAAAATCCACTATTTGAGGAACCTTGTGATGTGCTTAATGACCCTCAATTTAGTGATGATATTGGTACAATTGATCATTTACCTAGTCGTGTGCATGAAAGTATTGTGGAAAGTGACCGTTGTCTTTATGAGAGTGGAATTGCATGTTTTGATATTTCAATGTTAATTGATCCTTCTCTCTTTATAGATAATGCGTTATTTGATATTGACATGACTATTGGGAATGATGAACCTAGTGGGATGTTTGGTAATGTTGAGCATTTGGTTTCTTTTGGAGACTATAATGTGACATATAACCCACTATGGAGTGATGACACTCTTTGCCATGATGGGGATCTTCCGTTGAAGGATTGTGATCCATTTGTGGGGAAGGAAAGTGTTATAAAGGAAGGTGATTCTTGTCTAGAAATTGAAAATTCTTCCTTTCATGTTCAACTTCATAATAGCCTATTGAATGATCTTATTCTTGAACCTAATAGTGAGGCTACATTGTGGGATGACATAGATGAGGAAGTTGTCTTAAGTGATACCTTTCTTTATTACTTGTTTGCATATCATGACGCTCTTATTTGTGTTGGGGGGTGCATCTTATGTTGGGGAAGGCACTTGTGGGGTAGTTGGTTGTTTTATTGATCCTAATAGGTGGCTATATTTCCCATTTGACCCGGGTGTTACCTTGTTAGATTTAGGAACACCTTATTTGGAAAATGAGTTCCCATGGTGCTTCTTGCCAAATAGAACCAATGTAGTATTACATGCTTCGTATTTTGCATCCATTGGTTTTATTACTCTATCCTCATGTCATTAACCTTGGAGGAATCAACTTCTTGATACCTCATGTGTGCACTTGATAGTCATGACTGCTATTAATGTGTGGTTGTACCACAAATTTATCCATCCTTGGCATGTATGTGTGGTTATTACTTTGTGTGCTAACCCTCAATCCTTGAGGAGTATGTTTTCGTATGTCTTCCCTTGGGTTTTGCTAGGTTCGGATTTGAGGACGAATCCTTTTAAAGAAGGGGAGGATGATACGATCCTACTTGGCACACCTCATTTCAAGACTTACATCCAAGGCCAAGATATGGAACTTCAAGCTCTACAAGCGGCATGGATGATAAGGATGGCGTTAAAGGCCTTTGGAGGCCCACAAGCCCCATAATGAGGCCTATGATGTGTGGGAGGTGGCTTGGGTGAGGCTTGAAGAAGAAGCTACTAGAAAAGGGGACCAAATGTGTAAAGTGGCCAAACGTGCAAATAAGGACATTTCGCAAATTGGCTACATGTGAAAACTTGGACAAGGTCGGGAGTTGGCTATTTGTGCAAAAAAGGTTATGCTTGCAAGAAGGCCATGCACGCAAGGTTGATTAGAGGGCCATCTATGCAAAGAGGGGTGTGTTTGGCCATTGAAGGCCAATTTTTGAATTGAAGACTACACTAAGAAGACTAGCCAAACAAGGCCCTTACTTCATTAAGGGTAGCATTGTAATTGCCTATTAGTCTTCTTTACTTAGCTTGTATATATAGCTTATCTTTCATTTCATTACTTAGATTTTGGATGATGAATATTTGAGTGATGATAGGATTATCATAGTTTATTTAGCTAGGGTTTAGCTTAGTTTAGAAGCTTTAATGGTGGATTCCATTGTTGGTCTTTGAACCTTTAATTCCATTGATTTCATGAAGGGTTGTTCATTTGTGGATTCCAATTGAATTTCCCTTGCCTTGATTTCAAATAGTATAGGTTCTTTTAGGATTGAATTAGAGTGGGAGGTGTTGGATTTAATATATCCAAGGTTGCCCATAAATTCGCCCTAATTGGGTCTTGCTTTTATCCTCTTTTCTCATCCCCTTTTCTTCGTATCCTTTATTTTTCCGCGTTTGAATTGGTTTGGTTTCATCCCCAAATCGATTCGTATCAATTAGTTTAGAAAGTGAAAATACATAACTTAATTTTATTTTTTTCTTTAATATCTAGTCATGTAATGAATGCTTATTAGCCGTACTTATTTTAGAATGACTTAGTACTTTTAGATTATGATCATTTTCTACATGCTTTATAAAATAGTTGTATTTATTGTAGTATGACTTAGTACTTTTAGATTATGATCATTTTATTTTATGCAATTTCATTAATTTTTTTCGTTGGATATTTTGGTACAATGTCATCTCTCATCACCTTTTGTGTTATGTTCTTAATAATTATCTTAACTAGATAGTCGTATCTTAGTAAGACTAAAAAAATATTTGAAGTACATGTTATATGTTTTATATGAAGACTTTACCGAAAAAAACTCGAAAAACCCGAGCAACCCGAAAAAACCGAGAAAATCCGAGGTTGAAAAACCCGACTTTTGTTGGTTTGGTTTATAGATTTAAAAACCCAATGCAATTGATTTGGTTTGGTCTTTAAAAAATCCGAACTAACCCGGTCCATGTACACCCCTACATATATCATGTCATTATTAGTTTAAAGTGACAATCGCATTATCCTCCTTCAAGTTTAGACTTGTAACATATACGATCTATTTGTGCTTTTGAAAACTACAGATATCTCCCTTCTTTCATATTTCACTTAACAAAACTATATCGTAATCTACAAATGGACAAGTTTTCCCTTGTTTGTTAATTCTATTTTTTTCTTTTACTTTGTATACTAACACTACCTTCTTTCATTGTAATTATTTTCTTATTAATTAAATACATGCATAAAGAAGTTAAGTGTTATGAAAGGATAAAAATAACACATAAGTGCAAACGTGCTATTTAGCATCATAGATTTGTTACAAAAAAGATGAAACAAGAGCAGGGGCGAAACTAACATGAAGGAAAAGAGTGAAATTAAATTCTGTTTATTAAAAAATTATTACTGTGTAAAATAGAGCAATTTTTTTTCATTATATCTAATTAGTTGCAGAATTTGAGATTAAGGGAAGTTTTAGTAACAAAGGAAGTTCAAAAGTTACTTTAGGCCATTGATAATGTTAGGTAGCATTTGATGTATTCCTTAATTCTATGTGTTTTTTTTCTTCTTATTTACAATCCAAAGGACAATTAGTTTGTTGGTTAGTATATTTAATTTTCAACCTCACTAGAGTCCGTCAAAAACAATTTGGAAATTGCACTTGAGAATGACGAAACCGAAACGTATTGTACCCCTTTGTTGATTCAGAATTGAGAAAAGAACAAATTTAAGGCTTGTTTAATCCAAGTTCATGCCCAATCCTTCTTTCACTAAAAGTGATAAAGTATGGAAATCCATTTTCTTTTTAGATAAATATGTAACCATGTTAATCAGATACTAAGAAATGAAAAAGTCTTTAACATTTTGTATTCTTAGTTCTAGGGGTGTACATGGACCGGGTTGGTTCGGATTTTTTAAACACCAAACCAAACCAATTGCGTCGAGTTTTTAAATTTATACATCAAACCAAACCAATAAAATTTGGGTTTTTCAACCTTGGGTTTTTTCGGGTTATTCGGTTTTCTCGGATTAAGAATAGTCTTGATAGAAAACATATAACTTTTACTTCAAATATTTCTTTAGTCCTAGTAAGATACAACTATGTAATTAAGGTGTTTCAAATGAAAATAACACAAAATGTGAGAAGAGTGATGACATTGTATTAAAATATTCAACAAAAGATAATAAAACCAGTTAAAATAAATATTGCTAATTAATAAGCCATAAAGAAAATGACCATAATCTAAAAATACTAAGTCATGCTAAAATAAGCACGGCTAATAAGTATTAATTACATGACAAGAAAAAAAAAACTTAAGTTATGTATTTTCACTCTTTAAACCAATTATGCAAAACTAAAGAATAGATATCCAACATTATTGTCATTTCTATGGGTAAATTGAAATTCTTTTGTTAGTATTAGTGTTGAGTTGGTTTTGGTTTGGACTTTATATGAGTTACTAACATCAATATAACTTATTCACATTCAAAATCCTAAGTTCAAGCTTGAATAATATGATAATAGATGAAAAACTACGAAAAAAATTAAGAAATATTTATAAATTACATTACAAATAAATATTTTTATGTATAAAATATTTTAAAAATTGAATACATGTAATGTCGGGTTGGTTTGACTTTTTTTTTAAAAATCAAACCAAACCAATTATGGTCGGTTTTTTTTTTCCAACACCAAACCAAGTCAAACCAAACCATTAGTCGGGTTTTTTTCTCGGTTTGACTCGGTTTATCGATTTGGTGCGGTTTATCGGTTTACTTTGTACACCCCTACTTAGTTCAAATGAGCACAAAACTTTATGTTTTTGTCTTCTCGAGTCCTTAGAATTTCCGAGAATGAATGGAAATGGTTTGTTCTGTTTCTGTATGTGTTTTGATATGAGATTTTATTGAGAGGATTTCCTCGGCATTTTGATTGTTCTGTTTTATATTAGCAAATATGATACGAATGTACCATTGTAATTACCAATTGGCAGTTATATAGCCAATAAATCAATTGTGCAACCGGTGGCCAAACATAATTTGATGACAATATTCCCTTGCACATAGTTACTTTCAGTTTCACTCAACGACACTTCACAATTTCTTCACTACACCTTACTGCACAAAGAACCAATTGGACTCACATTTTGCACAATACTCTACAATTCTCAATTCTTGAGTAATGAAGGAGATGAAGACAGAGAGGATGGTGGTTACCGAAATGATAGTGTATCACGTTAATAAGTGTTAGATATACATTGTATGGTATACATCATAAGTATTTGTATACATTGTGTGATATACATTATTTGATATACATAATTGGGCTATTAGATGCCAAAATAATATCCAGTAAATGTATATTTTTCGTATATATGGCTAGCGATTTTACTTATTTTTGACGCGGAGTCAAATATGTAAATTTCCCACAACAAAGAAGAAGGTGACTTTGTCTTTAAGAAATAATATAGGGAAAATAACCTAACAATACCTATTTAAGACTCTATATTACAAAACATAAGAATACTTTTTCTTATTTACAAAACATACCAACAAAATTACAAAGTATACCAGATTTAGGCTTAATGGGATACCCACGATTTTAGGCTTTTTTTAAGGAAGAAAATCTGATTTTAAATGTGGACTTAATTCTAGGATAGTTACCATTCAACTTCTTCTTCTTTTTAAAAATATTTCTCTCTCTCCCCCTATGATAGACACCATTTTCATACTTAAAATCCATCTTCTCTCCTAGTATAAATTTTCAAACCAATATTACAAAGTATTTTTTATTACTAACTTGTGTATTAATTGTATATAAAAATTGATGTGCATCGTTTTGAGATATATATGATCATTGTGTGTTTTGAAAATCTGTATAAATTATATAAACTGTAGTTTTAAAAAATGTTAAAAACATATATACTTTCTCATAATCTATACATACTTTGATCAGATTTTATACAATTTATATGTACTATATCATAATCACAATATACATACAACTTTTATACATATTTCATATGTAGAAATTATAACGAATTTATACATATTGCATATAACAATTAATATTTATTTTCTAGTGTATGAACTTTGTATGAAATCTGGTTTGTATCAATTACAAGTTTATTATACATATTTTTCTCAAAATTTATACATACTTTGATTAGATTTTATAGAATTTATATGTACTTTATAATAATCAAAATACACATACAATTTTTCTACATATTTCATATATAAAAATTATAAGAATCTATACAGTTATTCATATTGCATACGAAAATTATACATATATGTTTTTTGGTGTATGAACTTTTTACATAAAAATTACTGATTATAATGGACTTTTTGAGTAAAAGTTGGAAAAAATTAGGTAACAATATCTCTTAATTTTGAATGATGAGAAAAAAGTGGATGAAATAAGAAAGCAAAAGTTGGAGAAAATCAGGGAACTATATCTCTAAAATTTTGAATGGAGAGAGAAACATGGATAAAATAAGTAAAACAATTTCCTTACCTTATTTAATGTGTTTTATTTGCTTCTTTTTAATTTACCTAATTCGTATAGATTTTGTAACAAAGTCTATTGATATATTTTGTTAACCGAAAAATATTGTCGTATTAAATAAATATCCCTCTTATCGTATACATATATGTTTTTTGCCCAATAATATACGTGTAAGCCCAATTTGACGAAAGGACCAAGTGGTAATTGGACTTTTGTTCATACCCTTGAGATCGGAGAATGGGCTACTTAGCAGATGGTTCAATCCAAGGTTTTGAACCAACTTACCTGATCCTAACCAAGAATGAGTGTAGAAATGGAGTGGGCTTAGATATTTTGTTGGCCTGTAATTGAATAACAGTTACATTGTAAAGGAAGAAGGTATATATGCTCGATTTTGACGCCGTTATTCAAAATGTCATATTTATTATAAAATGTGTTATATTTATTACTTTTAAAAGGATATGTCATTGTTGTATATAATTCTTAATAACTGATGTGATGGGTAAAATTCGATTTACCTTGTGCTTGATTTAATTTTTTTTTGCACATAAACACTCATATGAAACTTTAGATACTGTTTGATTTTGTCAAGTTTAACTTGAGACATCGCATGTCTGAAGTTGATATGTTAAAAAATAATTTGAAAGGTGGGTTTATTCCTCACCTTACAATAAAAGGAGATACTGAATTTTTTGTTAACTGTTGAGTTACTACTTTTCTTATCGTGTTATATCTTTGAAATAATAAAAACTTAAAAATAAATAAATGAGATGTATTACATACCTAATGTCATCACTCAAACCTCAAGGAAGCAATGGAATTCTTTATTAATTAAAAAATGAAAATAATGAAGTTTTTTTGACAACTAATTGTAACTTTTAACAAAAATGGTAGTCCCTTCGTGGTAAAAAAAAAAGGTCTTTGCTGAAGAACTGAAAATAAAAAATGCAACTTCAGAATTCGAATTAAAAACACAGAGTAGATTTAACGCATTTGACATCTGAAAAAAAAAAATATGTACTATGTTATTAAATAGAAAAGTGAAATAATGATTACAAGAAAATAATAATATTTTTAATGATTAACTGTATTCACAATATTACTAGCAAATAAAATTCTTATGAAGGATTAAAAAAAGTTTATCAACAATTTTAATTAAAATTTCATATTCTTATAATAGTGTAGGTATACAGATACATATAATGTTGTGTAGATAGATAGATGCATATAGTGATTTAATGTATCGTAATAAGTTATCAACTTTATTTGTATGGATAGTTTCACTTATACTATAAATTGTTGCATGTAGTCATACTTTAAATGAATTACTTAACCAATGTTTTTTACTATCAAACATGTAGAAGTTAATTCGATGGTGAGAGCTAGCTCACTTGATGAACTCTTTTTCAAACCTGTCAATAGTGGAACATCCTCATCCTCTTTCTCCTTCCCCTCCCTTAGTATATAAAACAGAATTTTAAAAAATAAGAAGTTAAATTCGTGTTAAAAATGAATAAAGGGGTACTAACAAAAATGGAAATTAGAAAAAATGTTCTTCTTAGTATAGTCTACTCCCTTATATTTCGCGGGACCGATAGGTAAAACGATTTTTTCTCCTTTCATTTATTTTCCTGGTAAAACAGCAAATGCCCACTGGGAACCAAGATTTGTCCATATTTTTCCCCACACGAGCATTTGATTCTAATACCTCAGGTTCCTTATTTACTTAATTTACCAATGCCCACAAATGTCCTAACTAAATAAGATCATGTGATCATCACACTAGAAAAGTGCACGTCAAATTTATTGATCCTGTGACAATTTGTATGGTTCTTGAATCTCTATCTCTGCATGCAATTCATATTGACAATACATTGTCTTTTTTTTTTTTTTTTTTTTTTTTTTTTAAATATTTTTTTTGTCATTGGTTTTGTGAATTGAAGGTATAATTTATCTTGTGCTTAGTGGGGATTGATTTGCAAATTTTAGGAGAATGTCTGGTTTTGTTGGTGTTGTTGTTTCTGATCAAAATCTTCAGAGCCAATTCACCCAAGTCGAGCTTCGTGGCCTCCATTCGAGTGTATGTCTAATATGATCTTCTTTTTCTTTTTCGTTTCACAACTTGTTTGGATGGTTGTTTCGTATCTTTTCATAATGTATCATATTTTATTAATGTTTTGATGAATATAATATTTGGATTGATTGTATCATTATTTGTAACTTCGTAATGCCAGGCACCAGCAATATGAAGAATAAACTTACAATTATAAAGAAAAAGTAAGATACGGGATAGATTTATTATAAAAAAGGTGGATAAGATAATAGGATATTAAATACTCCCTTTGTTTTAATTTGTTTGTCTTACTTTCTGTTTTAGTACGTTTAAAAAAGAATGACTCTTTCCTTTTTGGACAACTCTTTAACCCCAACTTATCACATGCCATGTTTAAGATCATAAGATTAATGGAGATTTTGGTACATTCCACATATTTTTAATTTAAGACCACAAGATTCAAGAGTCTTTTTTACTTTCTCAAAATCCGTGTCAAATAAAAAACGGACAAACAAATTGAAATGGAGGGAGTAATAAGTAAGAGCAAGATGAGAAGAAAAAAAAAAAAAAAGGTCACGCGATAACACCAAATCGGTCGTTACATTACAACGGATAACGATATGATACAATAAAATTTATATAACAGTCAAACCGAATACTGTATTTAAAGTAACAATAGGATACACTACAATATATAACAAATACATTTGTTGATGGGGTGAATCTTTTTCCTGGAAAGATTTCTTCTTGTTATTAGCTGAAATTTGGTTACAGTTTGTTTCTGCAAGGAATGAATCAGGGAAGGTCACACTGGGCGATCTGCCACCCGTTATGTGCAAACTTAAGGCCTTGAAGGATATTCTCACTGAAGATGACATTAGGCGAATATTAAACGAGTCATCTTCTGATATGACTGAAGAAATTGATTTTGAATCCTTTCTTCGGGTGAGTGCCACACAATTTCGTCGTGTTCTTGTTTATTTCCTCATTCTCTTAGTTTTCTGCCAATACATTTGGGATTCAAAAGGAATGAACAACTCCGGATTTCATCAAAGTTTGCGGTTGTCTAATTTACTCTGACATGTTTGGCTTTCACTTTCGTTGCATTGTTATTGCAATAACGAGTAAAACCAATGAATCAGCCTACCTTAAGATGAGATTCTCTCAAACCTTACTTGGTATCCTGTTATTTTTCTTATCTTAATTTCTTATGTGTGTCCCATAAGTTCTCTGTATCAACTGAAGTATGGTTTTATGTTTTTTGCTGGCTAGGCACATCTAGATCTACGAGGACGAGCTACTGCTAAATTGGGTAATACAAAATTAAAAGGCTCGTCCTCTTTCCTCAAGGCCAGAACAACCACAATTCGTCACAATATTAGTGAATCTGAAAAGACCTCATATGTTGCACATATCAATAGCTTTCTCAGAGAAGACAAGTTTTTGAAGGATTATCTTCCTATAGATCCGTCTACCAATGCACTCTTTGATCTGGCGAAAGACGGTGTTCTTCTTTGGTAAGTGTTAATAAGGATGCATACAATGATTCTTGTTTCACTTAGTCATTTGATCACTTTCGTGTTTGTTGATTCATTAACTAAACCATGTAATGCAGCAAGCTTATCAATGTTGCCGTCCCTGGTACTATAGATGAGCGTGCTATCAATACCAAAAAGGTTCTTAATCCATGGGAGAGAAATGAGAATCACACTCTTTGCCTCAATTCTGCAAAAGCAATCGGTTGCACAGTTGTCAATATTGGCACACAGGATTTAGTTGAAGCAAGAGTATGTAAAATCTGTGCTAGTTATTGCAGTAGTTTTCTCACATAAATATTATAGCTGCTGAAGTTTCTTATGTTTTTTTTCTCTTAGCCTCATCTGGTTGTTGGGCTGATTTCTCAAATTATCAAGGTATTTTTCTACTACTATACCTGTTCCATATGATCGTCATGCATAAGGAATTGTTACTCAAATTATTTCTGATGTTCTTTGTTTTGGAAAATCAGATACAACTATTAGCTGATCTCAATTTGAAGAAAACTCCGCAGCTCGTGGAACTGGTGGAGGACAGCAAGGTTTGCCAATAGTTGATTGGTTTTTCCTGTTTTGGTTCTAATGCGGAGTAATACCGTTAGAAGCTCTAATGCACCTTGAAATTCATGATAGATAAAATAATAGTAGTAAAATTTGCAGGATGTGGAGGAGCTCTTAGGTTTAGCTCCAGAAAAGGTTTTACTGAAATGGATGAACTTCCATCTAAAGAAGGCAGGCTATAAGAAGACGGTCAATAATTTTTCATCTGATTTAAAGGTGAGAAAGTTCTACGAGTTCAATATCGAATTGCCTTTTTAGGAGCATCAATTAGTCTGCACGTTACTTCATTTGTGAAAATAGAATTCTCCAACTTTCTTGCTGATGTTTATTTTCTAATCGGCTGCAGGACGGAGAGGCCTATGCTCATTTGCTTAATACTCTTGCACCAGAACATGGTACAACCACCACGCTAGCTACTAAAGATCCAACTGAAAGAGCAAATTTGATTATTGAGCAAGCAGAGAAACTGGATTGCAAAAGATATGTTACACCACAGGATATTGTTGAGGGTTCGGCAAACTTAAATCTTGCATTTGTTGCACAAATATTCCAACACAGGTCAGATTAAGTTCTTCTCCATAAACAAATTATCTGAAACTTGAAATTTCTAAGTAGATAACGCGGAGGATGTGATACCAACTACTTTCATTTTTTTTTTTTTTAGTTCCTTAAGTTATAATCTGGTTTCATAGCAAAGCTATAGACCAATTCTGATGAACATTAAGATAATCTATTAAGTTGCTGATGCTTATGATTAGTGGAGTTCGCAATGGTTTACTTTTCCATATATTAAAGAGTTTTTTTGTCATGGTCTAGGAATGGATTGTCAGTGGACACCAAGAAAATATCTTTTGCTGAAATGATGGAGGATGATGCTCAAACATCTCGAGAAGAAAGATGCTTTCGGTTGTGGATTAACAGCCTTGGAATTGATACTTATATAAACAATCTATTTGACAATGTCCGAACTGGGTGGGTATATTGCTTCTTTGTTGGACATTATTAGACATTATAAATTTAATTTGATGGTAATCCTCTTACTTACATGCAGGTGGGTGCTCCTCGAGGTACTTGACAAAATTGCACCCGGATCAGTCAACTGGAAGCAAGCAACAAAACCCCCTATTAAGATGCCTTTTAGAAAAGTTGAGAATTGCAACCAAGTCATAAGGATTGGGAAAGAACTGAATTTCTCCCTTGTGAATGTAGCTGGAAATGATATTGTACAAGGAAACAAGAAGCTCATATTAGGTAGATACTCTTTTCTGAACCACAATTTACTTGCCATGGTTGCTAAACTTCCCTATATTCGACATATCATGCCCCGAATATGCTATAGGAGTAAGCAAATATTGGGTGATTGCATACTATCATCTGCAATAGAAGGCATGCCAAAATTTTAAAGAGCTTTCCTGCGTTAATATGCAAAGTCGATTCTTTATAGTGAATAAGATGGATATTACAAACATTTGGCGATGTGACTTTAGAAATTGTTTAGGCGTCATTAAATGTTCTATTGTTAGAGAAGTAAAAGATTTATTTTCTTTTCTCAGCCTTTTTGTGGCAGCTAATGAGGTTCACAATGCTGCAACTGTTGAAAAACTTGAGGTTCCATGCCCAAGGAAAGGAGATAACAGATGCTGATATCCTAAATTGGGCAAACAGAAAAGTGAAGAGTGCAGGCAGAAAATCTCAAATGGAAAGCTTTAAGGTAATAAAAAAAGCTTCAATCCTGATAAACCAGTTTTTGTTTCACGGTATCTGAGTTATTTGTTTTGTTCTGTTAGGATAAAAGTCTATCAAATGGGACATTCTTCCTTGAACTTCTTACTGCAGTGGAGCCAAGGGTCGTGAATTGGAGCGTTGTAACCAAGGGGGAAACTGGTACAGACTTAAACGATAAGAGTTCATTTGTAGTCACAAGCAGAAGATTCAGTATATTCTCACCCCCTTTCCTAACGAAAAGATCATGGCAACTGGAAATCTTGGAAGAAAAGATTTTCCCTCTTTTTGGCTGTGTTTAAATAATCTGAACGATTTGTTTCTTTGGGGTTCATGAGAATATTGATGACTCTGATTGAAATTGCAGATGAGGATAAGAAGCTTAATGCAACTTACATTATCAGTGTTGCAAGGAAACTTGGATGTTCCATCTTCTTATTGCCAGAGGATATAATAGAGGTAAAGTATGAGATAACAAACTACTTTTTTGTGGCTCCATTTTGTATATCACACCAGATGGTCATCATCTGGTTAAAGACTTCATCTTATTGCAATTAAGTGATACATTACTGATGTCAGACGGCTAACTATGCTGATATTTGACAATATAATTGAGTACTTAGAGCTAAAAGTAATCCATTGTTATACATTCAGACATGCCATATCGTGCAGACCTAGATTACATTGAATGCCCCAACTCAGATTAATTCAGAATATCTCTTCCAATTAATTCCATGAAAATCAATTTAGATATATCTTTGAGATTAGTGATGTATAATTTCTGATTTCTACTTAGCATTACTTATCAAGAATGAGATACTTGCAATTCTATCTTTAGGGGTTAATTGACATTCTTTTTAGTGTTGGTGTTTCTTGTAATAGCACCAAAATGCCACTTTGCTTCATATCAACTAGCAATTTCTTGTTCATGACCACAAAACTGTATGGTGTATATGCATGCTTAAACTTACCAGCCTCTAGTGTTTACACCAAACCAATAAATATGGCGTGTGTCTTCTGCATAATCTCTTATCACCTAAATATGGTTATGTGTATTTTCACCTCATTTATTACTTGACCATGGTGGAGTTTGGTGTAAACACTAGATACATGTAAGTGTTGCATCCTAGCAATTTCTTGTCTATGAAATCTTAGCTTCCAAAAAATCAGCTTTGACACCAAATTGACTTTGCCAAACAGGTGAACTCGAAGATGATCCTTACTCTCACGGCAAGCATCATGTATTGGAGCTTGCAACATAAAGCTGATACTCCGGAGACCATCCCTGAAGAAGACAATGCTGCTTCTGATGAATCTCCAGCAGCACCCACTGACGAATCTCCAGCAGCACCCACTGATGGTGAGGATGCTTCTTCTTAAGTCAGAAAAGGAGCGGCAAGAAGATGGATAGAAATTAATGAAAATAAATATTAGATAATATCGTTCGTATTGTCACTGATGGATTGGTGGGAATGCTTCTTCTGATTTGGTCCTCAGCATTTGTCTTCAAGAGGACAAATCTCATATAGTTGGTCAATATGTTAAATACCTATAAATTCGTTAGTCGCTATTCTTTATCACCACAAAGTGGTTAGTGTGGTAAAAGGAAGAAAAAAGCAATTGTATATTTTTTCAGAAACTTTAGGCACCCTGGACTTACAGATTACCAGGGATTTCAAATAGACAGCTATCTTGTTTTCTTCGTGAAACTGATATGAGATTTGACTGTCAATCTAACCATTGGGGTTCTTAAAAGCCATTCAGTGGATTTGAATCAGAACTTGCAGGAAATTATGCTAATCATTTCTTGAATCAGTATCCTACTAGTTATATTTACATTGTTCTTTTGGGTTGGGGCTACACCCTTTGAACATTTTGGTCATTTAGTTTTTTTAAATACTAATACACTTTCCATGGATCAATGATGGATCCAATCAAAAGCGAAGCTAGTTTGTTAAAAGAATGCAACGAAAAACAGAAAGACTGTTCCAACTGCCAAAGTTAAAAAGAACACACATAAGATCATTTTTATTTTCCCCCGTGGGATTTCCTTTGCTACATTAACAAACAGCACATTTATAAGATTCAAAAAATAAAAGAAATAAAACTCATATAAGTTCTTGTTCACTATTTGCATTACATTCAGGGCCACTAGCTCTTTCTTGTTCTGCAGTATGCATGAGCATCTCTAGGCGCTTGTCAAAAAGTAATGCACTCTCATCTCTCTCATCAAGTTCGGCAGCTTCAGCTTCGAGCCATTTCTCTCGCAGATCGTCCAAAACGTTTCCTTCATCCGTATTCATCTCAGCTCCTGGAGCACTTGGGGCAGTTGTACGAAGTGAGGAATCGCCAGAGGGTGGTGGGAGGGTCAAAAGCATTGCTCTAAACTCTTGAGTATCAGCAAATGTCTCAAAGTTACATGCCATTGCATCTAGAGAATACTCCCGAATCTTAAAAACACCGTACCTAAAAGTGAAAACCAAAAAATTTAGATTAATTAAGGAAAAATACAATGGGAATAGCCCAGACGAAGTCTTCGACTTGGAGCGTTCTCTTTTAGCTATTCTATAGTTCATTTAATAAAACCTAAAACCATCTCCATAGACTGGAGAAGCAACACCCTAGCTATTTCCTCTCTGTATGACAGATTTCCAAGATGCCACATCAAATGCACTGGATAAATATCCTTTTGTCAACCAGGTCCATGATAGGCTTGAATCAAATTGATCATATGACATGTCACTATCAGGCAAAAGCTTCCTAAATGTGTTGATGCTTTTCCAGCTGAATCAAGATCATCTCATATCTCCATATTAGCAAAGAACTTTCAAAAGATCATACTGGAAATACGCGTATGGAGTGTGGTACACTAAGCAGAACCGACAGGCTAGAGCTCAAAACAAGCCTTACCTAGATCATGCATGTGCTCTTGAATCATACTCCCTCTGGATCAAAAAGAGTGTCCACTTAGCCATTTGCACACCCCTTAAGAAAATACAAACTCCTAGACAAAAATAGGTAATTGGGCTAAAATGACCCTAATTAAGTAGGTATTGGGATTTAGTCACGTAACACTTAATAAGGGTAATCTGGAAAAGTAGGGTTAATTCTTTCTTGATTTGGTAAGTGGAGATTCTTTTTGAACCAAAAAATAAAGGCTAAGTGGACACTTTTTTATCCGGAGGGAGTACATTGTAATAAAGAAGCCAATGATGTTGGACAGTTTATTATGCATATAGGTGTATAAAGAATGGAATGTGACTGAATAAGACCAAAAGTACATACATGTCTGACAATACCAGCCAATGGCACAACTCAGCAGGAGAAACCATTTCCAAATGTGGCAGCAGTGCATCTGCTACGACACGTTTAAGGGGAAACAACAGGTATCTTGAGGCAGCATCAAACATTTCTTCAGCCTGATAAATGAGAATACATGCGTCATAAATCAAACTATCTGAGCAATCAACCAGAGGAGAAAGAGACAGAACCTCCTATTACTATTAGGACAGCCATTCTATAATTAGAAATTCAAACAACATACTTGATCAGGGTCAATGTCCTTTAACCCATCAGTATACCTGGTCAACAAAATATGATTTTGTTAGC
This sequence comes from Lycium ferocissimum, assembly GCF_029784015.1. Taxonomy (NCBI): domain Eukaryota; kingdom Viridiplantae; phylum Streptophyta; class Magnoliopsida; order Solanales; family Solanaceae; genus Lycium; species Lycium ferocissimum. Next base: position 46,551,942 of record NC_081352.1, read on the forward strand.
AAGAGGTTGGATGATGAAACAACTGATATAAGCACAGCTGAAAGCCAAGTCATACGTCATTTGAGTCACATCACAGCGAGTTTGTTAAGGAGGGATGCCTGAGTCATACTGGTTATCAAATAAATGTACAATCACGTAAATGTGGTCGATGATGCATGCAACAGACACATACTGCAATACAGTAGAATAAAACCAGTTCTTTTCTTTCTTTTTCTTTTTCTTTTTTTTCTTTTTTTTTTTTTTTTGGTGGGGGGAGCAAAAGAGGTCTAGTTCTAAATGTTCTTATTGTTTACTCCTTTATTTCATTTTCAAAGAAATGAGAAATAGATGACTTACATATACTCTATCATTTTCTCAAAAGCTCCAACGGTCAAGTCATGTTCCTCAATGCATGGAAGTGCATTATCAGGTAAACAGTCTCTGCCTTCCAGAAAATCCTTCATGCGTGACAACCTCGCTTTAAAATATTCAGACCTTGATGCTAAGACCACTTGATGGCAACGGAAGATCTTCTTATCAATTTTAACACAAACATCTGCAAGATCTTCTTCAAACTCACTCATCTGCATTGAACTGACAAGGCATATAAGACCATCAACATCAAGATTCACGTTCTGTCTGTTGGAATTCACAAGAGCAATTTGAAGGATTTTATGCATAGCATTTGGAAGACGGTCCTCTTCTGGGAGAGAGGTTCCCTGCAAGATGAACCGCTTTTGGGAGTTATCAACGTCTCTCAGGGCTTTGTACTCTGCATGTTTTTGATGAATCAATTCTTTCTCAAGGACTTCTTGTAGTGACTGGCATTTGCAAACTTTACAAATTCTGACAAGATCTTCCATGTCATCTACTGCTATATCAAGTCTGTCGGAATAGAAGAAGTGGATGAGGCTATGAAGAGCATGATAAGACAGCTTTTCCCTATAGAATCGTATTTCCTTTCTATCCTTCCATTTGGTCTGAAATTTCTTCTTGAAGAAAGGCGAACGTGCAGTCAAGATTACTCTGTGAGCTTCAATAGGTCTACCCTGCACATAGAATACAACATCCGGAGGAAATTGGCTGGGGCTGGATCCTCCATTTTCTGAATTACCTATTAATTATCCCAGACCACCATGTCATTTTTGAATGCATGAAGACAATCTGGACAAAGAATCAGAAAGTGTGATAAATGCATACAAGAACCAAATTACTAGTACAACCAGTCTCCAACTCTAAAGGAATCCAACTAACAGAATATCCAGTGAACCCAAAAAGTAATATCAGCTCATGTAAGAAACAGTAAGCAATAATGATGAATCAGATTAGAACACCGTTAAAAATAGTCATAAATTCACTTTCACTGGAAGTTCTGATAAGAACAGTCTATCCAGTTGTACAATCATGCACAACGCAAAAGGCTTCAACAGGCCTATAGTGAGAGCGGAAGTCATTCACAGAAGGTTGACTGATCAGATTCTGTGTCTAAAGTTTCAAAACCAGAATGAAACAGTAATACAATGAAAACTTGAAGCACAGATCTCAGCAACACATGAGGAGATTTAAGATTGTTATACTATTCATGGTGCAATAGCTAGTCAAGAAGTCATAATAGGAGACTGTATATTTATTTTTGTATTTAAGTTACTTCTGAAAGTCTAGGTACTTACTTCCCATGTACTAAGATTCCTGAGTAGCAAGGATCCCGAATTCAAGGCCATATTCCCATAAATTGTGGTTTCTGAGCATTCTAAGTAGACTTTCTTTTTTTAAAAGAGTACTCCCTCCGTCCCAATTTATGTGATGGCATTTGACTGGACATGGAGTTTAAGAAAGAAAGACTTTCTGAAACTTGTGGTCTAAAACAAGCCATAGACATTTGTGTGACTTTAGATAATCTCATTAAGGGTAAAATTGAAAGTTTAAAGTTAAATGCTTCTAAATGATAAAGTATGACATTCTTTCTGGGACAAGAAAAAGGAAAGTACGCCACAAAAATTGGCATGGAGTATCTTTCTACAAAAAGACTTTCTTATAGGTGAATGAAAATGGGGTAGTGCTTTCATCTCCAGTAGCAGACTGCTCAAGACTAGTTGAATATATTCACATTACAGGGGTAAATTGCAACTCAATATGCGGTATCAAATGAGAACTATATAAGCAATACCAAACATATGAATTGTTATAAAATAGCATTATTTGGCAAAAGAGCATAACAGATGCTATGAAGGTCAAGGATGTATAGAGTGAACACTTCGACATGACATGCTGCGAACTGCCTTTAGATAATAGGGTTCAAAAGATCTGTGCACCTTCTGAACACCTTTGCTTTGCGTTATACATATAGATCGCTTTTATGCTGTTCCATTCCTTAAATCATAAACATCTCTGTTTCAGCTGTAACGTCTTTCCCTTCTTTTGTAATCCCAACTCCTTGATGCACTTAACTCCGCTTCAATTATGTATTAAACTGGATATTTTTTAAAAGAACGAAGATGCTGGAGCAAAGACAACTCATGCAATATGGAGAAATTTAAGTGCTAGCATATTTTATATCCACATTGCGAACTCCAATGTGTTGAATACTACCACACAACCGTCAAGAAGAACATTTCAATTTCTTAATAAGCCAAAGAAAGGAGGTTGGCCTGCTCCCAGAACAAGGCAGGTCATTGCCATATTAGTATGGCCGGAAGTTGGTGAATAGGATTCTTTAGAAATTAAGAGAGTGTTCGGTATGGAGGAAAACATTTTTCAACTTTCCCAAGTTCAGTTTTTTGACAAAGATTTTCTCTAGGAAAAAAATTTCCTTAAAAATGAGGAAAATAGTGTAAGTAGGTATAACAAGTTCCACAAGTGCATGTCCTCCCCACCCTCCAACACAACTCATCTTCACCCCCACCCCCACCCCCTAAGCCTCCATCCCCACCACCCCCACCTCCCATAGTATTTTTCTAGATCATATGCTTTTTGCTTACGTAGCGAACACAAGAAAATAAGAAACCAACTTATTTTCCTGGAAAACATTTTCCTTCAATACCAAACACACCCTAAAAGACAGCAGGTATGAAACACAATCAGCCAAAACCTAAGTCCTACATAGGGTGCTGAAGTTCTTCACCTAAATGCCATGGTTAGTTCAAGTAATAGCCCAGTTAGACCATTTTCCCTTCCTCCACTACTGATAATATCACTAGACATTCTTCTACTTCTTGTACAGTAAAAAAGAAAAAGAAAAGACTTTATCCTCAACTAATCAGTAATAAGGAAAATCCGTTATCATTGTAGCAAAAACAAACCACTTTATCCCGGCACCAATAATCAAAGACAAAAAGTTTCAGTACAATACAAATCTCAATACACACACATACCCGAAACAGGCACATGACAATCAGATTGTTCCAAAAAATTCCTATTAGCCCTAGTGGAAGTAGGGAAAACATGTTCCACAAGTGGCATTCCATTGTGTCCTCCCACTCTCCAACAAACCTCATCGTCACCCCACCCCCCCGTAGCCCCCATCCCATCACCCCACACCCTTACCCCACCCTCATAGTATTTGTCTAGATTATATACCAGTGCTTTTAAAAAAGCTTATTATTTTTTGCTTACGTACCAAACACAAGAAAATAAATAAGAAACCCACTGACTTTCCCGAAAAAACATTTTCCTACCGAAAACACCCTCGAAGTTAGATTATTTTCCCTCCCTCCAATACCTATAATATCTATAGGACTCTTCTACTTCTTGTACAGGAAAAAAAAAAAAAAACTCTATCCTAAACTATTTAGGATTGATGCATAGCAGTTGTTATGGCCCAAAAAAAAAAAAAAAAAACACTTTATCCAGGCACCAATAATCAAAGACAAGAAATTCAGTACAGTACTATCTACTAAAAAGTTGTGCAGCCACTAACAATTCCTTTAAGTTAAAATGGGAAGAATGGAGTACTTTATAGTAAATTATTTAGGATTGAGGCACAACAGTTGCTGTCCTAAAAGTAACACACTTTATACAGGAATTACCAAAAAAGAGCAAATTCAGTATCTCCCTTTGTCCCAGTTAAGTGTCTTACTTTCCTTTTTGGTCTGTCTTAAAGAGAGGCTGCATCTATATCGAGTAAGTTGACAATTCAAACATGTTACATGGCAAGTTTATAACCACAAGATACAAAGAACATTTTAGTACATTATACACATCATTAATTTAGTACTACAAGATTCAAAAGTCTCTTTTTATTTCTTAAACTCTGTGCCTAGTCAAACTAGGCTACTTATATTGGGACGGAGGGAGTATTACAAAAGTGCACAATTACGGAGGCAAAGCTCAATATCCACACACATACCCGAAACAGGCAGTTGACCTTCAGATTGTTCCAAGAAATTCCTATTAGGCCAACACCCCAAGAAAGTATCTCTCAAAGCCCCTTGTAAAGGCCCAAGTGGAGGTGGCCTAGCTTCAAAAGCCTTAAGCAATTTCCTAACCTTTAAATTAAGGGCAGCATAATGACAACGGTCACCATCAAAAGTATGTTCAGAACATATAGCACCACTTTCTAATAACATTCGGGCAGCATCAAGGTGACCAGCAAGACAAGCATAATAAAGTGCAACTGAATCCCATTGGTCTCTTGCATTAACGTTAACACCTGATTCTAATAAGTACTTTAATCTGTCCACGTCACCTGCTCTTGATGCTTCAAAAAGGTCACCGTATGGGACTTTTTTTAAAGGGAGACATGACTTAAAATCATTGGCATCTAAGAATATGTCATCAAGGTCAGACATACTAGTTTGTTTAAGGTTGTTGTTTGGATGAATTGAGGTTTTTAATTTTGAGGGGTTTAAGAATCTTGGAGTGGATAGCTCCAAAGATTGAGGAATGGAAGATTATGGAAACCATCTGGCTTTGGAAACGGAGATTTTTTTATTTTTTTTTGTGTTGCAGAAACAAAAGGATTGATAAAGGAAAATAATGGAAAATGAGGAGTTAATGATCACCCTTCACCTTTCTTGGGCCGACTTCATTTTCCTAATTTTGGGCTAATGTTTTATGGGGGCGGGCAATTTGCACGATTGTTCTTGTTCGGGGGTGGTCTTTCATTTTTGACCCTCAAATTGCTAGTCTTTAATTTTTGTTCTTCACCTAAAATACTTTGAGATTCTGAGTTTGAAATCAGATTCAGTAAAAAAAAAAAAAAAATCACAAGGCAGAGTTTCATTGCAAAATTAAGTCTATTCAGACAAAAGTTAGGCCTTAGCTTTTGTAGAATTCTAGCAAAGTAAAAAAAAAAAAAAAAATTGGCGTTAAGGCAAAGGCAAAAAGTCTGCCTTGAGGCAGAGGTTTACATAAGGCAAACTTTGCCTTGAAGTAGAGGTTTGCGTAAGACAAACTTTGTCTTAATTTGCGTAAGGCAAAGTTTGCCTTAAAGCAAATTCTGCATTATAAGGTAGACTTTTGCGAAGCCTTGCCTTGTGAATTTTTTTTTGACTGAGCAGGCATTCGAGGTATTTCGGTCACTTTTTTAAGAGAAGGAAAAAAAAAAAATTAAAGACCCTCGCCTTTGAATGGAAATCCATGCAAAAAAATGTATAGGGGCTATCTACTTAAGACTCTTTGTTACATAAGATACTGATATTTTTCTTTATTTACAAAATATAATAAAAGTTTATAAAATATAATGAATTTTTATTTTTCATACTCTTTTTAATTATTTTAATTTTTTTTGCTCAAGGCTTAAAAATTTCACTCGAATTTTGTGTATAAAAACTGTATGAAAAACGTATGGAATTCGTATAAGTGAGCGTATTTCAGTTATAGTTCTCATCCACAAAATTTTGAGCGAACTTTTTAAGCCTTGATGTTGATATACACATTTGATACACAAATTTTTGAGCAATTTTTTAAGTCTTAAATATTATATAAAAGTCATATACAATGTTGTTGTAGTTGTGTTAATTTTACAGAAACCTAACATGAACTTTATACACGAAAAATGTGAACAAAATTCTAAGTCTTGAGCGAGATATACATATTTCATACCGTTTTTATACATAAAACTTTGATCGAAAATTTTAAGCCATGAAACAGATATACACATTTCATACATAAAATTTTGAGCAAACTTTTAAGCTTTCATACATTTGGAACTTGAATTCGAAAAAATGGAACTACTTCTTTTAATTTTTTGAATTTAAGACTTTTAAAATCTATTAGAAGCTTCATTGACAACTATTAAAAAGCTTCGGAGCTTTGAGTTAATTGAGGCTATAATTAAAAGATCTAGTATTTAAATTTCATTTAGTATCAAAGACTGATTGAGGTAATACATTTTTTTTCTTGCGTTTTAAAAAATTACATTCACTAGTATTTTTTTTTTCTTTTTTCAATTAAGTAATCAATAAGCGGAGTTTAGTGGCTTCTATTTTATTACTTTCTAAATCAGTCCTTTACAACAACACACAAACACAAGCCAAATAAGAAACATCGACAAGCAAACTCTCAGAAAATCGAGCTAGATATCTAAAGGGATTCATGGATCCCCCCTGCGTTGGTTGATTTGAAACTTTTTCTTTTGCGATGTAAACATGACGTGCAAAAATCAGTACTTAACTCATTTTAAATATTTTTAATTATTTATGCTTATATATACAAATTTTGCGTATGTTTCATGTATATCCATTTGTTGTGTATTTTTGTCTTCTACATGGCGGTTGTTCGGTGAGTGAGCTACATAAACAAGGAAGTTCATCGATTAGATAATTTCTTTCGTGCTATTTTTTAATGATCATTAAAATGCACATTGAATGATTTTTTGCCTACGGCTTGTAGAATCTCTGAATGATATGATTATCTTTCTCTTTCTATATTATTAGATAGTCATATTTATTCAAATGGGCATGTTGTAGAATTCAACGCAACCTCAACTCAGTCTTTCACTTGAAAGAGTTTGCAAAATATAAGCATATACATATCCCTAATTAAGTGGGACGCAAACTAGACCCTGGGTAAGCATTTCAATTTTTCTAGAGAGCGATGGATCTATTTAATTTTGTCAATTATCATAATAATGTCATTTGACGATTGAGTACTTCTTGATGCAATTCTTAAGTAATTAAAATCAACACGATCATCTATTTTTTCAATTTAAGAATGATAAGTACAAGTCATTTTCGGAATATTTACCTATATATGAAAATTATAAACCTAATTACAACTATTAGGGAGGTTCCCATTTAATTGCCTAACATAATTATATTTATCAATTCTAGACAAAGAAAGGAATTAGACTCCAATCCTCCCAATTTTAGGATCCAATAACTTGAGCTCTAAAGTGCCAATTTCAATCCTCAAAGACCCATCAGCTAGGTCTCGAATAAATCCAAGTTCAAATTAATTTCCAACCACATAACCTCAAAATCTATTCTAATTTCTACTTTAAACACCAATAGCTCTTGAATCTAAGTCAAATGCATCGAAATAAGGAACTCAAACTTGAAACGGCGGGGCTATTATTTTATTTTTTGAATTTAAAACTTTCAAAATTTGTTAAAAAGCTCCATTACCAACTACTAAAAGCTTCAAAGCTTTGAATTAATTGACGTTATAATTAAGAAGATCTAACATTTAAATTTCATCTAGTATCAACACGGAGCCGAAGGTCTATCAGAAACAACCTCTCTATCTCCCAAGGTAGGAGTAAGGTCTGCATACACTCTATCCTCCCAAGACCCCACTTTATAGGACTACACCGGGTATGTTATTGCAGTTGTTGTATCAACACGGATTGAGGTTATACATATTTTTCATGCATTTTCAATATCTGCATTTATTTACCTAATTTATATGATTTTATGAAACTTTTTTATCGAGATGTGCACATGAAGGGGAAAAATCAGTACATAACATGTTTTAAATATTTTATCGTATATATACATTTTGCGTACATGTTAATTTTTGTATATCCACTTATTGTGTATTTTTGTCTTGTACGTGATGCTTGTTTAGTGTCTCCTTTCTCATTTAAAAGGTTTCTGAAAGGAAAGGTTTTCTCTTTAAGAATTTTAAATGTAGAATCTATCAAAGTAACTGCTTACAAATACTACATTGACATCATCGCCATCATTGAATTTATCAGAGTCACTGTTTACAAATGCTACACCGATAACATCACCGTCATTGTGCAACACTTCTTCTTCTCTATCTTCTCCAGTGGTTACATTCCAAAATCCTCGACGTAGGTGTTTCCACTCCAAATCAGTTGTTGTTGTTGTTACTTCATGACGTTAATCTCCGTGAAGAGGTCATTGATCAACTCGTCAAGGTACATGACACGTTCTATATATATACACACCTAATTTATATGGTTTTATGAAACTTTTTATCGAGATGTGCACATGACGTGCAAAAATCAGTACATAACACGTTTTAAATATTTTATCATATATATACATTTTGCATATATGTTAATTTTTGTATATCCACTTATTGTGTTTTTTGGTCTTAGATGTGGTGGTTGTTTAGTGTCTCCTTTCTCATTTGGAAGATTTCCAAAAGGAAAGGTTTTCTCTTTAAGAATTTTAAATGGAGAATCCATCAGAGTCACTGTTTACAAATACCACATTGACATCATCGCCATCGTTGAATGTACCAGAGTCACCATTATAGATACTAAATTGACATCATCGCCTCGTTCTGCATCACATCTTTATCTCCATCTTCTCCAGTGGTTACAAAACAAAATTCTCTTGACTTAGGTGTTGCCACTCCAAATCAGTTGGTGTTGCTCCTCAAGGTATATGTATCAGAGTCACCATTTACAAATACCACTTTGATATCATAGCATCATTGAATGTACCAGAGTCACCATTTATAGATACTAAATTGATATCATCGCCATCATTATGCAACACATCTTCTCCGTCTTCTCCAATGGTTACACAGCAAAATTCTCTTGACTTAGGTGTTCCCACTCCAAATTAGTTGGTGGTGTTACTCCATGATGTTAATCTCCGTGAAGAGGTCATCGATCAACTCGTCAACAAAATTCTTGACTCAGATGTTTGTCTTGTACTTGGTGGTTGTTCGGTAGGTGAGAACAGAGGCAAGGAAGTTCATCAATAAGTGGTTAAATTCTTTCATGTTACTTTTTAATGGGCATTAAAATACACATTGAATGAACTTTTTCCAATGACTTGTAGAATCTATGAATGATATGATTATCTTTCTCTTTCTATATGCTATTAGATAGTCATATTTATCTAAAATTAGTATGTTGTAGAATTCAGCACAACCTCAACTCAGTCTTTCACTTGAAAATGTTTGCAAAATTTAGTATATACATATCCCTAATTAAATGGGACGGGGGCTAGCCCGTGGGCAAGCACTTCAATATTTCTATAGAGAGATAGATCTATTTAATTTTGTCAATTAATGTCATGTGTCGGCCACCACATTTGCCTTACCAGGATGATATAAAATGGTGATGTCATAATCCTTCAGTAGCTCCATCTATCTCCGCTGCCTAGAGTTCAGATCCCTCTAGGTGAACACATGCTGCAAGCTGTGATGGTCAGTGTACACCTCACAATGGACACCATACAAGTAGTGGCTCCAGATTTTAAGCGCAAACACCACTGCTACCAATTCTAAATCATGAGTAGGATAGTTCTTCTCGTGCACTTTTAACTGTATAGAAGCGTAAGCAATCACCTTCTTTTCTTGCATCAAAAGAGCACCCAAACTAGAGCGTGAAGCATCATAATAAACAACAAAATTCTTGAACTCCTCGAGCAATGCTAGAATAGGGGTTGTCATCAACAAGGTCTTGAACTTTTAAAAGCTCTCCGCATACTCATCGGACCACTAAAACGGTACCTCTTTATGAGTCAAACGGGTCAAATGAGAAATAATAGAGGCAAACCCCTTCACGAACCGTCTATAATAGCTAGCCAGACCCATGAAACTATGAATTTCGATCACTGATGTGGGCCTATCCCATTCCCTGACTACCTGAATTTTCTGCGGATCCAGCATAATACCCTTCTTCGAATTACTTACCCGAAGAATGACATAGAAGATAACCAAAATTCGCACTTGGAGAACTTAGCATATAAATTCTTCTCCCACAACACCCCAAGAGCAATCCTCAAATGTTTCTGAGCAGGAAGTCAACAAGTATGGGAAGTCTTGCTTGTTTGATCTCTTCGGAGCGTCCGTTAGCTATAGAGGTTCAGACTCTGGCTAACAGTTTTATAAGGCATGATATTTCCAACACGGGCAGAGTGTTGGCTTGTTTTGAGGCTCGATCATCATTTCTGGAGCACATTAAGGTAAGCAGTTTGAGGATACTAAGTTATGTAAAATCCGTGACAAGGTGTTACGTGGAGAGGCCAAAGAGTCCGTAATCGATGGAAAGGGCGTGTTACGGATTAAGGGGCGAGTCTACGTACCACGTGTTGGTGATTTGATCAAGACTATTCTAGCATAGGCTCACAGTTCGAGGTATTTCATTCATCCTGGTGCTACTAAGATGTAGCGAGACTTGAGGCAACATTACTAGTGGGCCAAGATGAAGCATGACATAATGGAGTTTGTTGCTCAATGGTTGAACTGCCAACAGGTGAAGTATAAACATTAGAAACCTGGGGGTGCACTTCTGCCCATTCCTGAGTGAAAGTGGGAAAGAATGGCTATGGATTTCATAGTTGGTTTTCCGAAGACGTTGGGGAGGTTTGATTCTATATGGGTTATAATCAACAGGTTGACTAAGTCGGCTCACTTTATTCCGGTTCGGATAACTTATGAAGAGTCGAGAAATTAGCCAAGATCTACATTCGTGAGGTTGTTAGACTACATGGGGTTCCTATTTCCATTGTGTCTGATAGGGGAAAAATATTTACATCTCAATTTTGGAAGAATCTGCATGAGGAATTGGGTACTAGGTTGGACCTTATTACAGCTTTCCACCCTCAGACTGACGGGCAGTCCGAGCAGACTATTCAAGTTTTGGAGGATATGCTTCGAGCTTGTGTGATAGATTTTGGTGGTCACTGGGATCAGTTATTACCATTGGCCGAGTTTGCATATAATAATATCTACCACTCGAGCATCGACATGGCTCCATTTGAGGCATTGTATGGGAGGAGATGTAGGTCCCCTATTGCCTGGTTCGATGCGTTTGAGGTGAGACCTTGGAGTACAGACCTTCTGAGAGAGTCCTTAGAGAAGGTGAAGGTGATTCAAGCTAGGCTTTTGGCAGCACAAAGTACGCAAAAGGAATATGCAGACCGAAAGGTCCGAGATCTTGAGTTTAAGGAGAGAGCAAGTCTTGTTGAAAGTTTCACCTATGAAGGCTGTAATGAGGTTTGGGAAGAGGGGCAAGCTCAGCCCGAGATTCATTGGGCCATTTGAGATTCTCAAGCTTGTGGGGGAGGTAGCTTATGAGTTGGCTTTACCTCAAGGCTTATCAGGCATTCATTCGGTATTTCACGTTTTGATGTTAAAAAAGTATCATGGCGATGGTTCGTACATTATCTGTTAGGATTCGGTTTTAGTAGATGAGAACTTGACGTATGAGGAAGAGCCTATTGCTATTTAGATAGAGACGTTCGTAAGTTGTGGTCGAAGGAAATAGCCGCCGTGAAAGAATCGCCCAGTTGGGGAAGCTACTTGGGAAACAGAGTCCGATATGCATAGTAAGTATCCTCAGCTTTTCGCCGAGACAGGTACCTTTTCCTAGATCCCTCATCCTTGTCTGTTCTGGGACAAACGGTGTCTTAATTGGTATCTGATGTAACGACCCTCCCAGTCGTTATGGGAAATCGAAGATCACCCTACCAAATCAAACCTTTCCATAGGTAATAACGACCTAATAAAAACTCTAATGTGAAGTCTAAGAACGAAAAAAATTGGCACATTTTGCTGTGTTGAGTCCATTGGGGGTGACGTAGGAAATTAGACCTCCGTTGGGAATTCCAAGGCCATGAGTGAGTCAGTATGGTGTTTTTACATTAATGTGCATGTTTTGTTTGTGCTTGTGAGGCCTCGGATGAAGTGTTGGGTGGTAGAGTGAAAAAATGTGAGAATTAGCGAGCTTCGGCTCGGTGGTACCATTTGCGGCGGGATCGGCCATGTCGGTGGACCTCTCGCAGCTGCGATCAGATGGGATTTGGGTGTATCCGTTATGACGAGCACTGGACCGCTGTAGCACTGGCGCTATAGCAGAACCATGCCCGCCACAACAGAGGAGAGCTTTTAGTTAGGTCCACTACAGTGGGCAATTGCCCGCTATAGCGCGACTGCTGCAGTGACGGAATGGCCGTCGCAACGGTCAATGGGGACAAAATCACGGATTTTAAACACTTAATTCTGAATTCTTTATTCATAAAACTCCAACGCAATTTTCAAGAAGCACCTAGGGTGAAATTATAAGGCTAGGGCAAGAATATTCTTAACTGGTAAGTCTCAACCATTCCTCCCTTCATTGCACTTTCATCTCTAAGATTATCATCATTCTAATGGGTCTATCATAGTGAATCGAGAATAGTAACCCTAGAACTTAATAGACCTTGAATAGTTGGTGGGTTATGAATATTATTGTGTGATTATCATCTAAAGGCTTGGATTATCACTTTCTAATCTAGAATTGAACCATTAGAGACATGAGCTAAGTGAATTGAGGCTTAGGATTTCATAAAAATGATAGCGACTATAGAAAGCCTTGTAAGAGATAACGAGATTGAATAATCTTATAAATTGATAGTTTGTAGGTGCTAAGGCCAATGTTAGGATGATTTACGCCTAGTAATCATTCACCCATTAGAAAGGTTTAAGGTGGAAGGGTGTTCATTGTTTTGATATTTTGGACTAAAATGTTTGTGACTTATTTAGCATCTTAATTGCTATACTTTGAGCGTTCAGGGGCATTACGGAAGGGAAAGGCTATAGCAGAGTAATTTGCATTGTTCAGTGACAATGAGGGGTAAGTTATAGTCTACTTGAGTTAGACTTTGATTAGTTTAGTCTTCGGGCATAATGTATGGTTGGAATTCCTATATGCTATTGATTGAGTAATAATGTGGGCTTATTTCCATTATTCGATGTGTTGTGATCTATATTTCGATGACAATTGTGGTAAGTAGTTAATATGATCTTCTTGATGAAATTGAGATATTACTTGATAATCGATCATGGAAAGTGATGACAATATATATATATATATATATGAAAAGGCACATTTGATCGGAGGTGAGGATATGACCTAGATATAAAAAGGCATATTTGACAGGGGATGAGGATGTGGCTTAGTTGTGAGCTCGTGGTCCGAGGTTCGTTCCGGGACGAGTGGTACATGGACACCTTGGGTCCCCTGCAGGTCATGGCTATTGGGCAAAGACACCAATTAGCATGTATGTACCTGAGTAAGGGAGGATGTTGTTGGGAGGTTCATTACATTTCTTATTCCGCTGAATTGATTTGTTAATATCATTATTTGACTTGGTGTTGGCTATTTGATTATGTGTTGTTGACTGGTCTGTCTATTTTATTAATTTTGTGATTTATGCATGATACTAATCTTAGTCGGCCTATGATATCTCTTGTACTTAGTGTTTGTCGATACTACCTTCTTTGCATTCTTTTGAGTGCAGATTGTGATCCATAGACTGCTACCCGACCTCACATTTAGCGTTAAGGCCATTTGCTGACAGATTGAGGGTGAGCTTCTATCAATGTTAGGCCGCCCAAAGATCTTCCTTATCTAATGTCTATTTCCATTCCAGACATTTATGTTTATTTATTTCAGATAGTATGAATTCCTTAGACATGTTTTGGATTAGAGTCCTTGTACAGTGACTTTCGGATTTTGGGGTTATAATAGTTAGGACTTCAGCATTTACGTTATTGTTTTATGGTATGACTACTTTTGATTAATCTTGTGTTTAAATTATTATGAATTGATTAAAGTAGATGGTTAGGCGTATTGGTTCGCCCATTAGGAGTTAGTGTGGGTGCCAGTCAGGGCGGGTTAGGTCGTGACATACACACACACACACACACACACACACACTGAGAACTTGACGTATGAGGAAGAGCCTATTGCTATTTAGATAGAGACGCTCGTAAGTTGTGGTCGAAGGAAATAGCCGCCGTGAAAGCATCGCCCAGTTAGGGAAGCTACTTGGGAAACAGAGTCCGATATGCATAGCAAGTATCCTCAGCTTTTCGCCGAGACAGGTACCTTTTCCTAGATCCCTCATCCTTGTTTGTTCTGGGACAAACGGTGTCTTAATCGGTATCTGATGTAACGACCCTCCCAGTCGTTATGGGAAATCGAAGATCACCCTACCAAATCAAACCTTTCCATAGGTATAACGACCTAATAAAAACTCTAATGTAGAAGTCTAAGAACTGAAAAATTGGCCTGTTTGGCTGTGTTGAGTCCATTGGGGGTGACGTAGGAAATTAGACCTCCGTTGGGAATTCCAAGGCCATGAGTGAGTCAGTATGGTGTTTTTACATTAATGTGCATGTTTTGTTTGTGCTTGTGAGGCCTCGGATGAAGTGTTGGGTGGTAGAGTGAAAAAATGTGAGAATTAGCGAGCTTACTGGCTCAGTGGTACCGCTGCAGCGGGATCGCTGTATCGGCGGACCTCTCGCAGCTGCGATCAGATGGGATTTGGGTGTATCCGTTATGACGGGCACTGGACCGCTGTAGCACTGGCGCTATAGCAGAACCATGCCGCCACACGGCGAGAGAGAGCTTTTGGTTGGGTCCCATTACTGTGGGCAATTGTGCCGTATGCGCGGCTGGCTGCGTGACGGAATGGCCGTCGCAACGGTCGATGGGGACAAAATCACGGATTTTAAACACTTAGTTCTAAATTCTTTATTCATAAAACTCCAACACAGTTTTCAAGAAGCACCTAGGGTGAAATTATAAGGCTAGGGCAAGAATATTCTTAACTGGTAAGTCTCAACCATTCCTCCCTTCATTGCACTTTCATCTCTAAGATTATCATCATTCTAATGGGTCTATCATAGTGAATCGAGAATAGTAACCCTAGAACTTAATAGACCTTCAATAGTTGGTGGGTTATGAATATTATTGTGTGATTATCATCTAAAGGCTTGGATTATCACTTTCTAATCTAGAATTGAACCATTAGAGACATGAGCTAAGTGAATTGAGGCTTAGGATTTCATAAAAATGATAGCCTGACTATAGAAACTGCTTGTAAGAGATAACGAGATTGAATAATCTTATAAATTGATAGTTTGTGGCTGCTAAGGCCAATGTTAGGATGATTTACGCCTAGTAATCATTCACCCATTAGAAAGGGTTAAGGTGGAAGGGTGTTCATTGTTTTGATATTTTGGACTAAAGTGTTTGTGACTTATTTAGCATCTTAATTGCTATACTTTGAGCGTTCAGGGGCATTACGGAAGGGAAAGGCTATAGCAGAGTAATTTGCATTGTTCCAGCGCTGCAGTCGAGGTAAGTTATGGTCTACTTGAGTTAGACTTTGATTAGTTTAGTCTTCGGGCATAATGTATGGTTGGAATTCCTATATGCTATTGATTGAGTAATAATGTGGGCTTATTTCCATTATTCGATGTGTTGTGATCTATATTTCGATGACAATTGTGGTAAGTAGTTAATATGATCTTCTTGATGAAATTGAGATATTACTTGATAATCGATCATGGAAAGTGATGACAATATATATATATATATATATATATATATATATGAAAAGGCACATTTGATCGGAGGTGAGGATATGACCTAGATATAAAAAGGCATATTTGACAGGGGATGAGGATGTGGCTTAGTTGTGAGCTCGTGGTCCGAGGTTCGTTCCGGGATGAGTGGTACATGGACACTTTGGGTCCCCTGCAGGTCATGGCTATTGGGCAAAGACACCAATTAGCATGTATGTACCTGAGTAAGGGAGGATGTTATTGGGAGGTTCATTTCATTTCTTATTCCGCTGACTTGATTTGTTAATATCATTATTTGACTTGGTGTTGGCTATTTGATTATGTGTTGTTGACTGGTCTGTCTATTTTATTAATTTTGTGATTTATGCATGATACTAATCTTAGTCGGCCTATGATATCTACTGTACTTAGTGTTTGTACTAATACTACCTTGCTGCATTCTTTTGAGTGCAGATTGTGATCCATAGACTGCTACCCGACCTCACATTTAGCGTTAAGGCCATTTGCTGACAGATTGAGGGTGAGCTTCTATCAATGTTAGGCCGCCCAAAGATCTTCCTTATCTAATGTCTATTTCCATTCCAGACATTTTTGTTTATTTATTTCAGATAGTATGAATTCCTTAGACATGTTTTGGATTAGAGTCCTTGTACAGTGACTTTCGGATTTTGGGGTTATAATAGTTAGGACTTCCGCATTTACGTTATTGTTTTATGGTATGACTACTTTT